>NW_024610148.1:600000-1081873 GCF_016920785.2 Ixodes scapularis
TGTACGTGCCAAACAAACGAAGGACATGTGGAAAACCAGGAGAGACGGCAAAACTGCGCAGTAATACTGGGTAAGTAACTCCTTGTGCTTGCAGACGATCAAAATAAATTGAAAGTCACGTAATATAGTTTGATTTCCAATAAATAAGTACTGCTTTATTTTTTCTGCTCAGGAATACATGCGAAGATGCTTGTTCTGTCTTCAAATCATCAACCGCACGCTCCAAATCTTTGCAAATAGGGGGGAAGCCAGAGAACAGGTGTGCGATAAACACTGCCCAACATAGGAAATAATAAGAAAATACACCTTTTGTAGCCCACGTACATTATTCTTTACGTTTCGAACGTTTTTTAACCCTCGTAAAGATGCACGACCGGGGGCATATTAGCAATATATAAGCACCAACGGAATGCTGGCGAACTTTGAACAAACTCTACATTCCTTTCGATTGTTATGTTGCTTGGAATCGTCGCTCGTTTCTACATAACTGCCATGAAACAGAGATTTGGGCCTGAAATAGATCAAAGTTTAACAGCGTTCAGTGGTAAAGAAAAAAAATGCTATAACTAAAGCAATTACACTTTCACAATATTATTAAAGGTACATACTATCCGGTACAACCGAAATACCAAAAGTTTTAATGTTATTTTCCGGCGACAAGACAAAATTTACGCGCGTTTTCTGATAGGAATACACAGGAAGACTGGAAAAGTAGACTGCATGCTGTATGCTTCAATTTGCAACCGGAAGTCCCGTAGACACTAGTGCCAGCTGAGCCTCTAGCGTTTATTATAATAACTCTATGGTAAGAATGATGGTTACAGTTGAAAACGAGCGTGTTGGTTAATAGATACAAACTTGAAAGTATAAAACAGAGAGGACGAGGACGGGAACAGAACAGGACGGGAACAGGGAAAGATGTCCTGTTCCCGTCCTCGTCCTCTCTGTTTTATACTTTCAAGTTTGTATGAATAAACCCTTTTGTCGAGAGTGAAGTATTGCAGTGTCATATTCATCCGGAAACAGGGTTTGAGGGAATCGGAGTTAGAAGCCCGCAGTATACATCTTTTTCGCTTAGCCTCGTACCCAGCTACGTTTTTCCTATATCCAGTATGCGTTCCGAAAAAAATCAAGAAATTTTAACCCGGAGAAAGAAAAAATATAAAAAGAACATAACAAGAAGGAATGACGGTTGCACCTAAAACGTTGACATGTTCTACCGGCGAGGTGAGAGGAAAGCGATGTTTTCACGCTCACTGGAAGTTCCAGAATTGGAGATAGCGGTGCCCACGTAGAAAAGGTGAATAGCACACTGAATGACGGTTGTACATCAAGCATTGCCAGGCGCACAAGCACATAAAGCAATTCATAATGCATGCACATAAATACTGTTAGTTTGAACTTTTTCAGGGTGAAATCACTGTCAATTACATCAACTACTGAATAAATTCCTGCATGGTAATGACTGTTGGTCTTCTTCAATGGAACGAGACCGCGCCAAAATACCTACATTGACCGCTGACTTCCTAAAATAAGCCTTAAGTTGGTTTAGGTGATTTTTTTCGTTAAATATATTGATACAATCTTTCTGGCGAAGGGTCACTTTGTAGGAAAATTATTTTTTTCATACATAGACATTTACACACCGTGAGAAGCTTACTGTAACTGACCGATAATTTGGGAAATAATTTGTTGCGATTGACTTAATGATTAATATATGAATTCAGCTCCACGCTAAGTACATGACCGGTACAGGTAATTATGGAATTAAAATACTTATACAAATTAAATGAGAGAAATGTCACGTCTGACCAGATCCTTCGCCACCAGCATCTCCTATGACAAAGTAATTAACGTTTTTTTCTGTGATGAGTACGAGTGAACAATTTTGAATTAATAAAGGAAAACTTTAACCTTGTAATGATTCAATATAGTGGATAATTCTGCCTCACAATACTTAGGCGTAAAAATCTGCCATAAGTGTTTCTTACAAGATATTGCTTTAAAAAAGAGGCGCATAATGTAGTACATGTGTCCAAACAATTTCACCAATCTTACCAGCCGCAATGATGCAAGGGGAGAGTGGAGCATCTGGCCGTCTTTCTATCTCGTCTGAGGTTAGGCAGGCCTGAAAAAAGGGGAGAGAACACTGCTCAGTTCCAGGAAAGATCTGGCCAGGTTTACAGAAGATGTTAAAACTTTCACTTGACAGTGACAAAAAGTACTTCTCTATTAGTTCAGCACATAGCATTTTAATATTGTTCATGGTGCTAAGTAACTGTTATTAGTGATAAATTGGCATGGAAATGCTGTACGCATTACTGCACTTGAGAATTACAGGGCATTGTATTGTTCACTATGAATTACCTCTCTTGTTTGAAGTATTCCATGTGGGTGCGCTCCAAACCAGGCTGCGATCAGCAGGACAATTTCAAGCAGCTCAGAATGTGGAGATGCTGCATTTTTCATTGCTTTCCAAGCCGTCATAACATTTTCCTTGTCAAATCTTTCCTTTTCAAAAAACTGCAGAATTGCACTTTTCTCATCTTTGAGTGAGCTTTGCAGTGTTTCAGCTAGATCTATTCCAAGCAGAATCTTCATGTGACCTTGAAGGCCATCAGCTGTGAACAAGAAGGGCCAATCATCCTTCAGCTCCAGAATGGACGTGCCTGCCTTTATTTCTTGTTGTTGCAGTGTGTGTGTCGAGGACATGAGCAGATGCACATCTTCTTCGTACGTGGTACCAACTTTGAACATCGCCTGCAGGGATGCTTTTTCTCTTTTTTTTGTTGATTCATCATCTACTTGAGTACTCTGTGTTGCGTATGCGATACAGCTTGATCTCTTTCTAGCACACTGGGCCGCAGGCTCCTGTTGCACTCGTGAGTCGTCCCTCTTTACGTTGTCGAGTCGACAAACCAACTGGTTTAACAGAGAGTCGTACCCACTACCGATTAGGGTGTCATCAAAAACGTCTTTGAAAGAAGATGGGTATGCTTCGACTACTTTGCTAGCTATGACGGCAAGACGCTTCCGAAGAGGCTTTGCGCACACCTTCTGCACACACTCGATAAGTATTCTGACCATCTTTCGGCGGTCTTTAGGCAGTGGGCGCCTGCCTTCCTCGATAGCTGTGAGAAGGGTCCTTGGCATCAGATTCCGAGTCAAGAGGTCCAACGAGTCAAAAGATCCAACGCGTCAAAAGATCCATTATTGGACCTTCTGACTCGTTGGATCTTTTGACTCGTGGACCTCTTGACTCGCTGTGGATCTTTCGGCTCGTTGAATCTCTTGACTCGTTGGACCTCTTGACCCACATTGGATCTCTTGTTTCGTGTTTGGCGAGTCAAAAGATCCGTTATTGGACCTTCTGACTCGTTGAACCTCTTGACTCTCTGCCCGATCACCGGGGAAGGGTGAAAGGGCTTTGAAGAAGAGCAGGAAAAGCAAGAAAGGCAAAAGTACGATGAATGGCGGCTTTCGGGTGACAAGATGGGGAGTGACGGTCACTGCACTGAAGCAGGATGGGATCCCGCGTCTAATGACAAAGACAAAAAATAGGGAGATGAGAGAAGAGGATACAGTGGCCTCGGGGACGACCGATTTTGGGATACCGGATGGCTGGCTGTGTCACGGCGCTTTTCATTTTTAAGTTTAATCGGATGGTGACCAACGCCATCTCTTCGTGCGCTATGCTTGACTAAGGCAGGAATTCCCCGAGAGTTGTGCACGCTGCACGGTAGTGGGGACGTAGGGTGTTTCTCGAATTTAGAAATCAACGGACAGTTAATTGGTGACTAAATTACAAGGCACGTATAGACCAACACGCGGTGCTGACGTCCCGCCCCTGCGGTGGTGCTGTTATCGGCATTGCGCACGCGCAGACGGTCCACTTGACGCGCTCCTTGCGCACGTGCAGTGGCCACACCTCGTGCGGAAATTTCGCCTTTTCCCACACCTTGTGAGGGCTTGTATAGAAACAGCGCGTTGGTCTATACGCAGCATGACCTAAACCGGGACGAAGGGTTATCTGGATCATTTCGACAGTATAATAGGTCTGTTTGATTCGCCTGAACTGGCTGAACTAGTTCAGCAGTGCAGGAACTGGTGCATTCGATTCAACCGGAAGTTGTACGGCCGCTGCACTGGCGCGTTCGATTCATCCCAGTTCTGAACGAGTTCAGACCCAGTTCCTTAAAATCTTGCACCGGCTCCGGAGTCAGTTCAGCGTCCTTGCAGAAGCAGACGACAAGAGCAGACGGCGATAGCAGACGACACTCCTCGTCCGTCTCTGCTCGCGGTGCCATTTTTCGCAGCTCTTGCTCAAATGTCTGCGACGTGTGACAATAACGCCGATACGGAGGTTCCGCTTCCTCTCATTTATGATAATGACGTACCCGCGGTGGACGCGGAATTGAGATTATAACCGAGGGTAGGAATTTGATTATGATATTCTGAAGGCGTTTTAGGCACTTGCTCGTGTAGGTTTGGCTCCTTGTGGTAAGTGTTGAAATGTTGGCTCACGTGAATCGTTTCCTTTTGATGCTATCTGAGGATCCAAAGTGTTGATAGTCTTTCTTACAGAAACGGGAAGGGTATTGATAGTCCCCGAATTCAGTTGCTCTTGAATGCATACTGACGACTCCGATACATTGCAGATGTCTGGGATTTAGAACATTGGCCCTCGCATGCCCCGTAGCTAAGCATAATACTGCATGCTCTGTCGCTGGTATCTGTGGACGCCTACTAATGAGCCTGAGAAAAACGCCGAGAATCGGAATTTGCTTGGTAGCTCCACGCAGTTCTTTCTTGAGAATCAGAATAAACGCTTCAGCTTGACGCGAAAGTTACGGTCGATAACTGTCTTGGCCAAAACGCTATCGTGAGGCCTTCGTCCTCGAGGTGACCGCTACCGACCGCGCGCGGCCGCCAGTGAATCCCGACGCAAAATCATCCTGATGCCGCGAACCTACCGTCGAAATGCGAAACTCGAGAGTCTTGGAGTGAATCTACTATTACAAAATGAATGTGAAGGACAGGTCGCTTACGGAAACGACAGGAACCGAACGACCGTTAAAAATGCAGACAGAAACACATTTGGTGCAGAAAACGTTTTTAGTACACTCGAAAAAAAATATTCACAAAAAAGATTCGGTTATTATACTTTAAAAATAAGGAAACACGAATGATCTCATCCAATCGCGACTAATTAAATCTAGCATACATCGTGGCGTGGAGAAACAAGAGCCAACAGATGCAGACGACACCCTGCGCTTCCACTCGCAAAGCCCATCACAGCGCCAGTCCTAGCGCGGCGGCTGCACTGGTTCTGCGCCGCCGCTGCACGACTCCTGCACTCCTCTGAACTCGGACAGAACTAGTTCAGAACTTTCTGGCCAAATCGAACAGACCTAATGTTTGGCAGTCATCCGGAGGGTCAACATGTCGCAGTATCTTGCCGGCCAGTGCAGCATGACTGCAAACTGGCAAAACGCTATGCGGAGAACCAGAATCGGCTTACGTTCGTGTAATCATTACTGCGTGGTGCACCTAAAGACCACACGCTATAATCCGTGTCACCTAAGGATGGGCCGCAGCCTATGCTCGAAGCCGAGAGCGTGACGCCTTGAAGACCTTTGTGTTCGAGGCATTTCAGAGTTGGAGAAGGACCCTAGTACCACTTGTCTTGCTGTGCATGCACACGCTTCACTGGCTGGTGTTCAGGTTGAGCAGCGTTGATCAAAAGCCATGCACATTTTTATTAGTCTTTTGATGCATCGCGAAAGTACCGATATATATATTTTTTTGTTTTCATAATCACGCAAGTTTTATATTACTTATCCTTTTAATGTACGGCACCTAGTGGATTTTGTTTGTGCAAACTGAATTATTTTATTTGCACGTAATAAAGCCGAGAAAAAAACCCATTGTACTTTCCACATTTTCGCGACATATTTTGAGCCTTGCATCCCATAATCCATTACAGCGACCGCTTATCAAACGCTAATTTAAATTTTAAAAGTTTATTAAAAAGGAAAAGTTCACCATAATATCAACCCGCCTTTAAAAAATATATATATCTTAAATTACTATTTTGAATTATTTTTCGTAATTTGCCTTCCCATTGGCCAAGTTCGATATCTTACCTGCACGGAAAGAACCGGTGAATTATCGGGAGTTCCTCTTTTCGAAGTGGCCATCTAAGGCGCATGCTAAAGGAGCCCTGAAACGATTTTACTATTTGTGCTAAATACTAGTTAGAATCACTCCCTAACGTTGATCACTGAATAAACTTGCATTGGTTTTTCTTTCTAAGCACAGTCACCAAATAAATTTGAGAAATATGAGCATCGTTCATCCCCTCAACTCGGAGCCAGAAAAAGCGGCCACGTGGCTCGGCGCCTATCCTATACCTTTAACGTTAATCTTACCCACGTGCTGGGTTTGACGAAGTAGAGAACGTGTGCTCAGCTCAGACATTGTTAGAGCTCGGCTATTCTCATCACCGCAGTGCTTGTACACGAGCCACTACCCGAGTGTCCGCCGAGGCATTGCCTGTTACAAGCTGAAGGCGAGTGCTCACGTAGCTCGTGTCAAATCTATGCATGAGCCGCGCTCGACTGTCGTCAGTCGGGTGATTTTGATTCCCAATTACGTCATTCAGCCTTGCAAAGGCAAGACTGAAAGAAATAGTCCGCTTTTATCTTCGCGACTTCACAATTTCACCGCGACAGAGAAGTTTCTGAATCAGTGGCGGTCTGTGCGAATATACTTATGCCAGGCTGGGACCAGTACAAACCGGCAAAGCCATGAACGTTCCAACCCGATAACGTTTTATGACCCCTTTAAAGGGGTCGTGAAATGATTTTGATGTTCAAAGAATCTAGTGCGTCAAGGACCCAGGAACCAGGGGGGAGGGGGGGGGGGGCAACAGGGACTTAGGCACCGGCCGACATTTTCTAGAGGGTGCTGAGCATTATACTGAGCCCCCGTGAGTTTGGCTCAAGGCCTACTGGACTGATTCCTACTGTGCAACGCCTTCCCGCGACTAGGGAAAAAGCGGTGAGGGGCTTGCCGTGACTCCTTCGCCATATGAAGCGGCAGTTCTCGAGTAATTGGAGCTTTTGACCCGCAATGGATCTTTTGACTCATGTCTGCCCAGTCAAGAGATCCAACGCGTAAAGCGATCCATTATTGGACCTTCTGACTCGTTGGATCTTTTGACTCGTTGGACCTCTTGACTCGCCGTGGACCTTTTGACTCGTTGGATCTTTTGGCTCGTTGGACCTCTTGACCCACATTGGATCTTCTGACTCGTGTCTGGCGAGTCAAAAGATCCAACGAGTCATAAGATCCATTATTGGACCTTTTGACTCGTTGGATCTTTTGACTCGTTGGATCTCTTGACCAGAAGCGTTGGCATCATACTCCACGGAACCATAAAAGAATCGGCCCAATTCGGGTTTACCAAAGTGCTTGACTGGCTATGTTGCTGATCAACTTTTTCTTTTTGTGCCTCTTGCAATGTTAATGATGCGGTTGCTGAAGCAGTTTCGTTAGAATCTGTAAGAAAAAAAAAACAAATTGAGAGTTCATCATGCGAAGAATAAATGAATCACCAATGTGGTTAGAAAATTCTCGATTCAGAGAAAAAAATTTGACACAAATATTTCTTGATCTATTTCTGTTACCCTACAAAAAATAATATCGAAGTAGGTGGCGCGACGAGGGCGCAGCGACTGGAGCGCGCATGTCATTGGCACGTTCGTCACAAGGGCGCGCCGCCATTTGAGTGCACGAAGCGAGACGCTAATAAAAGTGTGGGTTTCACGCTATTTTCAAATATCCAAGGTTTTGTTAAGCGCATTTAATATTTCTAAACGATAAATTATTCGTTTGAAAATGGTTTGGAACTGTTTCCTCAATTTACGATTTTATGTTTGGTTTTCGCACATGTCTTCCTTAAACACAATATGTTACAAATAATATTTTAACTTTCACTCTTTCTATGCTTAGAAGAAATAACAGCCAAGTTATCGAAAATTATATCTTGTTAGAATGATCAAGGTTTCACGCCTGACTGCGTCCTCGGCCATAAGGTAACAGGACGTCAGGCAGAGGTAATCTGCCTTTTGTCCTGTTACCCTTGACCTAGTGTCTAAATAAAACCAACTCAATTCAATTCAAGAAATGGCATCAAGTGAAGCTGTCCCAGTGGATTCTCACTCAAAAAGACCCTTCGCAAAACAGCCCAAAAAACCAACGAGCGTGCTCAAATGCCCTAGTTGCACATGCTGCACGCAAACGTGAGAAGATCTAAATTTCTTAAATAAAGCGAAAACTAACGCGTGTCCGACGTTTCATTTGATATAGATTTAAACAAAAAAGTATACAACGGTAGACGTCAGCAGATTGTGGGATGTGGCTAGAAAGTCAGCAGCTTGCTTGGTGCTTGGAAAAAAATTTCAACGCCACCATGTGCTCTTGTGACGCGCGCTCGCCTGTCGTGTGCTCTAACGTCGGCGCTCTTGTATTATATAGCCAAGGATGTTAACCATGCAAAATACAAATACTCGACACTCCTGCGCATATAATATTAGCTACTGCTCTATAAAAACCTGGTGACAAGTAGAAGTCGGCCAAAGCAGGGTGGTTTTTGTAAGCAACAAAGACAGAAAAAAAAGATGCAACCATAATTTCAAAGGACTTTGCACTCACTTGATGCGATCGCCGAGTGCAAGATGAAATTACTAATCAAAATTTAGGTTCATGCTGCAGTGAATATCACTGTTGAGAACTTATTCAATGAATGAAACTGCTGCCATGAGAAGGGCCATTTGCTAATATTATGTACTCTGTTCAATATACCTGATAGAAAGCTCGAAAACAAGAACACTGGCTTTGTCCTTCTTGCTATTCGAAAAAGCATGGTAAACGGAGTTCTTACTGTTCTCCCTGACGTATGTGAGTAGCTTCCGTGCTTGTACAGGCCTGATGACGCCACACAAGTCTTGCTCAGTGAGGAAAACAAGGTCGGCACATGATTCCACATTCACGTCCGAGAGTTTAGTCATGACCTTCATCAGTGTCTCAGGAGGCAGGTTGGGGAGCGCTTCCATCACTTGCAGCCGTACGTTTTCCATTCCGATTAAGGAATTTTGTGCTTGAGCACGATGATCTTCTCTGTGCGAACTTCATAAACAGGTAGTGGAACAAAGTCAATGAGGTCAATGGCCTTCAATGCACAGTAGTTATTTGTCTCCTGCACATTGTAGCGATGCAGATGCGACAGAAAGCTGGCGTGAAATAGCTTCACAGCAAATATAACTGTAGCTTTGTTCTTGACAACAATTACAGCAATTTCCCCAAAGCCAAGTTTGCCTGCCGAGAGCAGTGGTAGGAAGTCTCGGACAGCGTATTCAGTGCCCTTGTACAAGACTGACTCGGTTGCAACTGAATTAGTCGGCTGCAAATCAAGGTGTGCGAGGCAGATCTGGACACTTCCTTCGTAGTCCTGTGGACAATATGGAATGAAGGATTTGAAGGTGACATCCGGATCAAAGTATGATTCAGCATGTAAGTATGCCTGCAGCAACTGATGCTTTCCGGCAAGTGTTTTCACAACAGCTTTAAAGTTCTTTGCTGCCCGCACGCAGTTTTTGAAGTATGAGTGTTTACTCTCAAACCGGAGAGTCCACACATTAATAAACGGGCCAAAATGAAGCAACATGCTTGCATAATGAATCATATAGTGGTGCTTCGGTTTTAACAGCAGTGTGGGGAAAAGCTCCTACCTATCTGCCAAGTATTCTTCAACGAGTACTGCTAAATATGCCACATCTTCTACGCTGATAACTGGTGCACAGACTATGTCTACAATTTTCCTCAGAGTCAGATACAGCACCCACACAGCATCTTCGTAATCAACCTTGTGGCCAACCATCACGGGAGGGAGACGCAGTAAAACCCAAGTTTTCACGGCTTCACAAACCAACTTCTTGGCGTGGGGGTTCAAATCACATGGCTTGCTCTGTGCATCGGCTCCTTTGTACCGAAAGTTAATTATGGCGTAGTTAAGGTACTGAAAGCTGAACCAGCGTCTTTCCTCTGTGAAATATTTAAGGAACAACATCAAATCGTACGACACCACGCCCTCAAAAAGATCGTGGGCGATGCACGGTGGCAGCCCTGGGTTGCAGACGTGGAAGCTTTCAAGCTTGTTGAAAATGCTGCTAAACTTTATACCTTCAAGGGGAATTCCGCTCTGTTCAGCCTGGCAGGCAGCATTATCATACCTCTCAGGAGTTCTTTTTTCGCCAGATAAGTAGGGCTTATCCTGAAATTCAGGGCGAGTTATTAGGCAATACCGGCAAAAGTAGATTGAGGAGCTGAAATTCTCAGTAAATCCACCGATAAAGTGTGATCCGAGGTTATCACCAGCTATTGCTAAAACTGTCCCTTTAACCTGGCTGCCACGGAAAGGAATGCCTTGCTTTTCCAGCAATAGTAGGTCGTTAAGATGGCTCAAATATCTTGTCCTGACTAAATGCTTTGAGATCTGATTCCAAGCATAATACTGCCAGCTGGATATGGTCCCTACTTGATCGGTGGTGCTTCCTTAAGTTCGCAAGTGTAAAGTACACTCCCACAATCTTGTGCTTCTTACGAGCCAAGCCAAGCTTGTTAACCACCTCAAAGGCGTCTTGATACAACAGAAGCTGAATGCTTGTCTCATGAGCAAAGCGTTTACTCTTTTTACATACCAAGCCATCTGTTATATCTGAGAGCTGTCCTGGTACGGATGGACACTGCATGTCATGCAGACAACCTGCTACGTCTACACATTGTAGTAGTGCTTCCAAGGTCTCCAATATGGGGATATACTGAAAATATCTCTCCTTCCGAAACCGATTACGACCAAGTCTTATGCTTCTTGGAGAAATGTATGCCAGTTTGCTCTTAAAGTAAGCTTTCCGCTTGAAATCGCTGCTGAAAAGGCGAGAATTTAGCGTGCTAAAAATATCATCACTGCACACTTCAGCGACAACTTGTAATGCATCAGCTCTATTCATTTTGCCTGCCAGCTGTTCCTGTAACTTAGAAAGAGTGGATTTCCAAGTTATTTCATGAATATCTTGCATGCCCATAACAATGGTTTGTACGGTGCTTGCTGGGACCGTCAGCTTTGACTCGAGCTTGAGATAGCAAAGGCCGAGGGCATGCTCAGCGCAACCTCTCAGTTCCTCGCGTGCCAAATGAGGTTCTGGCATCTCAATGTCCATTAAACTGCCCTCATGAACAGTTGCAGCACAACCGGCACATTCACTTTCGGCTGTAGAAGAAGGAGACACCGGAGAAGTATTGCGTCCTGTTTCTATTGAGACCAGCCCAGTAGTTTCTGATTTGACGCCATGTTTTCTTGACAAATGGCTTGGAAGTGAGGATTTTGACCGTATTATGTGCCTGCAACCACAAATGGGACACTGGACTGGAACACCAGACCTCAAATGCAAATAAAGATGTTTCATAAGCATACGCCTGCTATGAAAACTGTGCCGGCAATCCTCCACTCTACAAGTGAGAATAAAACTGATTTGCAACTCTTGATGGGGACTCCGTCCATCAGACACACCTCGGTGCTTCCGAAGAATGTGGCACCTCAGCGAAGCATAAGTCACGAATTCAGAACAGCAATATGAATGAATGCAGGGTATAGTCCTACCACAAGCGCTCGTGTCTCCAAAGTGGCGGGCATAACCAACAAGAGTGTCTGACTGAAAAGCGCACCTTGTGCACGCGAACATGACGGCAGGCCCCTATAAGATGTCACATGCATCGGCTAATCAGCACATAAAAGATGGAATGTTGCACAAGGTAAACGCACTCTTTCGCCGCTCGTGAAAAAATCGGTTACACGGTGCGCAAAACCGTAGCCAATCACTGCGTAACATATTTCTAGTACCAGCGTACGATCAAAAGAGCGTCTCTCTCCCTCGCTTCAACAAGTAATATCACGCACCACTCTGATCGCACGTTCCACACATCGCAGGTTTCAAAACACGCGAGCAACGTTTGGAGTGCGCTATACTTTCTTCACGCCGCAGGCAGACACCAAATGTGATTACGCGTTCTGTGGAAATCGGTTTGCTTTCCGTCCAACAAGCACAAGCTTTGCGGTCTACGCTGCTCTAAATCAAAACTGCAGTTTTCTGTCGCATCACCACTGCCACAAAAATCAGAAGCACCGCGGTAGGCGCAAGAACGCGCAAGAACAGCGCCCACGAGGGCGAGAACAGAAACCACGGCAGTTCGCTTTCCCGACGACGCACGCCAACGAGTACAGGAGCGAGCATGAAAAAGTACTGTTTGTCCGTGTTCCGCTGGCCTTGAATACGACCGTTGTGCACCCAAACTTCACTGGCAGCTCTAACAAAACATCGCACGAGTTTTGAGCTCCAACGTACCTGCGCGCTGACAGTCGACAACTTGCCACTTGACGCTGAGATGGCAGCACTCCGAGTAAAACAAAGCAGAAAACAAAAGTTAGACGCCAAAGCAATGGGAGCCAACCTCGACCTCAGCTCCTCGGGCCCGTCCACTCTTGGCCAGTCGAACCGATGGCCGCGTGACTCTCCCACGTGACCGCCTTGCTCCGGTGCAAGAGGGTGTTGTCCGGTGGAGACCGTGGCGACCACCGACGCTACCCCTCCCCCTCTGTTTTCCGCTTATCCTTTCGCCTCCGCGCCTCACTTACGGGCATAGGACTGTGTTTCCGGACAACGTTCGAATTTCTGCGATTTTTACGTTCACCGGAATGTAAAAATCACAGCACTTCTTACAGTGTAGTTTCGTGCCTCAACGGCAGCACTATAACAGTTTTATGAACGCATTGAAGCAGAGAGATCTATGGTGCAGCTATTGAACCAGCATGCGCCAAGGTTCGAGCAGATGCACCGAGCAAAAACAGTGTGCGCCCGGGTGCCATGAGAGACTTGTTTTTCTTCGTTCATTTTTCTTTCCAGTTGCACCGTCTGGACGACGAGACGCTGTCGGCTGAGGTCACTTGGGCACGCGTTAATAGCACTTTGTCTGGTCAATCGCGTTGCAGTATTTGCCGTGCTGTGTGTCCTCACCTGTACTTTACACCTTGCACCTTGACCCTGGTGCAGCACTTGTGTCTGGTTTGCACCCAACCCTAGCCTTCGTTTGGAGATGTAGAAAATCCTATACTAGTGTCTCGTTATTCTGGAGGTATTGCAAAAGACCCTCTTCTCTTTGGGAGACGAGCAGAGAAGAATGCAAAACGGAATAGCGAAAATGGCTTTTTGTGTTGCAAAAGGCGATGTTTCAGGGTGGGACCCTTAAAGTCCCCAGTAACCCCGAACGAGGGTACACAGGTAGGCAAATGGACCCGATTTGAATCAGTGCACAACTTGGCTCATATTTAAAATTGGGCTTATACCAAAAACAAAAATTGCGGTGGCTTAGCTCGGCTATGCCACGATATACGTAGCGTGAGCTTGCGCGCATAAAATGAGAGGCGCTATCAAGCAGCTCCGGTGCAGCGTCAGACGTGGCTACTGCGCAATGGAGGCACACAGCTGGGCACGCGGCGACGCCAGTGCGTCTGCCGCGGCTATGACGTTGCTCCTCTGGAATGGGAAGACCAGCGAGGCGTGCGCGGTGGAGGAGGAGGCCACGGTGGCAACGGCTCCGGCATGCCAGCTGTGCGCCGTGTGACGTCACTGCTCCTCGCGCTTGCGCAGCACGGAGCACAGCTCATTATGCGAGCCACGCGAAACTGCTCAACCTCGGCCAGTGTAGCTTACGCTACAAAACGCTCTACGAGGGATAATGTAGATCGAGAGAACTTGGGTGGCCCGTGTAGCTTGTGGGGCAAGTTTGGGGAACCGAAGTATCCCCTGGGAACCTAGTTTGAGAGAGGCTCGAACATGAGCATTTGACAGAGATCTGTCCGGTTGGTGCAAGACGAATTAAAAAGGGGGTACATCTTAGTGAGCCCTAATTGAGGACCCAACATTTCGAGGCCTACTGAGCCTCTTCTTCAGGGGCCACTGTGGTGGTGACTCCTCCTCAACGGTCATCGCCACAGTTGCCCTGAGAAAAGAGGCAGAGTAGGCCTAGAAATCTGGGGCCCGTAATGTGAGCATAAAATGAGTAGGTTGGTCAGTTCGTAACTGCTAAAGGACCTTGAAAAAAACGGTAACCGGTACCAGGGATCGAACCCCGGTCATTGATGTGGAAGCCGAGTGCATTGCTGACTGAGCTACGGGTCAGTACGCAGGAATAGGAGGAGCAGGAGCAGGTGGCTTGAGAAAGCATGCGGAGCAGGGAGGGGTGGAAAGGGCAAAAAAGAGAGGACCAGAAACAAGTGGTGTAGAAAAAGTGCACGGAACGAGGAGTAGTGGACAGGAAAATGCGCTTTTCTTCTCTTGGTGACCCAGAAACTTCAGTGCTTACGCTTTGTACCCAGGCGGGGCTGAAGGGAAGTGTGTGCAGCGTCACAAAGAGACAATTGCATGACGAAATCTGTTTTCATACAAGACCCTGCCCTAGAAACCACCTGAAATAAGGGCACCACCCACCCCAGTCACTGAACGGCTAGAGGTCAGCCTGCCTTAGGCAGCACCCAAACTAAGAGCGGCACTCAACCTATAAAGCTACCACATTTAAACAACTTTGGCTGAATGACCAAACATACAGCCAATTTTTTAATTAGTTCGTGAAGTCATGTTCATGGGTCTTGTGCATCGGTGGTTGTCAGCGGTTGTGGCTTTTTACTGAAGTGGGGTGCCCTGTGTCGGTTTCTTTTGTTTTTTGCAGAAGAAGATGTGGCTGAGCCCTCAGTGTGCCGTGGCCACTTTCCGTCTGCTAGTTGACCACGTACGTCGTCAGTACCGGCAGGACCCCTGTCAGCTGCTGGCACCTGTACGCCTAGTGGTAAGTGGCAGTTGGCCCAATTTCGGTGTACTGTTGGTCACACCTGGGCTCCCTCTGGGGTTCGATTTTACTCAGAGAGAGCTAGAGCGTTCTTGGCTGCTGATTGGATGTGGTGCTCCAGCTTGCGCGTAATCAACCAATGAGACATTTTTGACTCGTTCGTGCATTTGCAATTGGGCAACGTTTTAGTGAGAACGTCTCGCCAACGCACTATAGCAAGAGAGGTATTGTGCCCTCTGATGTGCTTGTCCTCGGTAGCCATTCATTTACCGGGCGATGTCAGCTTGTGTACGGCAGCAGAACAACTTGAGACTTGAAAAGGAAGCGCAAGTTGTCAATTGCTCTGAACGTGAAATAGCAGACGATCACAGTTTCAGACAGCTTTTAATCACACTTTACCACGGTTCTGGGTTCACAGCAGACCATCAACTGTTTTTTTCGGTTTGTTAGCGGACGACATGCGGTGTTTTCATGTTTTATTAGGAAGTTTTAGAATAACGTATGCAATTTTAGCGCACGCTAGAGCTAAATTTAGCGCTTGTAATATTGCACGCGACGCAAAAGAGTTTTAGAATAGCGTTTCTCCGCCGCGACGCAAAAGCCCAAGCAGCTTGCGCTTGCAACGCCACCAAGATACAGTCAACATTTTTATTTCCCACACAAAATGCTGTAACTTTAGAAAAAAACAATTTGTTTTGGTTCAGAGTACTGTTGAGACCGGTTATAACGAGGTCGGGTATAACGAAATAGCGGCTACTGCAAAGCGATCACGATTTCATATTCCCTTTTGCACTTCGTTATAACCGTAGTTGGTTATAATGAAATAGCGGATATAGCGAAGTGATTTCCGATTCCTGTTGACTTCGTTATAACCGGTCTCGACAGTACTATTTTAAAAGATGAGAATGCGACGCGAGCGGTTGACAAGTCGTGTCCGCTTGCGTCGCCTCGGCAAGAGAGGTCTCGTGTACTGACCTTCACACATCGTACCTTTGCCGAGAAATGTTCGCGCGTCGCAAGCATCAAGAGTCCGGGGGTCGTTGCCAAACCTCGTACAATGTCGTCCCGTATTGAAAATCACAGTCGCGAAGATGCCGCCGACGTCGCACTCACGACGCCGCCAAAGCAGCCGCCGACATAATCCTGGAAGCCGCCATTTTTTTTAACTGTGCTTGTCTTGGCATTAGCCAACTTCTCATCACGAATCCTCCTCGGAGAAGCGCAAAGACTCTTTGCGTACGCACGCTATTTCCGAGAAATAGCGCACGCTAAAATTGCGCTCGCAAAGCGCAAAACCTGGTTTGCGTTCGAAGCATGCGCAGTATCGATGACGCTATTCTTTGTGTATGCAAAGCTTTAGCGTGCGCTATTCTAAAACTCCCTATTTCCGTCTGCGATGGACGCTTCGTATCCGACAGACTGCGTTCTTGAGCTTGTCCTTGTCTCTCCGAGTCATGTTAGTGCCTACGAGAACACTCGGTTCTTTCTCGCCAAGTTTTCCGCCAGTGCACTCAAGAAGTCCTTGGTCCTGAGTTGCAAGACAAACTCTTCAGCTTTTGCACAAGTTATTGGTTCGTTGAGGGGCAGGTTTTGGCTACATGATCCCCTTGTCCAAAACACCAAGCACTTTTCTTGCTCTTCGGGGTCAGGCAGTTGCAGTCCTTTGTGATCCAAACCACGTACTGGCAAAAGCACTCTGCAGCTCTTATTGGTCAGTAAGAATCCTTGTTAGACTACTTTAAGGAATGCCATACTTCAAAGCGAGCGCCAGTTTTGTGAAGCAATCGCTACCAAAATCATTAATGATTTCAAGTTTCTTTTTTAATGCAAGGGAATGGTGCAGCCGCTTTCGTCTTGTTATCAAAGGTGCTATTAAAAGGCTAGCCTAGCCTCCAAAACGTTCGAAACGGACAGGTTGACGTTACAATGCCAACATTACCAGAAACAGAGGGAGACGAACAATCATGCATACAGCGATGGTGCTATGAAAATATCAAAGAGCACAAGAAACTCTTTTTTGTATAATTTTAGTGTTTCTTTTTAGCCAGAGGTATGAAAATTTTTGTTTATGGAAACCTTTTGCCTTGCGTAAATATGAAATAAAAAACTTCGCGGGTGCTGTTCCGTTTAGGGGCACTTCCGTTTGAACGACTTCTGTTTACCGAGATTTCAATGTAATTCTATTCTGGTTTGTTCAAGGTCTTTTATAATTCATTATGTTTTTTACTTGTCCTATAGTTTTCTGTAGAAATATGACCGACCTTACAGAGACCCCTGCAGTTATTTTGCTGGTTTGTCCATTCCCGTTCTCTTCTTGGCCTCTAGGTGTTGCAAGCCAGCACGTCGTTTCCCTGACAACGACAAACACATGGAGCTGCCTTTATCTATGTCCACTGACTAATGGGCTTAACTAAATTTATGTTGTTTGCTGTTTGGATACTCAGAAAATTCAAACCTCACGAAACCTGCCACATTTCATTGTACCGTAATTTGCCTTGTGTTCAGTCGTCCCGGTGGCTCGTAAGCAAAGTGCCGACCTACGCATCCCCAGGTGGGGGGTTCGAATCCCGGTCGAGGTGCCTGCAATCTGACCGAGGCTTGTGTAACTGAGGCGGTGTAACCGAGATTTCGGTTGCCCGTCAAAAGGTCCACGGGCGGTTGAAATGAATCCTCAGTCCTCCTCTAGCAGGCGTGCCAGATTCCCTTCATTGGCTCAGCACGTAAAATACCTAAGTTTGATTTCGATCGGATTGCCTTCTGGTTCTGCTACGATTGTTGGCGACACTATTGGTCACCGCTGCCGCCGGCCTCGACGCCTCACTTGGATGTCCCATTTTCTTTCATGCCCGACTTGGTTCGCGGGGAATCGCGTTTGACAGATTTTGGTCTCGAATCAATTGGTCGTTCCTTTAGTCATTCTAAATCACTGAGATGGAGACTACGGCTTTCGTGACCATACCTCCTCCTAGACGTGAGCAAAGTACCCCTAAAATTTGCCTTTTGGAGTTGGGAGGCTAGAATTTACACCTCAGCTTTTTTAATGCAGACTGCATCTCGACGGAAGAAAAAATGGGATTTGTGTCACGTTGTTGTTGTCTTACCGTGCTTCGATCAGCTAAATTTAGCGGGATGCTAACTATGGTTTACGTGGCTGGTGCCAGTATGAGTCACGGGGTCGGACGACTATGTGACGTGCATCAGGCAATGTTACTATAGTAAGTTACAGGTCAAGAGGGTAGCGGCAAATGTTTCTCAAAGGGATTCATATATCCCTCCGCCACCTCCGCATCCAACAGCGTCTCATAGTTTCTGTTACGTCGTGGCCAACGTGGGAGAGAATTTTGCCTTCCTGTAAACATTTGTTTTATCTTTCGACTTTGACTTAGTGTTGTGGAAGCTGCGAGAAGGAGATTAGAGTTTCCCTCCTCCGATGGAAACAAATACGACTTCGGGGGGTTAGGTTCCCCCTCCCATGGATACAAAGGCCACTTTCAGGGGCTCGGTTCCCTCTTTGATGAATACAAAGGTCGCTTTCTTAAAAGGTGGGAGTTGGAGACAAGTTAATTGGCATCGCTCTGTAGCCATTATATAGTCATTGAAGCAAAACAAGGGGCGTTTCCAGTGAACTCTTCTTTCGACTGCGGATGGATTTGAAACGGGCGCATCGCGCTTGTGGGAGGTGCTTCTCCTACCTTCTTGACTCGTAACCGTCTATAGATTATCTCCTTTGCCGAGATCCAGTGGATGGGGTTACCCCCGCTTCGCTCGCATCAATCGGTGCCTCCCGTCGTTTGAAGCGCCATCGAGATTTACGTTTCAAAACTGTGTGCTCCATAACATGCGCTGGAACATCATCTAGACGCTGTACTTCGAAATGTATGTATTTCTTAGGATACACTACAGTTACCATAGCAGCCATCCGGCGCAGGATACACTACAGTTACCATAGCAGCCATCCGCGGGGGGGAGGAGGCGGGAGGAGGGGGGGAGGGAGAGGGGAGGGCAGGGGAGAGCAGGGTACTTCTTCCGCAAGCAGCATCAGTGAGCTGTTCCATAACTGAGCTAATCCAATAACGTTGGCGTCGGGTCACCCCAGGTCTTGGAGCTTTCTTATTTCTTTGCCAAGCCCAACGAAACAGCACAGGCTTGTTCAGATTTTTGTGCAGATTTCAAATATCTGTTATTTCTTTTTAATTAGTAGTAGGTTGATTCTCAGGATATTTATATTTTGCCAGACTTTGTTTCCAAAAACATTAGTGAAAAACCATTTTTAAAGTAGAATGCATGTGGTTAGATACTACTAAAAATATGAAGACTAGAATGTTGGAAGCACTTTTTAGATTGAACCATTATTAGTGACTTTACAACACATTAAAGTTCAGTGCTCGATGTCTGACTACCAAGCAATAAAACAATAGTTAAATTTTAAAAAAAATGTTCTATACCTATATTAAAAGCTCTTGTTCCAACATCGTATGCTATGCTCATTTAGCTACATTTTCTAAACAAATTATATTTCTGTCTGCCCTAAATGCTGAGGTATCCCTCCTGAAAATTTGTAGAGTCCAAAATGTGCGTTTTGAAAAAACGTTGTTTCAGCATCAGCTTCAGTGCAATTTTGGCCCACATAGATAATATAATGATATTATGGCTCAAACATTAATCTTCAAAGTAGGAAACTTGGCAGATCAAAAGAAAAATAGCTATAGATTTCAAAATTGCCATGTTCCAAAAAAACAGATTTTTAGGAATTTTTGTGCTTTGAAGAACCATATCTTCCCTTAATAACATCTACCACATTTACTCAAGTAAT
This sequence comes from Ixodes scapularis, assembly GCF_016920785.2. NCBI lineage: Eukaryota > Metazoa > Arthropoda > Arachnida > Ixodida > Ixodidae > Ixodes > Ixodes scapularis. The sequence continues at coordinate 619,775 of NW_024610148.1, forward strand.
AGCCATACTATTTATGAACAAGGCCCTTGCGTCTGCTTTTTCCGCAGAGCACATATACAGCCAATCATCGCGATGCGCGAAAATAGCATAGCTAATAACTAGATTGAGAACACCATTCTGCATACAAATGCAATCTTCACAGATGGTATCTTCGTGCCGAGACGATATCTCTGTCCTGTAAACCGTTGCAGTCATGCTGCCGATCGCGGTGATTGGCAAGCCGCATTCTCTGCGGAAAAGCGAACTCTCAGGTTTTATTCATAAACAGTGCAGCTATTACTCGAGTAAGTACGGTAGTAACGTTCAGTTTCAAGTCGTGGCGTAACATGACGTCATGTGACGGGACCTTCTTGTGCAACATCAGGTTACCCGACATCGCAGTGCCAGGTGACGTCGCACTGCACAGATGTTTGCACATTTACCGCCGAAGCGTTTTGACTATGGAACGTCTGGGCAGTAGGTCAAGGCAGCGTCTTCCTTTTTTTTTGCAGATCATGAAGTTCCTTGTGAGTCTGCGGACCAACGCCCTGTACCAGATCGGCATGAACGAAGGGTCATGAGAGGGAATTCGCTACAGCCCCCACCTCCTCTGCCCCTTCAGGTAGAAAATGGGGTGGGGCTTAGTAAGTTGGGTCGTGCTTAAAATAGGAGAGTTCGGCCACAAAAAGCGGTAGCGGCCCTCGGGCCTGTGCCAAGGCAGGGAAAATTAGCGTGCAAGAACAGCTGCTGGAAGCGTCCAAACTCTCCTTTGTTCACATCCACCTCCTTCCTCACACAGTAGGCTCTCATCAGTTCAAACTCCAGGAGGTGACAAATTTCATCTGAATTATCGGAAGTTTGAATTTTTGGACATTTGTCTACACATGATGTGAGCTGAAATGATAACTTGTTATATGGATGGCTACACACACAAAGCAGATATTTATGAGTATGCCACAGATGAAGAATTCGTGAAAGGTATGAGATAAGTTTGTTCGTCTCTCAAAAATGTTTTTCATTGTGGACTGTTTAGACAGCACATGACACCTCAAAACACAAGTTTTGTTCATCCGGCAAAAAAGTTGTCTCTTGTGGACAATTATCCCGAGTGGGCTCGCTTATCATGGAACAGCGGTGCACTGCGGAGATGCAGCACCTGTGGGGCCGCGGGTGTTGCTGAACAGGGTTGAGAGAACAAAAAGTATGAGTTACACGAGAGACAACCTTTAGGACAACGCCTAGGATGACTTCTCGGACTACCTCTAGGACGATCTCTAGGACGTCCTCGAGGACGATGCCTAGAGATGATAACAAGGGATCAGAACCTCACTATCTAATAATGCCAAGGAAGGCTGACTCATTCTGGTTGCCCCTTTCTTTTTGTTTTTTTTTATTCATACTTTCCATGTCCAATGGGGCTTTTCCTGTCGAAACGTGAGGACGCCATCTTTCCCAGACCCCAGCGTATAACAGCTTCGCTGCAAAAATCATGTATCCCTTGAGATCAGCTATGCCAATAGCTCAGTGGCTATGATATCCAACTGCCACTGCAGCAACCAAAGTTCAGTTTCCACCAGGGATCAAACTTGATTTATTATGTTAGTGTTGGGTAAAGTACATCAAAAAGATACTTCAAGTAAAGTACAAAGTAAATGATACGTGATGTACTTTAAGTAAAGTATGAAGTACACTTGGTGCAATGTACTTGAAGCAAAGTACTATAAACAATGTAATTTCAAGTAAAGTGCAAGTATTTTAACACAATCTTTCATGACGCCCTTCCATTCTCCTATACAATGATTTTTTAACTGGTATGCATTGCCCAGGGGTATTTTCGAAAACAGCGGCGAATATTTGATAAAGTGGCCACAGAGTAGTTATTTTCAGGAATTAAGCCAAATTCAGAAGTCCCACTTCTGAATTTGGCACCCCTTGCAGTGGATTGCTGCACTCAAGGGTGCTAAATGTACTAGGAGAGAGCATGACGTCAACCCCGTAGCTTCTGAAACAAAAATAAGAACAAAAAGCAGTGACTGTGCAAGCAAGCTGGTTATAATTAATCATAATGTGACACCTGAGATTGGGGTGTGAAAAAATGAAAGAACTTTCAAATAGAAGGGAAAGACAAAAAAGAATGTCTCAAAAGATTGTGACGTTCTTCTCCACTGTCTTTTACTTTGACTTGAAAATTTCGTTTTTCGCATTACAGTCTCAGATGCTACATTACGATTAATTTTTCTCTCCTAATACTTTAAACCTCCTCGCTTGCGCTGACCGACCAAGACGTAGCGAGATTTCAAAAAGCTATGGGAACGCCGCCCCCAGAACAAACGGACCGATGCGTCGTCTGTTTGCGTTTCTGGTGAGAGTAGGATATCCCTCCCAGTATTTCTTCGGAGTAGACAAGGCATCATTTCGTGATACAAATTTAACAAAACCAAATTTGGAGAACATACTTTGAAGTCGGGAATTGTACTTTCCTCGGAAAGTACGAGAAAAAAATACTTTAAGTAATGTACAAGTACATACTCGGAGAATAAAGTAAAGTACAAGTTTTCTAAATCTACTTGAAGCAGTACTTTAGGTACAATGTACTTAAAGTACTTCCCAACACTGTGAGCTTAACAGAATGAACTGTAATAGACCCTGGAGAAGGGGAACAAGGGAAACAAAGGACAAACACAAATCGCCAAACACAGCTAGATGACTGGTGCATGACCCAAAAAGTCTGCCTGGTCCTGGTTTCAAACCAGGGACCTCTTCATTATAGGAGAGCGCTCTACCAACTGAGTTAACAGGTTTTATCAGTTGCCACCAGTTTAACACCAACACGGGTGAACAGCCTACTTTTTAAGGTTGTAATGTTAATGCAATTAATGCAAAGGTGCAGGCAAGTACAATTATAAACTCTTTCTCCTGTTTAGCTCAGTTGCTAGAGCTCTCCACTGGAAATGGAGAGGCCCCTGGTCCCATACCTTCCAGGCAGATTTTTTCAGCATGCACCAGTCACGTAGTTGTGTTTGGAGATTTGTGTTTGTCATTTGTCCCCCTTTTTCCCCCTCTCCATGGTTTAAAGGGGTACTCCGGAGATTTTCTCATGGTTGCTGATTTGCCTCAAAATTGACTCAACAGACCAATAGACAGGCTGTACCAGTTCTTAAGTATTGTGTGAAAAAAAAAGCATTTCGCAAAGTTATTGAATTTTCTAATTTCGTTTTCATAGTGTTTCTTGAACCGGGAGCTGGCAACATTGAAGTGTTACGAGAGAAATGGTACAAAGTGGGCAGTATGCCACGTTCCCAAGTGATTGCAAGACGTCTGGTGGTAGGAATTAAAAGAATGATTGGTAGCTGATTCACTGAGAAGCACGCAAAAAACGCTCGGCATACTCTCTTCAAGACGACCTGAAAGTCTGTATCATTTGTGACGTCACACCACCGGAGAGCACGCGGAAATTTGAATGCTGGTTTCGGCATCATCTTCATTTACGGTTTTCTCAATTGCTATATTGAATTTCGAGAAAATAAACATGTTTTCAACCCATTTTTCACTCCGGGCCCATGGGTTAGCTTTATTTAATACAACATGCTATCATTCTAAGGCGCAACCGCTTTTACAGCGGAGCTGTTAAAGGGGCACTCAAGTGGTTTCTGAGTTTGTGTTTTGATGATGACAGCTGAATTTAAACGTCCTAAGTATCCCTAAAAACCCAAAAGAATAATCATACGGTGATTATTTCTTTAATAAAAATGTACTTGAAGGCCGCCAAACCTCGGATCCATCCGAAAACGAAACCACTCTCATTGATCCTCGCACGCTTATCAAAAGAATCTAGGGCCAATGACGTTGGACGACGTTTCGTTGCGCAGTGATCCCGAGGTAGCTGCGTCGGCCGAACCTCTTTGTCATTCGAGCTTCGATCATGGCGGAGTTTTCTACGCTCAAAGACCTGACGCTGTAGAGATTGAAATTCTTCGGCGGACAGCTGACCTGGGGATGATTTCCTATGACGCCACACCGACGTGCGATGTGGACGATAGCAGAGCTTCAGAGTCATGTTCGGGTTCCGAGGACGACGAAACGCAGACCTTTTCGGGCGTTCTTCGATTTGCGGTTGAGGCAAGTCGTAACCAAGCACACGTTTGACGTCGCAGCGTTACCTCTGGTACGTGATGTCAAACGATGTTGCCACGTTGACTTTCGCATCGGGAGGGCGGGGGGAAGGCTGGTTCAGACATGTGCAACGAGCGCGTACCTACGACAGCGTCCGTTGCAACCGGAGCGACCGCAACGACCGCTCTGCGCCGCGCGTACACACACCTGCAACCACTACAACAAGCGCAGCGGGTCGTCAGCATGGCGACCGCTTCTATACGCCGCCGTCAGCTGTTTCAGCGGCCCCTCTAAAAAGGGGATGCACTGCCACTCAATGCTGTAACAGAATATAGACAGAAAGTTTTCTATAGCCTAAAGCTTTATTATTTTTTCTTGATAGGCTTGCAGGGTAGAGTGGATGAAAAAAAGAAAATAAAAAGATGCAGTCCGCTGTCTTGGATGATCACGACTCTAATACACGACATTGCAATAGTACAAATATCACCACACGCCTTTTCTATGATTATAAAAGACAATGTAATCTTAGCAGCGATATAGCAACGTAGAAATATGATTTCGTGATCAGATAGACGTTGAGAGCGTTCAGGATTGCTAACACTAATCACTTTTCTCTGGTCATGAAAACGCATGCAAATTCGCATCCTTTAAACGGTATGGACCAGTAATACCTTGAACTTGAGCACACGCATGAAATGCGCCAAATAAGAAATCCGGGCGATGTTCGAGGACACAAATGCTTAGAAAGTACCACTGTAGTCGAAGTAAACAAACACGACGGCACGGGCGTTTCTGCTGTCTTGAGAGTGCCGCCACGACATCGCTGCACGCGTAGGTGGATCTTCCCTTCTAGTACGTGCTGGGTTATCATAGCAACACACGACGAATATTCACAGTCAAGGATAGCGCTCTTACGACATATTTAAATCAACTGAAAATTGTTTCTTTAGCGAAACTTTACAAAGACCGCCAAAATTTTCAAACATACGATAATTTTATTGGTCCTCGCAAGTACAGAAAAGAGTCCGCACACACTCTATTCCTGCAGGATTAATAGTTGGTTCTGCCTTGTAAAACTGAAGATACTCATTCACTGACACTTCCTTAACGCCATCGCACCAAAAAGTAGCTTCTCCGAAAACCGCTTGAGTGCCCCTTTAACAGCAGCGGCGTCAAGCAGGTAGTGAAAAATTCGACACCACCATTTTTTGTTACTTGCGGTCTGCTGGGCAAGTGTTCCTCTTCTGATCAAAGCGGTCAACACGACCCATCCACTTGTTAGCCTGAATGCACATTCGGACAGGACACACCAACTTTGGCACCACTGGCAAGCTTCCTCGTGGCTTCTACGACTTCTTGTGGGTCATGGTAGTTGGACATCGCGTGTACATTCTTGTTGTCGCGTCACTGTGGGCTGTGACACATCCTTTGGACCACCAGAGGTGCTGGCCTTTCTGAAGCTTGCACTCCTTGTTTAGCTCGATTGGTAGGTCCTTGCGTGTCTGTCTGAATGTGCCTGCAGCTAGCACTCTCTGCTCCCTGAGCTTCTCCATCAGCTTTGTAGATGTAAACTAGTTGTCAAAAAACAACTGACTGTTCTCTTCCATGTGATGTGAAAGGGATAAAATGACGTGTTCGCCCAAGGAGAGATCGGGGGGTCGCTTGGTATCCTTTCCCTCGTATATCTGGAACTCTAGTAGGTAGCCAGTCTCGGAATCAGTACTACACCAAACTTTATAGCCTCGTTTCATCGGTTTCATTGGCATGTACTGTTTTAGTGAAGACAGTCCTTTGAACGGTATCATACTCTCGTCGATGGACTGATGCGTTGACGGCGCATATTCTCTCAGGAACCTTTCGCTCAAGGCAGTGACGAGGGGTTTCACTTTTGCCAGCTTATCAAAGCCGTCTTCTCCGCGCTTCTTCTCAAGTTCGTTGTTATTGAAATGAAGGCTGTTCATAATCACCTGAAATCGTTTGAAAGTCATGACGTTTGAGATCTCGCAAACGTTGAAGAACTTATCTGTGCTCTAGTGCAAGTACAAGTGATGCACTGGGTGCACACTCATCAGGAAAAGCATGCCCAAGTACGCTTTGAGCTCATCTATAGTGAGGTTTTTCCACCCCGCTCGGCGTTTCTGATGCGCATAACGATTCGTCTCTAGCACGATTGTGTCAAGTACTTCTTCATCAAAATGCAATCCGAATGCGTCAGCGACACCTGATGCCTCGGTAAGCTTTTCGGAGTACCGAGGATCTCGATCTGGTGGGTCCTTCACAATCTCGGTAGGTAAGAAGTCTGTACACCACAAAGAGCAGGTTGCATCCACTTCATCTTCCTCGTGTTGTGATTAGGCAAAGCTCTCGACCTCCAATGTGCGTCGTCGGCGTTTTTCGGGCTTCTTCCTTTCATAGGATTTTCTTTTCTTCGATGTAGCACCTGCAGACGGCCCTGCTGCATCTTCGTCCCTTTCCGCTACGGTGTTTTCGACAGGAGCTAGCTCAGGAATGACGTCTTCGTCGCTGGATGAATCGCCATCCGCGTCGCTTTGAGTCGGATCAACTGGAAGACTGAAGAAGAGTTCTACCGCCTTTTCGGACGTCAGCAACTTCCTCCCTAAAATTAAAAAAAAAAAAAAAAACTATGCGAGTCAGTCAACGGCGAGGAGCAAGGCTCATATTGAGGAGTTTCAGCGAATATAGGGGGCGCTCCGATCGACCCAACATGGCGGACAAGAGGGGGATAGATTTGCGACGCCCGTAGGCCGGTAGCGTATAAATAAAGCAAAGCGTGTCGTTCTCTGTTTGTTGCCGTGTGCGAGACGATCATCGTTTCAACCAAGACCTACCGTGATGCTACAGATGAAGTGTTCAAGCCAGTCGAAGGCAAAAACTCTTGCCATAGTCAAGATATGTGTGCAAGTGTTCGACGTGAGCTTTCACGTTGGTGCAGCTGTCGTCAAGTTGAACCGAATGTACGCGGGTCCAAAGGAACGTACTTATCAACAATATTCGCATGTTGAAACTGTGACGCGTACTTTATCTAAAACTAAAATTATCGGTCTGTGGCTACAAACATTTTCGTTGACATTGCTTAGATGATGTAACCATTCAGGCCTCGCATTAAACGGTGTTGCGAACTCTTCGGTTGTTCTAGTTAATTGTGCTAAAAAGCGGTTGGACGGAAAGTATGACAGCTACAGCATACAAGGGACGATTGAGGTCTTTATCCTGCGTTCTATGTATTGAAACATTGGTATCCTTGGTGTTATATTGCGATCAGCTGGTCGCCGATCGTCCTGTTTGTACGCATAATATAAACAAGCCCCGGCCGCGCCAATCTCATTTCGATGCGTTTGTGCACCCCTACAAGCCTCCTTTTGGCTCTTGCTGAAAGCTTTGTTGTAGTAGCAAAAGGATCATCGGTCGTTCGAGTTAAATGTGCCACGGTGATATCTGCTGTGTGTGATCTGCTGACAATCAAGTCTGTATTAAATTCCAGAAGGAAAATACAGGTAAGCTTTTTTAACTTTTTTTTTTTTTACAAAACAGGGCAAAGATACTAGAACAAGAGCAACCTAAGCTGATATTTGAGTGTGCTCAAGAATGAATGCCAAAGGTGATTATGCTAGGTGGTAGATGTATGCAGTTGATTTTTTGTTTGCCTCTCATTGTAAATTGGGAGATATGTATTAGCAAAAGACACGTGTCCTTTTGAAACTGTCTTTCATTACGGCAAAAATAGGTTTTCATGCACAACCGAAGAGTCGCAACACCATTTAATGCGAGGCCTGAACGGTTACATCATCTAAGCAACGTCAACGAAAATGTTTGTAGCCGCAGACCGATAAATTAAGGTTTAGAGAAGTATGCGTCATAGTTTCAGCCTTAAACACGCAACAATGTTGATATGCACCTTTCTTGATAACTGCACCAACGTGAGAGAGCCCATGTCGAACACTTGCACACATATCTTGACTATGGTATGGCAAGATTTCTTGCTTGAAGTGAAGATCATCTCGCTACGATTAGCTACAACCACCCACCGCAGCGATGCAGGCGTCGAAGGGGCGCAACGCAGTCAGTCGCCGTCACCCGACGCTGCTCGTTTGGCATTCACGGCTTTCCGTCCAGGTGCTTCGTTTGTACTTGGCACCGAGTGTTATTTTCTGTGCTTGTGTGTGCTCAGTGGCTAGATATGGGCCTCAAGAGCAGTTCTTCAGGCTCAATAGCGTTCGCCGAAGAACTTCTGAAGAAAATGCCACCCAGGAAAAAATAGCACGAAGACGCAACGCACCAGCTTGGCGGACTATGCACTGGGCGCGGAAATCGGGCCATGCGGATTATACACCAAATGCAAACTATCTAAACAAGACAAAAGCATTTTTAGGCTCAAATTGACTTCTGCGGACTATACGCCTGGGCACTGGTGCTCCTTATTGTGCATTGTATATTTACTGCTGTTTGTTGTGGCTTGAGACTGCCTTACTGTAATGATGCAGAGGGATCCACTGAACCTTGAAATAAAGATATTTAAGCACATCTAGATGCAATGCCCCTTGAAGCCAGATGGTCAGGGAAAAGGTGTGCCATTACCTAATTTGCCAACAGCACACCAATGGTCACGATCAAAACTCAGAGTCAATGGGCAGTTTTTCACCACAATATTTACTGCCGTGTAATCACCAACTTGGTCCATCAAAAATCTTGAGGCTGTAGCCTATAGCACATTCATTCTGGATCTGCAAAGCTTATGCTGTAGACATGCATCATCACATGAGCATGTTTCTTATCAATCTTAAACGTAAAACGCTAGTTATGCAACGAAATTCCCATATTATCACATTTTTAGCAAATTGAATGGTCCCATCTGTCACACTGTTAGCTTTGGAAGTAAGCCAATTCACAATACCACCAGTGGCATACATCGTGCCAAGCATTAGTGCCGCATGTTGCGCAAAAATATCCTAACTAGGGAAGAAACTTAATCGATCGTGTTGATTAAAGCACTTAAGTACGGGAGAAATTATCAATCAGAAGGTCACTCGAAAGGGAAGTTTTTTCGCTGAACGAATATGACTTTTTATTGAGCGTTCCGCAATGTAAGGCCGAAGACATTCACTCCGTGATTGGTACAGAAGCATTTGCTTAGCAGTCGGTCGTGCGTGCTAAAAACAATAAAAACAAAGGTGGATTAAAAACGCGATAGATTCGCCTTTGCACGGAGTACTTACACTCAAAATCGTGTCAACATAAAGCGACTATGGTCCACGATGCTAGCAGGTGTCTTAAAATTTATCCTTTTAGTCGACGCAGCCGTGCACCAACCGAAAGCGTTGCTGCAAGCCCTTCCGCCGTCAACTTTGAGTCGCTGTTGATTCTGAAGAACTGCTCTATGAGGTACATATCCAGCCACTGAGCACATACACAAGCACAGGAAATAATACTCGGTTCCAAGTACAAGCGAAGAACCCGGGGCGGAAAGCCCGGAATGCCAAACGACCTGCGTCGGGCAACGGCGACTGATTGCGTAGTACACATGTTGCGCTCCTTCGATGCCTGCATCGCTGCGGCGGGTGGTCGTAGCTGGTCGTAGCAGATCGTGTCACCTCTGTTGCTCGTACCGAAACACTAGAGCCACGTAATGTTCTTGCTGCGGAAGTTTATAAGCCTACGTTCGCGGTCAACGCATTTACACAAAGCCAACGCCCAGCGAACCTATCCCCCTCGTTCTCTTTGGGCGACCGGCCGCCAGGGCGGTGACACCGTCGCTGAAACTCCTCAATAAACTAGCCGCTTAGGGTTAGCCGGAGCATGGGGTGGAGACCTACAACGTGAACGCGACTGCTGAACGCGCCAACTACTGCCCTGTTTGTACGGATGTGGAGCCAACTACCGTTTAGATGTTAAAGCAACTGTGCTGAGAGGTTGCTGATGCTCCTACCAGGTGGCGCGAAAAGAAAATGTGGGACAGAGCCATATATAGACGCTTTGCAGCAGCTGTGCATGGGCACCGCCGTAACCAACGAGGTAGAGGGGCTTAGAGCGATAAACCGGGGTTCCGGTCCGCACTCGAAAGTGACCCCCATAAGGCGGCTGCCATTGTACGCAAAGTTGACCACACGTCACATGACCGAACCAAATGCGTGACGTCACAGGAAAGATGGCAGCGCCCATGCAGCGGCTAGCCCCAGCTGAGCCGGAGCTTGTCGGATGCTTTGTTGGTTGTCGTTCGTCTCGGCGAGTTGATTTCAGACGCAGAAGCCGTCATATGAGGCCGGTCGACAGCGACCTCAGAGTTCAGCGTGGTGTCTGACGTAGGTACAAGGTGAAAATACGGAGGAACGGTGTGCATTTCGCTGGTGACCGACGGCGATATTGCCACAGTAGAATCTGCCCTACGTTGCTCGGACCTCGGATTGATTCGGATACCGCTAAGATAAAATTTAAGGCGACGTTTCTGTGCTCTCGTTGACCATCGGAACCTTCGAGATCTGGAGTAAAGCGTGTGCAATATATTTGGATACACAGTTTAGCGACGGAAATTGCGCGAGTCGGGCTTGGCAGTGTGCAATCGTGGTGCCGCTTTGTTCAAATGCCCAAAGGCTCACTTTGGTTGTGCGGTGCACCGGAGAGCTGCCTTGCCGCTTGTAGTTCTCTTGCCGTGCTAAATGATACTGTGCTGCTTACCGAATTGTTCCGGCGTAGACGTGCACTTTCGCGGAGAACAGGTGTGTGGTGCGCCGAAGAGCTGCCTTTAAGCTGGTAATTCCTGTGCCGTGCTTCAGGTGATGCTGTGCTGCCTACTAAATTGTTCTGGCGTGGACGTGCATCTTCACGGAGCACAGGTGTTGCAGGTGGTATTGATTCCGCTGGTCTGTCGCACGTTTCGTCGACACCAAAGTTTCATCAACACTCGTTACGCGCATTGCAAGCTGTATGGACATTTCATCGCCCGTGTTACCTACCCAGTCCATCCATTCACGCCGCTTTTGCGACGACAGTCTGCAGCGGCTCATTACCAGAAAAGTGGTCTCGCATCAATTTCAGTTCAGCTCGTCGACGGCAGTCGCCAGACCCCGAAGGAGAGGATTTATTCGGACAAAATTCCACTAAAGCAGTGCAGCTTCTTTAGTGGTCAGGATAGACTCTTTTCTGACTGTTTTGTTATATTGTCATGGATGCTTGCTCCAGTCCTATTTTCTATCAATATTTACTATTCTGGAAAGTTCCAGGCCATGCTCAGCTGTCATTGTATGTTCTGGTGGAGGTGCTGCGCACTTTACCCATAGCCCTTCACTCTGTGTGTACCCTGGCTGCTGCTCAGCCGAGTTGCTCGATAACAAGACACGGGTGGCACATTATCCCGAGTCTTAAACAACCGGCGAGCCATGAACCAAGTCCTATCCCGTGCCCGGCAGAAAAACCGCAAGACGAGCGAGTACCACAAGGACTAAACTCAGAAATACGCTACGAAGAACTTGAAATCCAAGCCAGTCGCTGCTACCAGCAAGAACCACCGGAATTAGGTCTTTTGCCAGAAAAAAACGAAGCTGGCTAAGCCAACAAGGACAAACCTGTAGCAGCAAACCACGTCAGCTCCCACCATCGTTTGCACGCCCGTCGCACCTCGCACTCTGATGCCCTTTCACGCAAGGTGCATAAGACGTCGAGGGTTGGATTGAACAATATGACCGTGTCGCCCGCCACAGTGGGTAGATGGACAACCAGCTCCTGCAGAACCTATAATTCTCATGGAAGACTCTGCGAGGCTCTGCTTTGAGAACCACGAATCCTTAACGTCGTGAGAAGTTTGCAAGATCGAGCTGAAGTGCATGTTCATCAGCCGACAATGACGAGAGAGAGCCGAATTCCTGATTCTGTCCAGGACACGGCCCCAAAGAGAGCGTCACCACATCTGTGGAGGACGTTTTGCTTCTGATCGAGCACACGTCAACCCTGCAGATGCTACAAAAGAAAAGAAGCTAAGAATCCCATGTTCCTCATGTGAGGGACAACACCTTCAGCAGCCTTGTCCGCAACCCCACAACAACAGTCGAAGGGTTCATATCAGTGAAGCTTCCAACATTGAATGTACACTGCAGGCCCGAGCATGTCACTATCAACAACTCCCCAGCGTCGCGACACTCGGGTCGTCCAGCTGCAATTTCGACGTCAGCCCCCCAGGCATCCATGACATCATTCACTCCGGTGTCGGGGAGGAAGCAAGGAGGCTAGTTCTTGCCATCAGCTGCCCGGCTCTTATTTTGATCGCCGAGATTGTTTCAGAAGTTCGACAGGCATTTCAACTGGAGACTTCTTCGAGCGAAGCGGCATCTGACGAAACGAGGGCGACTTATGCCACAAAGTCACAACGACCACAACCGGCCACCTGTTACTATTCAATGCCAATTCAACGAAACACCCCCACGCCGAAGCATTCCCGACATCCGGAAGAACCAGTGTAGGTCCGCGCTGAACAAAGTACACCGAGGAATACGGAGGTACTGCGAATGGCCGACCGAAAACCGCTTTGCTACCACTGCATGAGGCCCACCATGTCTACTGGAGGTACCCGTACCAATGAATTGGCCTGCAAGGGTTCGTGCCAAACAACCCTCGACGACATCCCGACGAGCGTCCGGGGAAGATTGAGGATTATCTACGGCGGTCTTTGTCCCTGGTGCCGACATTACCTCGAAGCTCGTGATCTACTTCATCTGGACGGGAGGTAAGCACGACAAAGCAGGTGAGCGGCAATGCAAGGAGAGTTGATCTGGTGTCGGTTGTTGTCCAAGGACAATACCTAATAATTTGCTGACATTAATTATCTGTGTCTACGCCACGAAGCACACAATTTTGAACTTTGAGGAAGAACGCCGCTCAGTGACCTTAACGAAAAGAATGGTTGGTTGCTCTCAAAAGTGGACCGCAAGCATCACGAGACTTCACTTTGCCACACAAGACTTGCACAAGTTGCAGTGGTCATGGGATGCAGAACAAATTTCCATTACGAAATGGAAGTGAAATGGCTTTGATAGCAGACAAACATTGTTGCCAGCTATCAGGTCAACGGTACAGCAAAAGGCACAGCCACATAAGCAATACATGCCCGAGCTTGCTGCATTGATGCAGAAAACTACCAGGAACATTTTGGAGATTACAAGCCAGCCCTGCAGCTTCAGTGCATCAGATGTCAGTGGGCGCACATCACGTATAATTACGAGACGGCATCAGTCGGTCAAAGTTGCTACTCGACCAAACTGAACACCGACGAGCCAGGAGCGTCATCACACAACAAGGTCCACAGGTATTAAGACTGAACGCCTGACAGGAGACTGTCGCAGAAAGAACTCGTCCTGGAACCATTAACTAAGAATCAATAATTATGTAATCCAGTGGAAATAAACACATTTGATACACTAACCAGATAATCCTATTTCCACTTGCTTTTGCGCCTTGAGAGTTTTTACACCAAGAATTGTGTTCACCACACGCGCAGGTCCTTTTGAGGACACTCGAATTTCCGAACCTTCAATATTAATTAATGGGACATACCATCTCATACAATCTTGTGCGCAACAAAGACGAGGACAAAAGCAGAGAAGAGGACACAACAAGGCGCACCTTGTTGTGTCCTCTTCTCTGCTTTTGTCCTCGTCTTTGTTGCGGACAAGATTGTATAAGATGTCAAACCAACTCGCTCAAACAACTACTCTTGGGACATACCAGACTGGCAGACTTGTTGCATTGGGCTGCACTCATTCCACTTCTCCTGAACACACCTCTGAGCATATACTTTAATCGAATGTGTTGATGCATTGTTATATAGCAGGACACTTCCTATACGTATGACACAATAGACCCTTTGCAGAACCCTATCAAGCAACACAACTTTCACCATTTTTTTTCGGCGTAAAGCACACAAATGGGCCCCAGTTCACGTCGAATGCTAATCCAATGCTAATGCAGCATTCGAGTCCAATAGGCGCCGAGCCGAGTTCACAGTGATGGCAGACATAACATTCTTGTCGAACAAATTTCCAAAGTATCAAAGCCTGGGGTAATTAGAGTCGTAGCTACTGTAATTCGCTTCATCACAATTTGGGAAACGGCAAAGGCTACACTCTCGGTGACCCAATATACACGTTGGAGAGAGGCACAAGACAACAGGTCATTCAGAGTGCTCGTCTGCACAGATTTGTCACACATCTTCGCTCTGTCTCTCTGATTGGCTCGAGGGGGCTGTGGTGGTTGCCCTTTTCCAAGTTACAATGTGTAGGCAACCCACACTTTTCAAAAAAGGCTATTGAAGAGACCGAAAGGAATGGTCAACATTTTTCAACAAGACTGCTCTTCAGGCAAGGGATGAACACAGATATGAATAATCTTATCCAGGTAATTAGAACAAGTAAATAATTGACCGACTAATACAATGCACTCCTGATGAAAAAAAGTATTGCTGCAATAAATCCTACGAAAGAGAAAAAGGTGCAGTTAATCTATGCATACACCAAAACAGTTGTTCTCATTGCAAGTCGAATAGCTTTGAAGCAGGTGCCTGCAACGATTTATTCATCCCCACACTCAATAAAACGTCATCCTCGTAGCTGAAAATAAGTGTGCACTTCGCACTCACCAAAAAAGGAAGAAAGCGATCGAATGTAGAATCGTCGATTAGCACAAAGGGTTAAAGATCGCAGGAGCTTCCTCGCTAAAAGTTGCTATGGTTATTCGGTGACGCAGGCCTGAAACAACTTCTCCTAGACCCTAACGCGATGTATACCTTTCGCGTCGATTCTCAGACATTCCAACGTTCAAACAAAGCTAAGAGAAGGCAAAAATTTTATGCTAAAACCACTCAAAGTTTTATCGATCCTCGAACAGATCCCGAATCCGAGCACCGGTACGGCGATACGGCTGATGCTCTCTCACAGGTGTTAATATCCAGATGATCCAGAACGATCTTGCGCAAAAAGGGTATAAAGTCTAATTCCTTCATATCTTCACATTATACCTGCGTCACCAAGCACGAAGAAGGCCGAAATCATCGTCGGAAAGCCGCTGCACATCACGGCTGCCGCGCACCGAACAAACTCGCACCCGACAGCTCTGGACGCTGCCATCTTACCTGCGACGTCACGGCTCTTGTGAGGTCACGTGACGAGTGGTCACATTTGCGTAAAACATGGCGGCAACCGGGGGGGTGCCACTTCCGAACTTCCGGTTTATCGCTCTAAGCCCCTCTACCTCGTTGGCCGTAACTGACCTTCAGTTTTTGTTTCCCCGTATTACATTTACTTCACTTCATTATTACCATAGCGGGCTAGGTTATTGCCATCTTAGATTTTATTCTGTCTTTCTCTCCAGCATTGGCTTTTGTGGATGCTCGTCCACAGCAATTTCAGTGCCTCGGTATCTCGGTAAAACAAATAGAAGGTCAGCAATGGCGGCTGTATTCTGGCGCGTGGCGATTCTTTCATCCTGCCGCCTGGGAGGCTCCTCCCTCCGATGGTGACGTAGTTGCCCGGATGCTGCCGGGTTTCTCTCGGCGCGCTCGGCGGCGGCTTCGGTCCGCCATATTTACACCTTGCGTGTGCGGTGTGTGCGGGCAGAGCGGTAGATGGGTGGGAGAGCTTCCTTTGCGTTTATCAATTGTTTTACAAGTAATACATGGCAGGAACAACTCCTATGAACTGGATGATGAGGCATTTTATCTAGCAGACTTATCTGACATCCCCGAAGCAACCAGGGTTGAGCCTGTCGAAACGGATGAAGATGGTCTACCGACAGTCACAGGGCTCTAGGAGAGTAACTCTTTTTATTACTACTGTGGATATATAGTATCGAGAGTTGTCCAAAATGATTCGGTGTGCGACGAGTGCATAGCTGCTGTGAAAGCTGTTGAAGACCAGACAGCTCTGGGTAACCTCACAAGTCTAAAAGCGTACAAAGAGGGCTGTCTGGTCTTCATTTCTAACAGTGTCTTGGAAGTTCTTACTAGGTGTGAGGCAGCATTCACCGCGCGCATCTCATCCCTGCTGAACTCCAGTAATATTGCAAATACATTGGCGGCTCAAATGAAAGCTCGCAACCACAGCCTTCCGGAATGCCATGACATTGCTGGGAAAATTATTGGGCGTTTCTGTCGGGCTAGAGTAAGGCTCTATGTAAAAGAACTGTCCAAAAAAGAGCTCTCAACAAGAAAACTGTTGGTACTCACCTTTCAAGCAAGCTAATGGCAGCACCAAGGAGGCGCTAGGTAACGAGGTTAATTGAGTTTATCGCGTCATTAGTTTATGTCGTGTAACAAGATTACGACCGCTTTTACAATGTGTTAGGATCAGTGTTATGTTTTAAGAGATCTCCTAACCAGTAAATGGAACTAATTTTATTTCCAGATCTGGTCGAACTGGTAAATAAAGCTTTATTCCCTTGAGCTTTTGTACATTTTTCTGCTTTATATATGGGAATTTTAGAAATTGGTCCACTTGCATATGACGCCTTAATTATCTGCTTTTACGCTTAGTTCGGTCCAAGTTTTGGGCTTTGAATCTGTTGAACTGAAAGTCTGTTGCCGTTTTGCGTTCGTGCTTACTCAGTTCCATAAAGTAAGGCACAGTAGCACAAGTTGTGCGGATGGCTGCACCAAACATGTTTTGGGCGAGGATACTTTTTTTCTTGCAATCGGCATAGACGATGTCCGGCAAGATTTAATGTCTTAAAGAGACCATGAAGGCAATTTAATTTTTTTAAAGGTGTTTTCGGAAGCATTGGGGTCCTGGCATGCCACACATTGTTTTCTAGAACGTTGTGACTCTTATTTCTGTACCTGCAAATAAATTTGCGAAACCGAAACAAACATTCAGATTTCTTCCCTTTTTCGTCTCTGGAAAGAGAAGTGACGTCAGGGAGCACTGTCGGCATCGGTAGGATTTAGTGCACACTCGGTGTGGTTCCAGTGGTTTGCTCTAGTGCACGGCGGTCTGTGAAGAAAACCTGGAAGAAATGGACGACAACGCCGCGCTCGCAAACGAATTTGAGCTCCCGTTCAGCGACCTCACGCCGACTGAACGGGAGAGGCTGCTAAGGACGCAGAACTCTGGATTGGCGACCGATGCAGCAATGCTGCGCTGCGCATTGCTGCATCGGTCGGCAGTTTATGCAAACTAACGTCGCCCGATCGACCTCACGTCTTTAGCCGATTTTTCGCGCAACCTACTACTGCACATAAACGCGGCGTGATTGGTGAGACACAAGTTCGCAAAGCGAACACGACACGACGCACGAAACCAAAACCAAAAGTCCGCCGCCCCCGGCGCTCGTACCTCTTTTTCTTTTTTTGTCCATGGTTGCTCGATGCTTGTTACGCGCTCGAGGTAGCTGTGCGGGATGCGTTCAACCAATGACAAACGGAGGGATCGTTTCAGATTATGCTTTTATACACGGTATGAAACCTATTAATTCCCAACTGCAACTTCAAAAGATTATCCAACGTTCAAATAAAATTTTTTCTTCACATCTCGCCACCGAAATCGAAACCAAGAGCGCGTCTATCGTTAGAACCAATCGCCAGACGAGGAGCCCGTTGTCGTCACGCTTTGACGGCGCACTTTAGTTCACCTTTCTGCCGCCACCTCGGTGGGGTCTCAGGCATCGTCCCCGGCGCTATTATTACCGCGCCTGTTTGCTCGATTGGTGCGGCACCCAAACTTCTGTTCGGGCTACAACTTGGTCAACAGTATCTGAGACGTGCCTGACATCCATTTCAATCGTCGAATAAAACTTCGAAACTGCCTTCATGGTCCCTTTAAAGGGCAACTCCGCTAGATTTCGAAAAATTTTAAGATAGTGGGTGATATAAACGTGAAAAGTGCTTCAAAACAACCCTAGACCGTTTGTCTCATTAAAAGCAAAATATTTTTTGTGCGATTTGTTATTCACCATAATCGCAAACCGAAACTGAAACTTTGGCACAGACGGGCAACATTGTACCCTTAACGTCAGTTGCATACGCACCCACGTGGAATACAATGGGTCACGTGATCTACCAGCAGTAACACAGAAAGGACGCGGATGCGAGGGGAAGGGCGAGGAGGGAGGAGGGAGGGCGAGCCTAGCCGCGGCGGCGAACAGGCAACGCAAGCAGCGACGGAGCAGGCTATGTAGGCGGCAACCGAGGCGGTTAGCAAATAGTATTTGCGGTTAGTCTGTTGGCACCGATTGGCACGTATGTCAGCGAAACTCATCCCGTAGAACTATATCCCTAGCAAAAATAACGGTTTGAAATCAGTCCGGAAAGTGAAATCCGGACTAAGATCAAACCGGAGTCACACCGGAGAGGCGGCTTCCGGTTCGCGCAAACCGTGAATTTTCAAATCCGGTTCAAAGTCATATTGGAGGAATTCCGGAGAGGCGAATTCCGGTTCGCTCATACCGTGATTTTCCTAATCTGGTTCAAAGTCAAAGTGGAGGAATTCCGGACACGCAAATTCCGGTTCGCTCTAACCGTGAATTTCCTAATCCGGTTCAAAGTCAAATTGGAGGAATTCCGGACAGACAGATTCCAGTTCACACAAACCGTGATTTTCCTAATTGGTTCGAACAAACCGTGATTTTTGGAGTCCGGTTCAAAGTACAATTGAAGAAATTCCAGACACACAATATGCTGTTCGAACAAACCATTTTTTGTCAAATTCGGTTAAAAAACAAATTGGACAAAGTCTAGACTGAAAATATCTGCTTTGCACAAACCATACTTTGCCATATCTTGTTCCGAAGAAAATCGGATCAGCCGCCTGATGCCGAAGACTTTCAAGCGTATGGTTGAAATATCGAGTTGCAAACAATCCATACCGGTACCGTACGTAGGGGCTGCTGCGTCGATCAAAGCTCAGACCGCAGAAGACAGCCAGCTGATATGCGGTGCCAAAAAGGCGACATCACGGCGATTTTTGTGCAAGTCATCGCCATCTGATTCCATCTAGAATTTTTATGCACTCTGCAATACTTGTTCATTACTATGCTTAAACAACGTTTTGGTATTTGTTAGTTATTTTTTATATAATTGCTTGATAACTGCCAAATAATGTTTTTATATAATTTTCTTCACACAAAAACAAACAAAAACAAGAACTAATTCGATGCCACAGCTAGATGTACGCACAATCGGGAAGTGTCATTTCAGTATCTTTGACAGTTTTCCTGCGGTCTCCTTGTTTATGCCTGCATGCTGAACATTCTATTATGGCGCACATGCAGGCAATTTCAGGGGCTTTTATCAATTTAGGTACCCAAAGCAGAGATTTAAACCGTAACCGAAACCGAAAACCATTTAGGAACGAAAATTTTCAGTAACCGAGACAGAAACAAAATTGTTATTTGAAATTTAAAAAAAAAAAACACGTAACCGTAAGCGTAACCGTAAAGTATTTACCGGTAACTGGTTTTAACCAATATTAGCCTAAAAATAAAAGGAAAAAAAATTCTCATGCATGACTTGGAGGACGGATCTTGAGATATTGTGGCAATTTGACAGAGTTACTTTCAGCGAGTGGTGCATCTGGTAATACGATTTCCGTTCAATCTAACTTTAGGATTAAGCATACTTGGTTGGAATCATTAGTCGTGCTTATAATAAAAAAGTCTATTTCTAAATCTATCACGCTCCTACATCGCTACATGTAGCACACTTGTTTGGTTTAGCTGGGGCCAGGGTTGGCACTTAGTTGTGATAGCTAGGCCACGACTGCCCAGCAATTTACGTCTGTATGCCAGCCTGGCATTTCATAGTCTTTCCTTGCTCCACGAAGCCACGGAACTGCCAGGGAACGCTTTCCCTGGTTGACCAATCAATTTCATTGGTCATTGATGGCCAGTGTAAACAGGCCGCTGCCAGTATTTGATGTACCCTGGCTGTCTATTGATTTTCCTCGGTCAGAGATGGCCAGGGTAGCAATGCCTCTGCCAAGCTTTGGGGTTCCATGGTAGTTCGCAGGAATTCCCTGGTCCGCTCAACACAAGCAACAGCCAACATTCAGGCATTTCGCCAGATCAAAGATAGGGTGAGCCAAGGAATGTCAGTGAATTGTCGCTATGCAACGTTCCGTAGCTCAAGCTCGTATTTCATCGAACCCAGAATGCCCACTGAAAGCCACTGTTACTCTATAGTTCGTTTAACTTTTCCATTTTTTTTAATTCGTGTGAGCGTTCTCTTAACATATTTTTGGTGCTTTGTGGCAAGAGCCCTAGCACTAGAAAGTGACGTTTGAGTGCAAGAAGTCTGTTTTAGCTTGAGACATAAAAAAAAACACGCTTTCCCCATTAAAAAAAAAAAAAAAAAAAACTCTTTGAAAACAGTTTGGATATGAACAGGCCAAACTCTAAATGAAGTGGTTGTAGTGAAATTGCACCGGAGAAATTGGAAATAAAACTATCGAAATTGGTCCCACTCGAACTTTATCATATTCTCGCTTTTTACCGCGGCCTTTATCGACCCTGGCTTGCACGGAGAAGCCGCTTCAAGCGCAAGTGCCCGAGGCGGGGTGCCTGGAAAAGCGCGGGAAAGATCCCGCACCCTCCAGATGAATCATGCCTGGAATGCGCCAGTCCCCCGGGACCGGGGATGATGCAGTCAATGCAGTCTCCCCGCGCGCAGCGCGGGAAAGAGAAGAGCTGCTCACGTGCAAGGACAGGGAGCGCGCGGGCCAATCAGCGCGGCTCTCGCGTCCGCTGGAAGCGCCAGTTTTGAGACGGCGGCGGCGAAGTTCCGAAAACCAAAAAAAAGAAAGAAAAAAAAACCGGATCTGGCGTTAGTAACGCGAACTTGGGTCTTTGTTCGCGCTGCTGTTCTGCTTGGGGAGGTTGCAAGTTGCTGTGTTTGAATAAGATAGTTTGCCGGTGCCTTGAGTGCTGCCTCTGCCGATGGTTCCTGTGGCTGATGACGTCCTCCACCTGACTTCGCCTGAGTCCCACTCACTCGCGGGCGAAATGGCTGCATCCCAGAACGGCGTGTTCGGAATTCGCTCCGTCCTCATTGCAGCGCGGGCACTGGCTGTCTCTGTCTCGGCGCCAGCGAGCCAGGTAAGCAGGCTCGACCATTTGTATTTATTTTCATAATCAGGGTCAAGTGAATCCGAACGTTTTTGCAACCATATTTGGAACAGCCATGCTAGTAATACAACCGCCAGTGTATACATTCAGCTTCAGAGATCCTTTACCGCAGTGGTTAACCACTGTGGTAGAGGATCCTGCTGTTGTTGCTCCTTCCTGCCTTCCTAGTCTGTCGTCCGCTATGCAACGTAAAGGCTGAACCGCATGTAAGCGATTAAGCGAGCGACGAGACTCGGCGACGAGCGGCGGAGATATCCCACGGCCGCTTGTCGCATCGCTCGGTTTTTGGATTTCTAGAAATCGTCGCTCATCTCCTTGGTCCCTTGCTCCCGTCGTTTTCATGCGGTTTGCCGCGTCGCGCGAGTGACCGAACGACAGGGAAGCGGATCGTCGTCGCTTGTATCGTGGCTCGTCAAATCTCTTACATGCGGTTTCTACTTAATTGCCGCGAGACTGGCACCACATGTACGACTGGCACACGCTTCCATATTCCCTCTCATACTGTTTATGATAGTGCATATTTTTTTATTAGTGGCATTACTTATTAACCGTTTTAGAATAGACGGGTGCAAATAAATCTGCCATGATTATAATTACTGATGTTTATTCTTTTTTCAGATGCCTTGCGGTACTATGTTAGCCACCACCGGAACCCCGACACTCCAGAAGATGTGGAGAATCTCGCCACCCGCCTGGGACACATGAATAATATAATGCCTTTTTTTTGCATTGTACATATGTTTTTATGTTTATTTTTGCAGCCTCCAGTATGTATTTTAGTGGAAATAAATTGAATTTCATTAATTTACGACGTGTGTTGTCAATATGACCAGTTCAACTGGTTTAACTGCATGGTGAATTTCTATTGTCTAGCCAAGCTTGGCTGACCACCCGGCCACTAACCTGGCCCATGCTGTATATACAATAAAGAGCCAAGCTTGGGGTACCACTGAGCTTCCCGCCTGGCCCAGGCCATAATTCCAGTGGTGAGCCAGTCCATGGCTATACAGGCAACTGCCGGTGGTCGCCAGACTGGCATACCAGGATGGGGCTGCCTAGCGCCATGGTGCAAAACAATCTAGGCCCAGTGAAACTTCCCTGGCTACCCAGTCTGGCTCAAGCTTGAGCCGGTCGTAATGTGCTGCTTGGGCTGATATGCGGTGCCAAAAAGGCGACATCACGGCGATTTTTGTGCAAGTCATCGCCATCTGATTCCATCTAGAATTTTTATGCACTCTGCAATACTTGTTCATTACTATGCTTAAACAACGTTTTGGTATTTGTTAGTTATTTTTTATATAATTGCTTGATAACTGCCAAATAATGTTTTTATATAATTTTCTTCACACAAAAACAAACAAAAACAAGAACTAATTCGATGCCACAGCTAGATGTACGCACAATCGGGAAGTGTCATTTCAGTATCTTTGACAGTTTTCCTGCGGTCTCCTTGTTTATGCCTGCATGCTGAACATTCTATTATGGCGCACATGCAGGCAATTTCAGGGGCTTTTATCAATTTAGGTACCCAAAGCAGAGATTTAAACCGTAACCGAAACCGAAAACCATTTAGGAACGAAAATTTTCAGTAACCGAGACAGAAACAAAATTGTTATTTGAAATTAAAAAAAAAAAAACACGTAACCGTAAGCGTAACCGTAAAGTATTTACCGGTAACTGGTTTTAACCAATATTAGCCTAAAAATAAAAGGAAAAAAAATTCTCATGCATGACTTGGAGGACGGATCTTGAGATATTGTGGCAATTTGACAGAGTTACTTTCAGCGAGTGGTGCATCTGGTAATACGATTTCCGTTCAATCTAACTTTAGGATTAAGCATACTTGGTTGGAATCATTAGTCGTGCTTATAATAAAAAAGTCTATTTCTAAATCTATCACGCTCCTACATCGCTACATGTGTCAGTACGTGTCGCCTTCAGCGTAATAACTAATAAGTTAGAATTCTCAGATGTCCATCCAATTCGGTTCTATCAAAACCACCAATGTTCCTGACATGCAGTAGCCAGTATGAAGAAACGAGGTAAACTGACTGCCATGCAGAGCTGGCGGAAAAGAAAACATGGTATTCATTTAGTCTGAAACGTCGCTAGTAACGATTTTGAGACAACACAGAAAGAAAAAACAATGTGACCGGTTTGACATCGGCGTTAAGTGTATGTTTCATATTAACCGCGATCCAGAATTTATTTGAACAGAAAACAATCACAAAAATTAAAATTATTTTGTGAAGTGAAAGCTAATATATCCTTTGATGGCCAGTATTTACATGGAAGTTCAGTGACTGGCCGGCATCGGCGCTTTGGTGTTCAAGCTGGCGAGCCCCGTCCTGGAAAATCCGTTTACTGACCGGCCTCGTTTTTTTTTTTCGCCTTTTTCACTATGAAGTCAAGTCACTGAGATTCTGACAAACTGTGGCAATTCATGGATAGCGAGTGGAAATGTTTGCGTTGATCAATCCTTCCTAAATGACTGCCGACGCTAAGGTATTTTATCCCAGCATGGCAAGGCTGACGTGTTTAATCGCGAAAACGCAAGAAACAACAATACGGTGAAAAAAAATTAGCTGCAGAGGATTTGAGAATGTGACCGCCTACGCCACGAAAAATAAATTTTACAACGCTGAGCATCACTTTTTTCAGGAAGCTAATTTAATTTGATGTACTATACTTAAGGTCCGGTGGTATACGCAGGTGTTTGGCCCTGATAAAAAATTAAATCGGTATAACGGAGCCTAAAAATGAAGAACAAAAAACGTGGCATGATTGAGCACGCGCTTTGAGTTACAAAAACAATAATAAACATTACTTTCCAGAGACTAGAAAAGTAAGAGATGTGTTTATTGCTTATGACGCTACGAAATTGAGTGCGAAAATATGCTATTTCAGACAGGAGTCAACTGCTTTCTGTGGTAGTTACGATTATCTAACAGAAATATTTCGAACGTTCCCAAAGCCAAACGATATCTGTTGCTTTGATAAATTATGTTATACGACATACCGCTCCAGAGGAACGCGAATATAAAAACTTTTTTTTTTAACGCAAAAAAGCGAGAACCACCACTGCATTGTGGATGTTCACACTGCCGGGTTTGTGAATGTGACCCCTTGACGCTACGAAAAATAATTGTTACAACGTTGAACGATGCCATTTCTGAAAGCTAGTTTAATTATCCGTGCTGCACTTGAATCTCAGGAATAAAAACGTGTCTAGGCCTAATAAAAAAGTGAAACTGCGGAGCGCAACCTGTATAAATAAAACCTGGCGGCACGCGGGGGATAGCACTGATCTACGAGAACAAATTAAATACTACTTTCCGGAAGTCAGAATATTAACAGATGTGCTTAATACGTAACGCGTTATGAGCTCAGCTAAATTACTGCCTCAAAATGACGGTATCTTTGATTCGACAGTGGGTGAAGATGGCCGCTTTCAGACAAACTTCAGCTGCATTAATGTGGCAGTTTTACCACTTACACATTTTGCCATTTTGCTCGCAATATGCTCATTATTATTACATTTCTTTCTTCTTTGAAAGGACTTGTACTGTTTGCCTACGGTTATGAATTATCCCGGCAAAACAAGAGGGCCACGGTTTGTGCTTTGCAACAATTCAAACTTAGGCTCGCACTTTTTGTTTTCACCTTTTCCGTGATTATTACTCTAAAGAACGGTGCCGACGACTGCAAAAATATAGAAAATATTTAAAATAATAAAATCTAATACAGAAAGGTGAGAAAAAAATCTTTAAAAATATAAAAACTAATACAAGAAGGTGCGAAACAATATTTTAAATAATAAAAACTAATACAAAAAGGCGAGAAAAAAATATTAGAAATAATAAAAACTAACACAAGTAGGCGAGAAAAAATATTTAAAGTAATAAAATCTAATTCATAAGGTAAAAAAAAAAAGATTTAAAATAATAAAGACTAACGCAAAAAAAACGTAAGAAAAGAGTGTTTTCCGGGATTCGAACCAACGTCCGCACGCTGTGCAAGATATTGCGTTAGCAAACTACGCTAGTGTTGCCCGGTTATCCAAGAGCGTTTTCTGGAAGGATATATGTCTGCTGAATTCGTTTCGAACGGTTGTATTTAGTTTCGTATTTAATATTTTCTACGTGTTCAGGACTTATTCATAATATTATGGCAATAATGACGTCTGCAATAATTTATTATTGCTGTGTCTTATATGTGTTTTATAATGCGGTTTGCTTATCCTTTTATTTGCAACGTTTTGAAGATACGAAAACAATCTCATCGAATCAACACCTTATGTTTCGCACGGTTTGCCGGCCGTATCTCTGGCCAGTGGGGTGAAGCTCTCGGCTACTTCCGTCCCGCCGCGTATACTTATGACGTTTGTCCGGTCCGGCGAACTGCTTCCGATTGCCGCGCTCCCAGCGGCTGTTGGCACTTGTTATTTCATTTTAAATAAAATTGATTCATATATTTAATGATGCGAAATAAAAGTGAAGTTGTTTTGAAGGTGTGAATGGCTTTGAAGCTTGTTATCGTAACTTTCTCTTTCACTCTTTCAACGTGTCTGGGCGCGCTTTCTCTCTCTCCGAACCGGCGCCTCGCGCCTCGACATGCGCTGGCCGCTGGCGCCGGGAAGTCGGTGGACCGTTAGAACGCGCGAGGGACGCGAGCCGGCGGGTTGTTTCGCTTCTGGGAGTGCGTCGCGGCGCGAGATTCGTCCCGCGTTCGTGCGCGCGCGGCTATCTTTTCTTTTTCGTGGGAACCTGTTGGTGTAATGAGGTCAAGCATGGATTGTCGTCATCAACACACCACCTGATAGGCCAAGTGGGGAAACAATGACTGCCGAAAGCCGGGATATCAATAGTTTCCAGTTCGAATGGACGTGCGGTACGCTCTTTTGGTACTCTCTTGCTTAAGTTTCTGATTAGATGTTTGCAACAAAACCTAACTGGCGCAGTGGTAGTGAGTATTAATTGTTTGATTTTGGCAATAGCTACGATGGTTTCCAATCACAAAACCAAATCCTATCATTGTTCAGGATTGCTCTTCACTCGCCGCGAGGAATATGTCATTGTCAAATTACTGGAGACTTCTGTGTAGACTTTTTCATATCAAGATCGAGCACATATGCTCACTTTAAAAGATGGCAAACTATTGGCTGTGAGCTGTTTATTTGGCACTGTTGTCAGCGATTCACGCGTCTGTTTGCGAAGAGTGAAAATATGAGCCTAAGTATTTTTCGATTAACTGAGGATGAGCGATAGAGCGATCCGCTCTGGTTTCCCGTTTCGTTTAGCAGTGACTCACTCCTAAATTTAAGTGATAATATTAAAAACGAATGGGCAGGTTCTCGATGAAGACTCAATACCAAAGAGCTGAGCTGTTTTTCTTGGTACTCATTGCTTAGTTTCCTTCAGTTGCAATTAAGACACCGTCGTCGGTCTTTACTTATATGCTTACCTATATAATCAAATTTGCAAGGACGCATATCATCACCTTCGTCGCACGTAACCTTAACGTTTTATTCCGTTTTGTTGTTCATTTCTTTGTTTCTCGTGTGCAAAACAGTGAGAAATTTCGTCTGTATTTTCTACTGTCTGTTGAATAAAAATGAACGCAAAAGGACAAGCATTGCATATTTTTTGTGTATGTGTCACCTTCGTTGCTTTGCTAGGTTTCTGCTGCTTTGCTGCTGGTCTCGCTTTTCAGTGCTGGCTTGTGTGCGTGACAACGCACATTAACCAGCATTAAAATGCGAAAACCAGCCGCAAAGCAGCAGAAGCCTAGCAAAGCAACGCGCTAACCGGAAAAAAAAAAAAGCTACAATATATATATTTTTAACTCTAGGTGGCGCAAGCTACCGCCCATCCATCCAAACACAATGGCGCTGCCGTGCAATTTCGGTTTTGGTTTCGCTGTGCCGCCACGTTGATTTTAGTACAGCCACCAGATACCAGTTGATTCAAATGGCACTGCTGCCTCCCAGGGTTTTCCAATTTGCGTTCCATGGGCGGTATAGGAAGTTGCACTCCTCCTCTGGCCGTATCGGCCGTGTGCGTTTGAATTCCTGCGTTCACGACCGGATAACGGTTAAATTTCCCGATTAGTCGTGATGCGTGGAGTTTGTCTTAGTTTCAAACGTGTCCGAAAAAGACGGAACATACTGTGAAAAGTGGAACTTCGTCAAATCGGCTCAACAGCCAAGATCATGGTACGGGAACCGAAGTAAGTTTGTTTCTTTGTTCGTTAGGGCTAGCTTGTTTCCTGCGTTCAGAAAGCTTGTTATTGTCTGTAGATCGCTTGCTTTTACCAGTATTATTAATTGTGCGTGAATGGTGTTATGCGAGGCTGTTTTTCTTCTTTTTTTCTCCGATGCAGAGACTGTACTCGCTCAAGGTTCATCAGTAGCGGCGGAACTCTTTGGGAGACGGGGGGTGCGGGGTGGGGGTGAAAGCGGATGGGGGAGGATTGCCTCCCTAAAGGCCTCCCTCTGTCGTATTGTTTACTGGTTAACTAGAATGTCTGGAAGCGCGCGGTGCGGTGCCCCTCCATCGCCGACGCCATTGCATGCGGAGAGCTGGACCCGACAAAAAGCAGCGATTGATTGATCGAGCAAGCCCGTGGCTTCCACCGCCCAGTCGTCTCCAAAAGATTTCATTTTCGCGATTTGTAATCAGAAAAGAATTGCCAAAAATTGGTGCCGCAATGGATTCACCCCATGGTTATTAATCCATAGCATACCACTTCCGATCACAAAAATTTGTGCCCGCGAAATAATTTTTGACGCCGGCACTTATTCCTCGCGAAATGTCGAGCTCTAAATATCATTTGCTGTACACGTGTTTTTTTAGGATCCAACGCACGTGCAACGAATTTTACAGCTGCAGAAACACTCAGGCTGCTTTAAATGGTGAAGCATTTATTCTTTTCCTACTGCTGTTTTTTAGAGGCTATCAAGTATTAAATACAAGCTTCTAGGGAAATTTACAAGCATGTCCTGAATTAAGGTAGTGTCTCGCCAGTTTTTGGTATCTATATTTTTTCAGTGTAAGTATATAGTGTTAGACATACCTCAACAAATCCCTGTTTTTTCGTTTGGTATTGCCTTTAGCGAATGGTGCAAGCTGTAATTGTTTTTAGTTGTTGCACGATTGTAGTAAGGTGGTGAGCTGGTACTAATGGAACATCTTGAAAAATAGTTCGCAAAAAAATCAAGGAGACTGGGAAAGTAAGAGATAGACCTCATGCAAGCGCAAACTGAACTCGCATAAATCAGAGAAGGGAGAAATATTAATGCGGAAGGGCTCGAGCACAGGCCCAAGTGGAACGCACTGATTTACGTGTTAGCAAGAGCCGACTAAAACAAAAACAAAAAACATAATTTTTCTGTTAGTGAAGGTAACAGATAGATGGCTAGTACATAAAGAGAGCTCAATCTATCTCTAAAATCTACGATGGATTGTCACATACCTATGCACTGTTTACACTACTCGTGTATGTCATCCTTAGGAAAAACGTCAATAATTAGCAGATACTATAAAAACATAGAAGATAATTATTTTAGGCCTTTCTTATTCGTAGTATGGGGCAACCAATGGTGTCCGCACATCCGTCGGTTACCTGAGCTGCCGAGGAGATTGTTTTTACAGTATTATGCATATGGGTGAATTAGCACGGCCCACTTGGACTTGTTCGAACTTTTGTTAAAGCTCTTAACGCATTCTTTTTTTTTTTCTTTTCTAATGTATGTTTGTTGAGAGTCTGCACTCGTATGTAGTGTATGTATTCCTAGCCTTTATTCCTTGTTTTTTGGGTACTATTTTTCAAGATATTCAATCAGGACGAACTCACCACTTTGCTACGTGGAAAGGCTGTTGCTAGTTCTAGAGTGTCTGTAAAACAATATACCTGACATCTTTGCCTCACATCCCGGTTCCTGAAGCTCACATTCTTCGAGTAAAGCCGTTCTGATTTCTCTCATCCTCTTATTTTCTTTTGTGTACAATCAATCGAGTTCCGAATATAGACCAGTCTGCGTCCTATGTGTTTCTATATTTTTGTCCTTGTATTTTTGTGCACTTTTTCAAGTTGGTCTATGATATTTTTTATCATATATTCTAATCTGTGTTTTCGTCTTTGTACTTACTGCAGCCTTTCCCAATTAGATGTTGGCATTCACTTTGCCATCCTGATATGAGTGACCTGAGACGACACAAAATGGCAGTCTCCCCTGCTGAAGTCCTGGCTTCATGAAAGACTGCCAAGGATGTTCATGGCAAGGTTAGCAATATATTAGCAACTTATTGCTGCTAGGATTGTTTTTGACACAGACTGCATTTACGGGCCGGCCTTTTGCAATTCTGTTGCCACTCACGTGGAATGAAAGTCTTTAGGGAAACTGCGCATTTCATTCGTAAGCGGAATGCTGAGTTTACAACAGAAGTGCATTGCGTTGCCTTGCGTTGGGGGTCGGTGGCCGACTGGGCAAGCGCACACCATTTGGAGCACGCGGAACGAAAGCTTGCGCTGCAGAACAATGGGATCCTGGGTTGAGTCCGAACCCCTGCCCATTTCGATCTAGAAAGCATCGTACTGGCATGCGTATCACTACTGCGTGGTGCAGGTTGTAGATTCCAGGCTTGCAGTCATACTGCACTGGCTAAATTGCTCACCTACAGCGAGCAACTCATCGCAACTTTGAAATGGCTCACCAACTACACGCTGTAAAAATATCCCCAGAACCCCAACAGAAGCGCGTCACTAATTGCATCCAGTATTGCTGTGTTGTATCTGTATTTTGTATATGTTTATTTAGTGTTCCCAATAATGGCTAAAGCCTTCCCACTGGTGCGCTTGTTAGTAGCAACACACAAACACAAACAAACGGCGAGTGTGGTGAACACCACCACTTTTACCGCTCGCCGCCGCGCCCATTGGTTTTCGGAAAAGTTTGCAGTGTTAGTCCTTGTGGTATTTGGTCATATATCGCACATGGACACAACCAGGGCACTGTACCTACAACTCAACACTTGCAAGACTTGCGTGAATACACCCTGTAGGTGCTCGCACTTTCAGGGTCATTTTAATGTTGCAGAAATGATAGAATGGATGCTTGGGCGAGTTGATGAACCATATTCTCTGGTGACAGTTCAGAAAAACATTCGCACACCAGATACTCAGGAAGACAAGCACACGCGCTGAACTTACAACTCTCGTGTATTCAACTACTTTGTTCTTCTCTTCAACGTCTAGATTGACTTTTCAGAGTGTGATAAGGAGAATAGCACAAAATACAAGGAAAGAAGCAAAGAACAGAAAAAAAAAAGAAACGGAGGAAAAACAAAAATAGGAAGCTCTTACAAGTCATCCCACTCCCTCACTAGTATCCTTAAGATAGAAATTGGAGCTTTTTGGTCGACAACACAATAGGAGGACTACTTACACACTTGTTCTTCAGATGCTCTATTCTTTGCGCTTCCATTATTTCCCTTGGCAATGGTTCTCGACTCTTAACTATTACGGAACAATTTTCAAAATGTGCTACACAACCTCACTCCGGACAGTGGGTTCCCAAATGTCCAGCGGCGACTCGATGGGTGTTATAAAAATGCTCCTTTAAACGATCATTTAAACACCTGCCAGTCTGGTCTACATAAGTAGTGTGGTAAGACGTATGTAGGCGGCAGGTGTTTGAATGATCGTTTAAGGGAACATTTTTATATTAACCACCGAGTCATCGCTGAGCATTTGGGAGTCTGCTGCAGGGTGTAAGATAGACAGGTGGGGAAACGAGAGCCAAATGAGTGACCGCATTGTGTCCCCCTCGGTTTTCTCTTTTTCTGTGGCGCCATCTATGTGGAGCACCGCGAACTCTCACTCCGGGTGGGCGACCGATGGCGACCGGCTAAACTGACAGAGATGATTTCTCGTGGATTTTTAATGAAAGACCGCCGTGCTCTCGGTTTATTTTGCGCACTCTCCCCATAGAGTTCCACGCAAATCCAATTCCGATTTTTTTCCTCTCGCCGCAGCGTATCTGTCGCAAGTGGGGAGTAACCGCAAGCAGACGAGTACACAATCCGGTCACGGCGCCGCGGTAGGCTTCTGTGGGCCGTTTCCCCGCCTGTCTATCTTACACCCTGGTCTGCTGTCAAGATTGTGGTTGCATAGCACATTTTGAAAATTGTTCCATAATAGATATGATTTGAGACCAATTGACAAGAGAAATAATGAAAGCGCAAAGAATAGAGCATCTGAAGGACAAGTGTGTAAGTAGTCCTTCTATAGCACTGTCGACCAAAGAGCTTCAATTTCTATCTAAAAAATAGCGGTAGAGAGAATGATGATGTTTAAGGGTTTTCTTTCTTCTTTTGTCTTGTCTTTCGCTTTTTTCCTTGTATTTTGCACTATTTCTTCTGCTTATCACGTCCTGGAAAGTCTATCCAGAAGTTGAAGAGAAGAATGAAGTAGTCGAATACACAAGAGCTATAAGTTTAGCGCGTGTGCTTGCCTTTCTGAGTATCTGTTGTGTGATTGTTTCTCTGCACTGTCACCGTAAAATATACAAAAAAGAATAATGCCATTGGCATATTTGTCACGCCAAAGCCTGTCACACTTGTTCCGAACTTTTATCTCCACGAGATCACAATACCATCGTTTCTGCTGCGGTGACACTGCAGACTCTATACTTGTTTTGTTTCAGTCTTTGTAAGGGGGACGCTGTAGTCCGATTCTACACATCTATGGTGTACTAGACGGCACCATATTTGCAGAGCTAGTCTTCAGTTTTTGTAGTTCCATCGAAATATATTTCAGCTTTTAAGTTATTTGTTATTTGGCATGTACATTTACAAGCTTATCTAGATTGAAGGCAGCAAATATTTTGCCAGCACTCATGGCACGCCTTTGAAGTATATTGCGTTAACATAATTGACCAACCTCTGACTTTTATTTGTTAGTGCCTCTAGCGATTTGTGAACGCTAGGATTGCTTTTTTTTGTTTGTTTCACATAATCTACGGCACATTTTTCACCTTTCTACTCAGTGCAGCCCTCGCCGAACAGAAGCTAGCATCGACCAGGCCGAGGTTCAGTCCATGGCAGTGTGCAAAAGTTGTTGATGGGTAAGCTGCCTTATATATACAGCTGTGTAAAAGCAGCTTGTCTTGGGTGACAATTTGAAATGCATTTTTATGTTCTAAAAAGTGAAATTTGCATGGGCATACTTGCAATGTGGAACCTTACCAAGCCTGTTCGGTACTTTCATCCTTTTGAGATTTCAATACAGCCGCTTGTGCTGCACACGCACTGGCTACTTCGGCCAGACAGAGACTTGATCCTTATGAAGGTAAACAGGCGAGTATCAACGGCTCAGTTCTGTGTGTGGTGACGTTCTCTCCTTATTTGACGACTTACCACACTTGGTTCGCAAGGCATTTGAAAAGGAAAGCAAGTCAGCTGCTGGATGATGCTCCCAGTACTGAGCAGTCGACGATTGCTTGTTCACCTTTGTAAAAGATCACGACTGTACTTCAAGCTCGGCAAGCGTGACACTTATCTTATTCAGCCTAGCAGTGGTGTGCTGAGCGGTATGTGTAGAGCTAGTTGACTTTTGTGTATAGACAGTGGCTGTGCGGTATAAAACAGACCCAATTGGGAACTTTAATGCAATCTTTTGTAGTCCCATTGATGTTATGAGTATGATTACACAACGTTTTATGCTGCAAAAAGACGCGATGTAATCGTTTTTTGAGACTGCGTGTGCGATCTCCAAGCTTGTGTTTGTACGTTCTGTGTGGTGAAATGCTTTGTATAAGCAAAATTAGAGAATCCTCGAGCTATATGCTGCAAGGAGTGAAAACAGCAGTCCGCCCGCATTCTCCCCTCTTCTGTATACTGTGCAAATGCAGACGGACGCGCACTTTGGATGCTTTGCACTTAAAGGCCCCACATAAAGCACACTGCTTAATACGCATCAATTATTGTGAAGTGTTTGCGGATTTGGCTTTTAAATGTCATGCACATAGGAAGCACAATGGTGATGTAAATTATGCCGAAATCGTAATGGTGCACTTTAAGGTTTTACAGGGTATGTTCTGCAAAATGCGGGCCAAATTGTTTTTTGTCAAAACTTTACATCGCCCAAAAAAAGGTATTGTGTTGTCCTAGGCGAGGGGCCTAATTAGAAAAATTATTACAAAACAATGTAGCTAATAATGTGTATATCTGCTGGTTATTGTTTTTTTTCTTCCAATTACAGCATACACGGAGTGTATCTCCAAGGAGAAGGGGTGGGATTATGTAGAGAAGCTAGTGCTTCTCTCTATGGGTACAAAGCTGTCCAAGTTCCGCCTGGTCCCGAGCAGCCACAATAATGAACACAGAATTCAGAAGAATAGTAATATGAAGGACCTATTCAGGCAGCGACACGTTTTGAGTTCGCAATGACATTTGATTAAGATCACAAATATCCCTGCATTGCTCAAAGTCGCATAGTTTACACACCATATTGGTTATGGTTAGCGCAGCAAAAAGATTTTTTTATCAGGCTTAAACGTCATTTTTAATTGAACAAATGTGGCTTTCTGTGTAAGTCCTTTGTGTTTTTACTCTTTTTTTATTTGTGTGTTCGTTGTTTCACTTTTTCTTATGATTTAGTCCGTGTTTCTGTCACTTATGTGTTCATTATTTACTAATTTCTTTCTTTATAAAGTTTTAGTTAAAAATATGATGCCCTCGTCATTTTCCAGTTCGGGAAACGGTGGTGACCTCGTCGTGTTCAAGGAGCAGTAATGAACTTTTCATCTTGTATTGCTTCCGGCGAACAATGGTGTCTGTGCGTGTGTGTGTGTGCGACGTGTTGGTCACAAGGGATGATTTCGGGACTGAACGGAAAAACAAGGCCAGCGAGGAGCGACTGGGGGACTTTGAACATCGCACGGTGCAAGGAAGGACTTCAACGACGGGGCTAGCAAGCAAGCCCATGTCAAAACTGCTGTGCCCGACCGGAGAGTTGAATCAGAACTTTACCCTGTGAGTAAGGATCAACAACTTTGGAACTTTCGTATAGTTTACAGCTTAATTGTCGCCTTCCTTTTGTTTTATTTTAATAGGAGTCTGTGTGCTATTACATTTTTAGTTTATTTTAATGGTTGTTCGTGTGATATTACTATTATTTTTTCTTGAACGGCGGAAGTGCGTGTTTGAAATTTCGGTGCTTTTATGTATAATACTTTTTTTGCAAACGATATCTGTCTGCTCCCTCGACAACCAATCCCGCCAAAGGGCTGTGACTTTCAGACGTCGAATGATATGTTACAATGTTTGCTAACTAGCGATCGCCTGCATTTGATTTTTGTAGCATACATATTTGTCGGAATTACAAATTTCGAACCAGGCCACTAAAGATTGGTCAGTGGCCTATTCTGCCGATGTATCTACGTAAACACACGTTTGGCAGTGTGGGATAGCAGTAAAATGTATATTTTGTGGATATTCATAGAAATGCATTATATGATCCCATGTCTGGACCTGAAAGTATGGTACCTGCCCCATGGCAATAATTTTAATGTGATGCTAGAAGGAGCCTCACATGAAAATTGCTTTATATGAGGTGGGTACCCTATTTGCCAGGCCCAAACACGGGATAATATAAAGCAGTCTATATATGGTATATAAGGAATTGGGCAGATGTGGTCATATCTGCCCAATTCCTTATAATCCATTTCTGTATTTTCATTATAAGTCTAGATATGACATTTTTGTAAGGGATGGCTTGTAGCATCAGCTGCAGCACATCGGAAGGTGAAACAGTAGGTGTGTCACTCTAATAAACTACTTCTATTATATTCAGGTGCTGCCTGATACGGTTTAATATACGGTTAGACCCACTCCGGTGAAGCTCTACGGATTGGCCAGATACGGTTCAGCTTCCGCTTCGACCAATTACGGTTGGGTTTCCGGACTGGGTATTTCCGGTTCATTTACGGTTTCTAGAAATCCGGTTTGCTTAGGGGCCCATATGACTGATTAAAATTCCGGATTCATTCCGGTTTATTTTTAAACCGTTTTTTTTTTTGGTAGGGATCTCTCCCTCTTTTTATTTCTCTTGTTGTCGTTCATTTTTTTTCTTTTTCTGTCTTGCTTCTTTGCTTGCTCAGACGTGGAGCGCGTCCGTAGCGCCGCCTGATAAGCTCTCCCTGGAAAAGAAAATACCAAGAAAAAAACTGCGTATGCAACAGACGTAAGCGACAACGGAAATACAACGTTGGCTACGGCGCACGTCGCCCGTTAAATTAGCGGATTTTGGTGACTTTGCGCATCTCAGTTTTTGTCGG
Organism: Ixodes scapularis; assembly: GCF_016920785.2. Lineage (NCBI taxonomy): Eukaryota > Metazoa > Arthropoda > Arachnida > Ixodida > Ixodidae > Ixodes > Ixodes scapularis. The sequence goes on from NW_024610148.1 coordinate 655,317, forward strand.
CCGGTTTAGTGATCTTTTAGGTGGTATTAAGTTATAATATTTGACATTCGGTCTCTCTAGATGATACTAAAGAGAGTCGCAGTGTTTGCTAACAACCGAGAATGAGGCGGAGTTTCCCTTTAAGCTGACGGTGCAGCGAAGGCTACAGGCACGAGATCGAAGCTTTGGGACTTAATAGACCTATTGCTATATTACCCAATCATCAAGGAGAATGGAGGGATTGGTGTTCCACGCGCCGCACGTCCTGGCCTCAGTAGTAGTAAATTTTCTAAAGCAAAAACCTTGAAAAAAATTTTATCTTGCATGCGCGTTCGTCAACGCTTTATTTTGGTTATTTACTTCGAACCTTTTATACGGGGAAGCCCTGCGCGTGTGGCATGTGGAACACCAATCCCTACATTCTTCTTGCCCTAGCAAAAATAACGGTTTGAAATCAGTCCGGAAAGTGAAATCCGGACTAAGATCAAACCGGAGTAACACCGGAGAGGCGGCTTCCAGGTCGCACAAACCGTGAATTTTCAAATCCGGTTCAAAGTCAAATTGGAGGAATTCCGGAGAGGCGAATTCCGGTTCGCTCATACCGTGATTTTCCTAATCCGGTTCAAAGTCCAATTGGAGGAATTCCGGACAGGCAAATTCCGGTTCGCTCTAACCGTGAATTTCCTAATCCGGTTAAAAGTCAAATTGGAGGGATTCCGGACAGACAGATTCCAGTTTCGCACAAACCGTGATTTTCCCAATCCGCTTCAAAGTCAAATTGGAGGAATTCCAGACAGTCAAATTCCGGTTCACACAAACCGTGATTTTCCTAATTGGTTCGAACAAACCGTGATTTTTGGAGTCCGGTTCAAAGTACAATTGAAGGAATTCCAGACACACAATATGCGGTTCGAACAAACCATTCCTTGTCAAATTCGGTTAAAAAAGAAATTGGACAAAGTCTAGACTGAAAATATCCGCTTTGCTCAAACCATACTTTGCCATATCTTTTTCCAAAAAAAAATCGGATCAGCCGCCTGATGCCGAAGACTTTCAAGCGTATGGTTGAAATATCGAGTTGCAAACAATCCATTCCGGTACTGTACGTCCGGGCTGCTGCGTCGATCAAAGCTCAGACCGCAGAAGACAGTCAGCTGATATGCGGCGCCAAAAAGGCGACATCACGGCGATTTTTGTGCAAGTCATCGCCATCTGATTCCGTCTAGCATTTTTATGCACTCTGCAATACTTGTTCATTATTAAGCATAAACTACGTTTTGTTATTTTTTAATTATTTTTTAAATAATTGCTTGATAACTGTCAAAAACCTTTTTTATATAATTTTCTCCACATAAAAACAAACAAAAACAAGAACTAATTCGATGCCACAGCTAGATGTACACACAATCGGAAAGTGTCATTTCAGTATCTTTGACTGCTTTCCAGCACATGCAGGCAACTTCAGGGTCTTTTATCAATATAGGTACGCAAAGCAGGGTTTTAAACCGTAACCGAAACCGAAAACCATTTAGGAACGAAAATTTTCAGTAACCGTAACAGGAAGAAAATCGTTATATAAAATTTAAAAAAAACAAAAAAAACGTAACCGTAAGCGTAACCGTGAAGTATTTACCGGTAACTGGTTTTAACCAATATTAGCCGAAAAAAAAAATTTCTCAGGTATGACTTGGAGGACGGATCTTGAAATATTGTGGCAATTTGACAGAGTTACTTTCAGCGAGTGGTGCATCTGGTAATACAATTTCCGTTCAAGCTAACTTTAGGATTAAGGATACTTGGTTAGAATCAGTAGTCGTGCTTATAATAAAAAAAAGTCTATTTCTAAATCTATCACACTCCTACATCGCTACATGTGGCAATACGTGTCGCCTTCAGTGTAATAACTAATAAGTTAGAATTCTCAGATGTCCATCCAATTCGGTTCTATCAAAACCACCAATGTTCCTGACATGCAGTAGCCAGTATGAAGAAACGAGGTAAATTGACTGTCATGAAGAGCTGGCGGAAAAGAAAACCTGGTATTCATTTAGTCTGAAACGTCTCTAGTGACGATTTTGAGACAACACAGAAAGAAAAAACAATGTGACAGGTTTGACATTGGCGTTAAGTGTATGTTTCATATTAACCGTGATCCAGAATTTATCTGAACAGAAAACAATCACAAAAATAAAATTATTTTGTGAAGTGAAAGCTAATATATCCTTTGATGGCCAGTATTTACATGGAAGTTCAGTGACTGCACCGCCATCGGCGCTTTGGTGTTCAAGCTGGCGAGCTCCGTCATGGAAGATCCGTTTACTGACCAGCATCGTTTTATTTTCTTTGCCTTTTTCACTATGAAGTCAAGTCATTGAGTTTCTGACAAACTGTGGCAACTCATGGATAGCGAGTGGAAATGTTTGCGTTGATCAATCCTTCCTAAATGACTGCCGACGCTAGGGTATTTTATCCCAGCATGGCAAGGCTGACGTGTTTTATCGCGAAAACGCAAGAAAAAACAATACGGTGAAGAAAATTAGCTGCAGAGGATTTGAGAATATGACCGCCTACGTCACGAAAAATAAATTTTACAACGCCGAACATCACTTTTTTTAGGAAGCTAGTTTAATTTGATGTACTATACTTAAGGTCCGGTGGTATACGCAGGTGTTTGGCCCTGATAACAAATAAAAACGGTATAACGGAGCCTAAAAATGAAGAAAAAAAAGCGTGGCATGATTGAGCACGCGCTTTGAGTTACAAAAACCATAATAAACATTACTTTCCAGAGACTAGAAAAGTAAGAGATGTGTTTATTGCTTATGACGCTACGAAATTGAGTGCGAAAATATGCTATTTCAGACAGGAATCAACTGCTTTCTGTGGTAGTTACGATTATCTAACAGAAATATTTCGAATGTTCCCATAGCCAAACGATATCTGTCGCTTTGGTAACATATGTTATACGACATACCGTTCCAGAGGAACGCGAATATTGAAACTTATTTTTTTAACGCAAAAAAGCGAGAAACACCACTGCATTGTGGATGGTCACACTGCCGCGTTTGTGAATGTGACCCCTTGACGCTACAAAAAATAATTGTTACGATCTTGAACGATGCCATTTCTGAAAGCTAGTTTAATTATCCGTGCTGCACTTCAATCTCAGGAATAAAAACGTGTCTAGGCCTAATAAAAAAGTAAAACTGCGGAGCGCAACCTGTATAAATAAAACCTGGCGGCACGCGGGGGATAGCACTGATCAACGAGAACAAATTAAATACTACTTTCCAGAAGTCAGAATATTAACAGATGTGCTTAATACGTAGAGCGTTATGAGCTCAGCTAAATTACTGCCTTAAAATGACGGTATTTTTGATTCGACAGTGGGTGAAGATGGCCGCTTTCAGACAAACTTCAGCTGCATTACTGTGGCAGTTTTACCACTACACATTTTGCCATTTTGCTCGCAATATGCTCATTATTATTACATTTCTTTCTTCTTTGAAAGGACTTGTACTGTTTGCCTACGGTTATGAATTATCCCGGCAAAACAAGAGGGCCACGGTTTGTGCTTTGCAACAATTCAAACTTAGGCTCGCACTTTTTGTTTTCACCTTCTCCGTGATTATTACCCTAAAGAACGGTGCCGACGACTGCAAAAATATAGAAAATATTTAAAATAATAAAATCTAATATAGAAAGGTGGAAAAAAATCTTTAAAAATATAAAAACTAATACAAGAAGGTGCGAAACGATATTTTAAATAATAAAAACTAATACAAAAAGGCGAGAAAAAAATATTAGAAAAAATAAAAACTAACACAAGTAGGCGAGAAAAAATATTTAAAGTAATAAAAACTAATACAAAAGGTAAAAAAAAAGATTTAAAATAATAAAAACTAATCAAAAAAAAAGTAAGAAAAGAGTGTTTTCCGGGATTCGAACGAACGTCCGCACGCTCTGCAAGATATTGCGTTAGCAAACTATGCTAGTGTTGCCCGGTTATCCAAGGGCGTTTTCTGGAAGAATATATGTCTGCTGAATTCGTTTCGAACTGTTGTATTTAGTTTCGTATTTAATATTTTCTACGTGTTCAGGACTTATTAATAATATTATGGCAATAATGACGTCTGCAATAATTTATTATTGCTGTGTCTTATATGCGTTTTATAATGCGGTTTGCTTATCCTTTTATTTGAAACGTTTTGAAGATACGAAAACAATCTCATCGAATCAACACCTTATGTTTCGCACGCTTTGCCGCAGGGGGGGGGAAGGAGGGAAAGGGAACGCGGCGCAAAGCGGGCGCGGCCATATTAAAACCACGTATGTTGCCAGCATAGGTTTTGCAGCGAAGAAGGTGCTGCCAAATACGGCGAACTGAGTGTTACTTTCTTTTCCGGTCTTGAAAGAGAATGTGTTGTTGTGTTACGTAAGTCCTCTTGCATACAAACAACGAAGTTTAATTATATTTGTCTTGTTTACTTGGTTCGAAACTCTCAAAACGGGCTTTTGGCAAGTTATTACCTCCGTCATTTTGAAGTACGCGAGGCAGTTATCTCGCTGATCTGGTTTCGGTTTTGGAGTCCGTGATCTCCGTGAGCGATCACGCGTCTGCGCGCTTGGATGAATCTGATAGCGCGGTGCAAGCGAAAGTAAGTAATTGAGCGACCGCGTTTAGTTTCGAGATGCGACGATGCCCACTTCATGCTTCTCATGTGGAAAGAAATGGTCAAAAGGTTGTAGGGTTTCATTTCACTTGTAAGTAGCCGTTTTCCTTCTCTTTTTTTCCCCTTTTTTCCCTATTCGCACTTGCTGCCGTCCAGCATCCGAGCACTCATGCGGCGTCTTCGGAGCAGAAACTAAACAGAGAGTAATTACATTACGCTTATTACTTAATTAAATCGTACTTGCCACTATTTTGAAGAATACTCACGGCCCACTTTCGGCACCGGAATACTGTAAACGACGTTTTGTTCGCGGGGTCGATATTTAGTGAATTTGCCAGAACGCCGCTTTGAAATACGTCGGGGAAGCGAACTTTTGGAGTCGGATGCAGATTGCGCGTTGGGCCCCGTGTGAGAGTGATGTATGTGCGTGTTATATTTTTCGCGATTGTTTTACATTCGCGAAACCAGGACTGGTGCCGCGAAACAAAACCACTTATTCGAGTATACTATCGTGATAACCGTTTCGTGGTTGTTTTATAGTTGTGAACATTAAACTCGTCATGAAATATAAGCCGCTCGGAACAAAATGCATCTGTGTAGCAGACATCTTCCCTGGAATATTTTTGAGGCGGACACCGGACACACGCAAAAACGGGGGGGGGGGGGGGGGGGGGGGGGGGGGTTGAAGCGCTGAAATACTGCACGTTGTATTTAAAGGAACTCTCAAAAAGAAAAAAAAAATTTCTAAAAGTCTGGTAGGGGCACTTGTGTCAAAAAATAAATATTACGCGAAGATAAATTTTTAGAGCAATATTGACTGCGAGAGATTTTGTTTGAAATTCTGCGCGCAAAGTCCCTGAAGTTACGGGTCATTCCGGAATGACCCCCCATCTCAGGCATTCCCTCTTTCCACCTCAACGTGAAGGCGAGGCAGATCCACCTCTCCTCCAAGTGCGGGAAATGCTGAGAGAGAAAACAAGTGGAAAGGAGGGGACTGCCGACTAAATCGCGTTTCACGCCAACAGTATTGCTCTAAAAAAAAATTTTTTTTCGCATAAAATTAAGTGTTTTGACACGCGCCTCCCAATCAGATTGTTAAAAAAAGCTTTTTTTTTTCTTTTCAGGTTTTTTTTAGTACATCTTTTAAGCGCTCGGTGCACACGCAGCAGAGTGCTGTGGTTTCTAGTCCATCCGCTAATAGATTTTGTGGTGGCTGGGACATCATAGAGATGGGTATACCCAGCTGGACTGGTAGGCGGCAGAACGAGCGCCACCCACTGACCCCGATGTAGCACGAAAACAAATTTACTGGTGCAGGTTTCCCTTCAAGAACCCCGAGCTCCTTCGAAGTTGGCTTACAGCCATAAAGAAAGAGTTATCGTATCTTGACCTGCGCCACAAGATATGCTCAGATCACTTTGAACCATATTGTTTTTACGCATCACAGAATAAAAGTTTCTTAAAGCCAGATGCCGTGCCAACAATCTTTGCTTCGCACCAGCCCAGTGATCAGGTGAGCAACTCAAGATTAAATTCTATCCGACTTTAGTAAGAAAAATGTTAACTCACAAAATTCTTCTAAAAACAGTCACCAACAGAAGAGCACAGCCTCCCTTGGACGCCATGTCAAACAAAGACTCAACAGGTAAGGCAAACGAATTAAGGGTAAGATGCCGGTGCTCCGCCTCACACATAACCCATTCAATGACAGTCTCCAAGCGGTCGAGAGACCAGCCACCCACGTTCTCGGACAGGTACACGGACCTTCAGAGAGACCCGGCAGGTAAGGCAAACTAATTGCAAGTCTGGTCTGGGTAGTTGACCTGACACGCAACCTATCCAACAATATAGTCTCCAAGTTGTCGAGAGACCAGCCATTCTCGGTCTTGGTCTCTAACTCCTTCCCCAAGAAAGACACGGCAGGTAAGGCATACACATTGCAAGTAGGCCAACCCTGCTCGTAACCCTACTCGTGACAGTCTCCAGGTGATGGAGAGACCAGCCACCTTCGTTCTCGAATGGTTACACCGATTTTGAAAGAGACACAACAGGTAAGGCAAACAAATTGTAAGTCAGGTCTGGGTAGTCGACCTGACACACAACCTATCCAACAATAGTCTCCAAGAGGTCGAAAGACCAGCCACCCTTGGTCTTGGATGGTCACACCGACCCCAAGAGAGACTCGACAGCTAAGGCAAAGGGATTGAGAGCCAGGTCTGGAGAGTCGACCTGACCTGTATCCCATCCAACGATAGTCCACAAGTGGTGGAGAGACCAACCACCTTCGGTCGTGGACTGTAACACCGTCCCCGAAAAAGACACGACAGGTAAGGCATACACATTGCGAGTAGGCCAACCCCGCTCGTAACCCCACTCATGACAGTCTCCAGGTGATGGAAAGATCAGACACCCTCGATCTCGGACAGTTGCACCGACTTTGAGAGAGACAGGACAGGTAAGGCAAGCACATTGTCAGTCAGGTCTGGGTAGTCGACCTGACGCGCAACCCATCCAACGATAGTCTCCGAGCGGTCAAGAGACCAGCCACCCTCGGTCTCGGACAGTCACACCAACCCCAAGAGAGACTCGACAGGTAAGGCAAAGGGATTGAGAGCCAGCTCTGGAGAGTCGACCTGACATGTAACCTATCCAACAATAGTCTCCAAGTGGTCGAGAGACCAGCCACCCGTGGTCTTGGAGACTAACTCCGTCTTCGAGAGAGACACGACAGGTAAGGCAAATACATTCCAAGTCAGGTCTAGATAGCCGACCTGACACATAACCCATCTAACAATAGTCCACAAGTGGTGGAGAGACCAGCCACCTTCGGTCGTGGACTGTAACACCGTCCCCGAAAAAGACACGACAGGTAAGGCATACACATTGCGAGTAGGCCAACCCCGCTCGTAACCCCACTCATGACAGTCTCCAGGTGATGGAGAGATCAGCCACCCTCGATCTCGGACAGTTGCACCGACTTTGAGAGAGACAGGACAGGTAAGGCAAGCACATTGTGAGTCAGGTCTGGGTAGTCGACCTGACGCGCAACCCATCCAACGATAGTCTCCAAGCGGTCGAGAGACCAGCCATCCTCGGTCTCGGACAGTCACACCAACCCCAAGAGAGACTCGACAGGTAAGGCAAAGGGATTGAGAGCCAGCTCTGCAGAGTCGACCTGACATGTAACCTATCCAACAATTGTCTCCAAGTGGTCGAGAGACCAGCCACCCTTGGTCTTGGAGACTAACTCCGTCTTCGAGAGAGACACGACAGGTAAGGCAAATACATTCCAAGTCAAGTCTAGATAGCCGACCTGACACATAACCCGTCCAATGATAGTCCACAAGTGGTGGAGAGACCAGCCACCTTCGGTCGTGGACTGTATCACCGTCCCCGAAAAAGACACAACAGGTAAGACACGACAGGTACGTTGCGATTAGGTCAACCTCGCTCGTAACCCATCTCATGATAGTCTCCAGGTGTTGGAGACATGAACTACCCACGGTCTCGGACAGTAACACCGTCCGCGAGAAGAACGCCGCAGGTAATGTAGAAAATATATCAGCTGCGACCTTAAAAGTAGACCCTTGAAGCAGCCTAAAAGCAATGTTGGTTTCTTTTAATTCCAGGGGGACATGCCGTTTCGAAGAGCAGCGGGGAGGTAATAGAAAAATTTCTGGCTCTTAACTTAAAAGAGTGAATAGGACTGATTCAGTTAATCTGTCATACAATAGTTCACAGACGGCGATCCTGGCCGCTCACACTCTTCAACGAAGACAACATACCAAAAGGAGACTTTGCAGGTACGGCAGAAATTGCTAATACATGTGTTTGAAACAGAAGTGCATTTCGCACAGCTGGAAATTAAATATAATTAGGAAACTGTGCCTTATAAAATTTAGGTAAAACATTTTGTTTGACTTGTATTGATGTGTACATTTCGTTCTAAATAGGGTACCCATCTCCCATCAAGATCAATGAAGCGCACTCGCCGAAAGAAAGATCAAGAGGTGCGGTGTAGAGATGCTGATATTAGATTATTATATTTAAACATGAATTCACCATGCAGGTTTTTGTGTCATCTGATGAGGAGCAAAGCATGCCAGGACGGCGAACCTGGAGGCTTTCTCAAGCTGCTGAACAGGTGAGGCTAGAAGAACACTTTTCCGTGTGATCGTCCGTCTAAACAAGAGTGTCAAGTGGGTTTTCTGACTGTTACCCTATTAATGTGTAATGTTTATAGGCTAGCATTTGGGTGAATGAGAATGACTGTTGCGTGAAGCCTGAGTGACTGAGTAAAGACTCACCCCCCTTCCGCCCGATCATTCGTGTCCGGGTACCCCCCCTGGCCTCCTCCCCCCAAGACATTCACCATACCCTCCTCCCCAAGTGCCCCCCTCTCCCAATCTTTTGTGTCTGGGCACCCCCATTCTCCTTCCCAAGGGCGTTCACCACACCCTTCCCTCCCCAGGGCACCCCCCCAGCTCAGGATCCCCCACTATTTTTCGTGTTCGGGTACCCCCCTCTCAAGCCATTTGCCATAACCCCCTAACCCCCACCCCCCCTCCCAAGACCTCTCGTGTCCAGGTAACCCCTCTCCCACAATCTTTTATGTCCGTGAATCTCCCCGCCCCCCCCCCCCCCCCCACCGTCCTCTGGAACATTCCTCCGGGTATTAACAATGTTAGACGTAACAATACAAGTGCTTTGCACTTAGCCATACATTTTTTTTACATTTTTGTTTCAGGACGTAGGGAGCTCTTCATGCTCTCCAGGAAATGAAGGAATTCCAACTCTGCAATACTCAGGTGATGAGGCTCCAAGGAAAAGACGTCGCTCTGTAAGTGAATAAATATAGTATAGGAAGTAAACCATAAAACCAAGTTTCTGTTTTCTCACAGGATGGAACGCCTGCAAGTATCAGGAGTGAGTCAGTCAAGACTGACCACACCTATGGGAGTCTCGGAACTCCAAGAAGTACAATCAAGACCGCAAGAATTAGACTAACAGCAACAAAACGGAGGCTGGACGCTGCCAGAAAAAAGGTAAAAAGAAGCTGCGCGAAAGGTATAAAACTCCAGAGCTTAATATCTGACATGAAGAACAAGCACCTCCTCACGGAGGATGCTGAGAAGGACCTGGAGTCTTTTGGAGAACTCCCAGAAGAGCTGCTGAAATCGTGGAACTCAAATCAGCAGAGGCAGGTCTCCGGAAGGCGGTATGGACAGAAAATGCGTAAATTCGCAGTAACTCTGTATTTCCACTCCCCCAGAGCTTATGCCTACGTCGCGGGAATTTTTCCCATGCCAACTGTCAAGACGCTTCGCTCCTGGTTGAAGGTTGTCGATGCATGGCCAGGGTTCACAAACGAGTCATTTGAACACCTAAAGACGACCCTCCGTGGCAAGCCCCAGCGGGAGAGGCTCTGCAGTGTTATGACGGACGGGATGAGCACCAGGAAAAAGTCTGACATCGACATAAAGAGTGGGCGCTTAACTGGATACGTTGACTTTGGGCGCTCCCAAAGCCCACTTGAAACAGACAATGCACCCCTTGCAGGCGATGCCCTTGTTCTGATGGCTGTTGGGCTGGTGGCAGCCTGGAAGATACCAATCGGTTATTTTCTCAACAATGGACTGACTGGGAGCATCCTAAAAAACATAATAGTGGAAGCAATAACAATGCTCGAAGAGTATGACCTAGAAGTAGTTGCAGTTGTGTGTGATGGCCTAGCATCTAACGTCATGATGGGCAAGCTGCTAGGCTGTCGCATTCATGAGGACAGCGCCGAAAACTTCAAGACCTCATTTCCACACCCAAAAGCAGCTGATCGTGAAATTTCACTTGTATTTGACGCAGCACATGGCCTAAAGCTCTTGCGGAACTTGTTTGGCGACAAGAAGACACTGGAGAGTGCATAGTATGGGGTAAGGAAGTAGGTGGATCAATGAAGCACATGTGTATATTAAATGAACATGAAACATTACAGGCTGTACACTGGAGGTTCATTGAGCAACTTCAAGAGCTCCAGCAGACAGAGGGCATCCGACTGGGCAACAAGCTCCGGAGAGCTCATGTGGAGTACTACCGCCAAATAATGAAGGTTCGATTAGCAGCGCAGACCTTCAGCTCGTCAGTCAGCCAGAGCATTGACATCGCTCGACGGCTGGACCTGAAAGACTTTCAAGGAAGCGAGGGCACTTCAGAGTTCATAGAAGATGTGAATCAGTAAGTGCTAGGAACCACCATATAAGTATTTAACTAAAATGAACACACATCTTTCCAGAGCATTTGACCTACTGAACTCCCACAGCAATACGTCTAAGGGGCCCAAGGCATCACTTTGCAAGGACACTTTTGGAGAACAGCGGCAAAAGATGCTGTCCCTTTCATCCCGCTTGATGTCCCTAAGGCTTCCAGCAGGAAGGCTTGTCGCCCAGGATGGAAGACGGATGTCCATCATCAGCCTTGCCTTCACCCTAAAGAGCGTTGCGGACTTAGCGAAGAGACTCTTTGAAGGAGACAAGTGCAGGTAATTTTGAAAATTCAACAAGCATAAATATCGTGGTTGCCCTAAAAAGTTTGCAACTTCGAAACTTTTCATTCAGTAACTGCTTATGTTCCTCCTTCTGAAACATAATCTGTAACAAAACATGTTCCCTCTCTCAGGTACATCGGCACATATCGCCTGAGCCAGGACCACCTGGAGCTGTTTTTCAGCTGCGTCCGGCAACGAGGTGGCTGGAATAACAACCCTTCAGCCGCCCAGTTCCGCTATGCGTACCGCAGCTTGCTTGTTAATGCTGACGTTCAAGTTCCAGCGACTGCTAATGTCACCCCAGACATAGAGGGAATCTCCACCCTGCGGCATCAGGGAACGCCGAGGACGACGGAGGAGGATGCGGAACCTGGAAGTTCTAATCCCCTGGAATTAGTTATTCCAGACCATGACTATGGGGTACCTTATGGCCTATCAAAGTTCAGTGCCGAGGCAGTGAAGTTTATCGGAGCATCTGTGATAAAAGTAGTGGCAAGACGAATCACAGGCTCAATGTGCTTGGACCTTTTAATGCAAAATGATGCAACAAGCGTGGTGGTCTATCTTAAAGAAGACCTCGTTATGCCATCTACTTTTGTTAATCACCTAGTCAATTGTGCGGAGTTTGTATTCCGACTAGATGTCAATGTTCCACAGAAGGTAAGCGTTCAGCATCTCCAGCTGGAGGCATTTCAGTATTTCACCGATAAACATGAGACGAGCCTTTCAGACATGCCGCACTTCAGAAATGACCCAGAGCATGTCATTGCCCTCATAAAGGTGATCTTGAGGGAGTATGCTGCGATGCGTTTAAGTGACTTGACCAGGCGTATCAGTGAGCAGACCAGAGGACCCTACATAAGGTCGCTTTTGACAAAACAAATCTTGTTCAGGAACCAGTAGACCCAGTTAACATGTATATATGTTGCAAATGTGCTGTATATATGTCTACGCTGTAAAAAATGCATATATCTTGTGAATACGCTCTGAATAGGTACACGTGTTGCAAATGTGCTGTAGATATCTATTTTTTATAAATATGTGAATATGCATGTATATATCTATATACCAGAGATGATGTAAACATGTATTAAATTTGTTATAAAGCTGCCTGAATGCCAACATTTTTATGCAAAACTTTGCTACACTGCTGAAAGGCTAGTAACAGGGGTGCATTTACAAAAAAAAAGAAAAGAAATTGAAACTCTGGCGACATCAAAAACTAAGCTTGACAGCAATTTCTCCCACTTCGCAGACTGTGCTCACATCCGAGAGTTGAGAACACTGTAGAGGTTCCACGCCCCGAGCAAACTTTCTGTCCATGATTACAAGTGCGCACATGTAGCCAAAGCACGCTCCATTGACCTCATTACAGAAGCAAGGCGAAATGCTTGTAGGTCCCGGCCTCAGTACACATTGGACATTTTCCACTTTTACAGCCGATAACTGGAGAACGAGGATTTACATTTACTTCAAACGTCACTCTCGCCACTTCCTCACCGTCGAGCAGCCGGATCAGCTGGCGACAAGCCGCGGATGCAAGCCTTGAACATCAACAGCCCAAGACTCGGTGCCGATGCGGGCCTCTGTCAACCGGTAGCCCAGCACAAACCCTGAACGTGCCAGCTCTTTGTCATGGCACGGTGTTGCAGAGAGCAGGGTAAAATACAGCTACACGGACCACCGAAACAAACGTAGTGTTATCGTAAATCTTGTGATTGCACCTTTGTAGATCATCTTATTCGTTTTGCTGGAGAGATGCAAAGGATGGGCATAACAAAATTGTTTGCATATTCTGCATACCCCGCAAAAGCACTTGCCCAGTAGCCTTGCGAAATGCGCAAAACACGGAATCTGCACCGTCCTGACTTCCCAGTACTCTGTTTCATCTTATAATTGTACCGCAGGAAAAGCTACAAGCGCGAGCTCCTTGCTCAGGGCACATCTCGGCGGCACAAGCTCTCGTGCGTTAAGAGTAGCTCCCAACGCTATGAGCTCGCGCTTCTAGCCTTGTCTGCGGTACAACATAAGGTGAAACGGAGTATAGTAGTATGTCCACTGAAACTGCAACTTGAAACTGGGGGTAATGCCGGAGAGAAAAGAGAAAGTTAAGAGTTAAGAAACTGGGGAGAGCGAGCAAGCTTTCTTAAGTGATTGTACCATAATAAATTCAATAAACACCTCTTCCCAGAATAAAGAAAAAGCACTCGCTATGTTCACCACGTAAAAATATAATCTCAGTTCATGCATCTGTGGGCAGGTAGAAAATGTTGCCCTAATTTATTCACACCGCATGATGAGCGCAACAAACTCGCACGAGATTTACAGGAAAATATCGGTGGTGACTTAAATTTCCTTGAAATTCTGTAGAATTGGTCGCTTGCAGGACCGAATCATCTACTCGAGCGATGTACATCGCTGTGCAAACGGGTCGCTCTGCAAACGCAGTCCAGCACGAAGCATAAAAACGGCAGATTTAGGACAACAATCCGGAGTCCATAAAACGACGTAATTTTGTTGAAAACGCCCGCAGCTTTTTACTCACGGTATGCGTCGGGAATCTTCCACAGTTTGAAACGGAACGAAGGAAGATTTACTTTTAAAAACGCTCCCTGCGTCCTCCCGGACCAGCTGGACCGGATCAGCTGACAACGACGGGACTGTACCCGCTGAACCTCCACCCCGCAACAAACAATTTGCGCTCCGTGTTAAAAGCGCGGTTCAAACAGACCCGGAATACAAAGCACCGCACCACACATTACGAACGTTTCAGCTCTTTGTCGCATCGCCGTGTTGCACCAAACAAAACGAGATCGCCGAAGTCAACGCAGCGCTGTCGTGAACTTTGGCTTGTGGTTGCGCACTCGTGGACCCTGTGATTCCCTTCGCTTTCAAAGCACACACGACGATTACGAATGATACTTTCTGTCTTCCGGGAACATCACAGGGGCACTTCTCCGGTCACGTCTTCGCTCTATGTGCTCGCAAACCACGGAGCTACTAGCGTCCCGTCCGTCCCGTCAAACCAAAACAATACCGATGCCGGGTGGAACGCGCGTTGTTGCTAGAATTTCTCCGACCAAACAAAAACAACGAAAGCAAACCGCCTCTAGCTTCCAGCGTACATCGGCGTTGCGTTGTGGCCAGATTTTCTCCGTCAGCTATGACTTAAAGATGACCTAGAGATGCAGCAACACTGGTATCAAGATTTAATATGGCGGCTCCACGGAGCGCCGTAAATTCTGAGGAGGTTGCATGGGAAGCGGCGGCACCTTCCCCCCCCCTGGTTTGCCGGCCGTATCTCTGGCCTGGCCAGTGGGGTGAAGCTCTCGGCTACTTCCGTCCCGCCGCGTATACTTATGACGTTTGTCCGGTCCGGCGAACTGCTTCCGATTGCCGCGCTCCCAGCGGCTGTTGGCACTTGTTATTTCATTTTAAATAAAATTGATTCATATATTTAATGATGCGAAATAAAAGTGAAGTTGTTTTGAAGGTGTGAATGGGTTTGAAGCTTGTTATCGTAACTTTCTCTTTCACTCTTTCAACGTGTCTGGGCGCGCTTTCTCTCTCTCCGAACCGGCGCCTCGCGCCTCGACATGCGCTGGCCGCTGGCGCCGGGAAGTCGGTGGACCGTTAGAACGCGCGAGGGACGCGAGCCGGCGGGTTGTTTCGCTTCTGGGAGTGCGTCGCGGCGCGAGATTCGTCCCGCGTTCGTGCGCGCGCGGCTATCTTTTCTTTTTCGTGGGAACCTGTTGGTGTAATGAGGTCAAGCATGGATTGTCGTCATCAACACACCACCTGATATGCCAAGTGGGGAAACAATGACTGCCGAAAGCCGGGATATCAATCGTTTCCAGTTCGAATGGACGTGCGGTACGCTCTTTTGGTACTCTCTTGCTTAAGTTTCTGATTAGATGTTTGCAACAAAACCTAACTGGCGCAGTGGTAGTGAGTATTAATTGTTTGATTTTGGCAATAGCTACGATGGTTTCCAATCACAAAACCAAATCCTATCATTGTTCAGGATTGCTCTTCACTCGCCGCGAGAAATATGTCATTGTCAAATTACTGGAGACTTCTGTGTAGACTTTTTCATATCAAGATCGAGCACATATGCTCACTTTAAAAGATGGCAAACTTTTTGCCGTGAGCTGTTTATTTGGCACTGTTGTCAGCGATTCACGCGTCTGTTTGCGAGGAGTGAAAATATGAGCCTAAGTATTTTTCGATTAACTGAGGATGAGCGATAGAGCGATCCGCTCTGGTTTCCCGTTTCGTTTAGCAGTGACTCACTCCTAAATTTAAGTGATAATATTAAAAACGAATGGGCAGGTTCTCGATGAAGACTCAATACCAAAGAGCTGAGCTGTTTTTCTTGGTACTCATTGCTTAGTTTCCTTCAGTTGCAATTAAGACACCGTCGTCGGTCTTTACTTATATGCTTACTTATATAATCAAATTTGCAAGGACGCATACCATCACCTTCGTCGCACGTAACCTTAACGTTTTATTCCGTTTTGTTGTTCATTTCTTTGTTGCTCGTGTGCAAAACAGTGAGAAATTTTGTCTGTATTTTCTACTGTCTCTTGAATAAAAATAAACGCAAAAGGACAAGCATTGCATATTTTTTGTGTATGTGTCACTTTCGTTGCTTTGCTAGGTCTCTGCTGCTTTGCTGCTGGTATCGCTTTTCAGTGCTGGCTTGTGTGCGTGACAACGCACATTAACCAGCATTGAAATGCGAAAACCAGCCGCAAAGCAGCAGAAGCCTAGCAAAGCAACGCGCAAACCGGAAAAAAAAAAGCTACATCATATATATTTTTAACTCTAGGTGGCGCAAGCTACCGCCCATCCCTCCAAACACAATGGCGCTGCCGTGCAATTTCGGTTTTGGTTTCGCTGTGCCGCCATGTTGATTTTAGTACAGCCACCAGATACCAGGGGATTCCAATGGCACTGCTGCCTCCCAGGGTTTTCCAATTTGCGTTCCATGGGGGGTATAGGAAGGTGCACTCCTCCTCTGGCCGTATCGGCCCTGTGCGTTTGAATGCCTGCGTTCACGACCAGATAACGGTTAAATTTCCCGATTAGTCGTGATGCGTGGAGTTTGCCTTAGTTTCAAACGTGTCCGAAAAAGACGGAAGCGACTGTGAGAAGTGGAACTTCGTCAAATCGGCTCAACAGCCAAGATCATGGTACGGGAACCGAAGTAAGTTTGTTTCTTTGTTCGTTAGGGCTAGCTTATTTCCTGCGTTCAGAAAGCTTGTTATTGTCTGTAGATCGCTTGCTTTTACCAGTATTATTATTTGTGCGTGAATGGTGTCATGCGAGGCTGTTTTTCTTCTTTTTTCTCCGATGCAGAGACTGTACTCGCTCAAGGTTTATCAGTAGCGGCGGAACTCTTTGGGAGACGGGGGGTGCGGGGGTGGGGGTCAAAGCGGATGGGGGAGGATTGCCTCCCTAAAGGCCTCCCTCTGTCGTATTGTTTATTGGTAAACTATAGTCAGTTACAGGTCAAGAAGGTAGCGGCAAATGCCCCTCAAAGGGAATCAGATATCCCTCCGCCACCTCCGCATCCAATAGCGTCCCACCGTTTCCGTGACGTCGCGGCCAACGCGCGAGGAAGGGCTTGCCTTTCTGTATATATTTGCTTTATCTTTCGACTTTGACTTAGCATTGTGGAAGGCACGAGAGGGAGATTAGAGTTCTCCCCCACCGACGGAAACAAATAACAAATACGACTTTCGGGGATTAGCTTCCCCCCGATGGATACAAAGGCTGCTTTCAGGGGCCCGGCTCCCTCTCTGATGAATACAAAGGGGTCGCTGTCTGAAAAAGTGGGATCGGAGACAAGTTGGAATTCATTGAAGCGGAACAAAGAGCGTTTCCAGTGAACTTTTCTTTCGATTGCGGAGAGATTTGAAACGGGCGCATCACGCTTGTGGGTGGAGCTTCTCCTACCTTCTTGACTTGTAACCGACTATAGAATGTCTGGAAGCGCGCGGTGCGGTGCCCCTCCATCGCCGACGCCGTTGCATGCGGAGAGCTGGACCCGACAAAAAGCAGCGATTGATTGATCGAGCAAGCCCGTGGCTTCCACCGCCCAGTCGTCTCCAAAAGATTTCATTTTCGCGATTTGTAATCAGAAAAGAATTGCCAAAAATTGTTGCCGCAATGGATTCACCCCATGGTTAATAATGCATAGCATACCACTTCCGATCGCAAAAATTTGTGCCCGCGAAATAATTTTTGACGCCGGCACTTATTCCTCGCGAAATGTCGAGCTCTAAATATCATTCGCTGTACACGTGTTTTTTTATGATCCAACGCACGTGCAACGAATTTTACAGCTGCAGAAACACTCAGGTAGCTTTAAATGGTGAAGCATTTATTCTTTTCCTACTGCTGTTTTTAGAGGCTATCAAGTATTAAATACAAGCTTCTAGGGAAATTTACAAGCATGTCCTGAATTAAGGTAGTGTCTCGCCAGTTTTTGGTATCTGTATTTTTTTCAGTGCAAGTATATAGTGTTAGACATACCTCACCAAATCCCTGTTTTTTCGTTTGGTATTGCCTTTAGCGAATGGTGCAAGTTGTAATTGTTTTTAGTTGTTGCACGATTGTAGTAAGGTGGTGAGCTGGTACTAATGGAACATCTTGAAAAATAGTTCGCAAAATAATCAAGGAGACTGGGAAAGTAAGAGATAGACCTCATGCAAGCGCAAACTGAACTCGCATAAATCAGAGAAGGGAGAAATATTAACGCGGAAGGGCTCGAGCACAGGCCCAAGTGGAACGCACTGATTTACCTGTTAGCAAGAGCCGACTAAAACAAAAAAAAAACATAATTTTTCTGTTAGTGAAGGTAACAGATAGATGGCTAGTACATAAAGAGAGCTCAATCTATCTCTAAAATCTACGATGGATTGTCACATACCTATGCACTGTTTACACTACTCGTGTATGTCATCCTTAGGAAAAACGTCAATAATTAGCAGATACTATAAAAACATAGAAGATAATTACTTTAGGCCTTTCTTATTCGTAGTATGGGGCAACCAATGGTGTCCGCACATCCGTCGGTTACCTGAGCTGCCGAGGAGATTGTTTTTACAGTGGTGGTGGTGGTGGTGGTGGTGTTTGCCTGACGTGAGGTTTTTCTCACTGGCTGTGGAAAAGTTTCACGGGCTTGGGTTATTGCAGTATTGATGAGAATGAATGCAGGGGAAAGGGGGGGGAACAGATGGTGATGAGAAATATAGGATGATGAAACACAAGTTAACAAATTAAAGTAAAATAAAAAGTCGGCAAAAAATCAGTCAAAATGAGAAAATGGGCACATCTAGAACGCGAGCATCACAGAATGTTCACAAAATTCCCGCAGAAAACTTCATGAGAAAAGCTATCACTGGCACACAAGCACGAAAAGAGAAGTATATTTTACAGTATTATGCATATGGGTGAATTAGCACGGCCCACTTGGACTTGTTCGAACTTTTGTTAAAGCTCTTAACGCATTCTTTTTTTTTTCTTTTCTAATGTATGTTTGTTGAGAGCAGACTTGTACCGTACGCATTACAAGTAATCAAATTACTTGTAATCGATTACTTTTTGGAGTAATTTTGTAATCAGTTGATTACTTTTATTAGGCAGTAATCACAAGAGTAATCTGATTACTTTTTGAAGTAATAAAATTACTTGTAACCGTTACAATTTGTCCACGGGACACCCCCCCCCCCCCCCAACACACGCCTTTTTTTATGAAATGACAAAAATAAAATTCGCTTTTTTTTTTTCGAACGGAAAAAAGAAAGATTTTTGCGGAGCTGTAGGAAACAAGGTCAATCTCTTTCTATATACAGTTTCTGTAAAATGACCGGTTTTTCTTTTTTTTTTTTTTCGAGCTGGGATTGGGAGTGGGAAGCCCCAGGGAAGCCACAGTGCGTGACAAAGGCCATTCAGGGCGAAGCTTGAGGAAGCAGAATGTAGCTTTGTGAGCCCTTCGTTCAAACTAGCCCCCTCACGCGCACACACACACAGAAATAAAAAAAAACAAAAAAAAAAACATCCTGCTTAGGGTACCTACTCGCAGCCCGTAGGAGAACCAGAACCGAAGAATGCCTAAAGCGGATGCAAAATATAACAAAGGCAGTTGAAATATTTCCCCATTTCCCCTACGTGGTCTTTGTGACAAGCAATGTTTCGAGTTGAGAAGTGGTCGGGGCGATCTCTTCCGCTAATGGATACTACACATGATCCGTTACAAATCCTTGTGCTGCTGCTCTTTTGTATAACATGCGAGCTCATTCATATGTGAATAATAAAATGATGGATGAAGAAAGAATAAAACAATTAAAACAGGGACAACACAACCACATCTTTCAACTAGCAACAGACGAGTAAACTCGTCTGTTGCTTTCAACTAGCAACAGACGAGTAAACTCGTCTGTTGCTAGTTGAAAGATGTGGTTGTGTTGTCCCTGTTTTAATTGTTTTATTCTTTCTTCATCCATGACCAAAACCAACACGCTCTTCTCCCAAGCAATAAAATGAGCGACGCAGACTTTGAGCGAGAACCCTTGCTCAAGCTTAACAAGATCTAAACCCCCCCTCCCCCCCCACACACACACACACTGGCGAACGCCCAAATCATTAAACGTCTTCAAACGAATTCTATGCTTGTGTCCGCATTGTGAAGGTGCAACGACCACGAAGAGGGAGCCAGTTTTTCTTCTTCAGTACTTGTGCAAATGTGAAATATAGTGAACAAAAGGTAAGGGCGCAAACGAGCTGGTGGTGGTTAAACATTTCGACAAAAACCCCGAGACTGGGACAAAACGGGACGGACAAACACAAAGACTTTGTGTTTGTCCGTCCCTTTTTGTCCTAGTCTCGGTGTTTTTGTCGAAATGTGAAATATAGGTTGGAAGTAGTTCATTGTTATGAGCGCTAAAGATGTCTTCACACAATAAAGTAATCGGAAAAGTAACGATTACTTCTTTAGGTAATGTCCAATTACTTTTGCCGTCGAGTAATCAAGTAATCTAATCGAATACTTTTTAGCCAAAAGTAATAGTAATTGTAATCGATTACTTTTTTTTAGTAACGTGTACAAGACTGGTTGAGAGTCTGCACTCGTATGTAGTGTATGTATTCCTAGCCTTTATTCCTTGTTTTTTGGGTACAATTTTTCAAGATATTCAATCAGGACGAACTCACCACTTTGCTACGTGGAAAGGCTGTTGCTAGTTCTAGAGTGTCTGTAAAACAATATACCTGACATCTTTGCCTCACATCCCGGTTCCTGAAGCTCACATTCTCCGAGTAAAGCCGTTCTGATTTCTCTCATCCTCTTATTTTCTTTTGTGTACAATCAATCGAGTTCCGAATATAGACCAGTTTGCGTCCTATGTGTTTCTATATTTTTGTCCTTGTCTTTTTGTGCACTTTTTCAAGTTGGTCTATGATATTTTTTATCATATATTCTAATCTGTGTTTTCGTCTTTGTACTTACTGCAGCCTTTCCCAATTAGATGTTGGCATTCACTTTGCCATCCTGATATGAGTGACCTGAGACGACACAAAATGGCAGTCTCCCCTGCTGAAGTCCTGGCTTCATGAAAGACTGCCAAGGCTGTTCATGGCAAGGTTAGCAATATATTAGCAACTTATTGCTGCTAGGATTGTTTTTGACACAGACTGCATTTACGGGCCGGCCTTTTGCAATTCTGTGGCCACTCACGTTAAATGAAAGTCTTTAGGGAAACTGCGCATTTCATTCGTAAGCGGAATGCTGAGTTTACAACAGAAGTGCATTGCGTTGCCTTGCGTTGGGGGTCGGTGGCCGACTGGGCAAGCGCACACCATTTGGAGCACGCGGAACGAAAGATTGCGCTGCAGAACCCTGGGATCCTGGGTTGAGTCCTAACCCCAGCCCATTTCGATCTAGAAAGCATCGTACTGGCATGCGTATCACTACTGCGTGGTGCAGGTTGTAGATTCCAGGCTAGCAGTCATACTGCACTGGCTAAATTGCTCACCTACAGCGAGCAACTCATCGCAACTTTGAAATGGCTCACCAACTACACGCTGTAAAAATATCCCCAGAACCCCAACAGAAGCGCGTCACTAATTGCATCCAGTATTGCTGTGTTGTATCTGTATTTTGTATATGTTTATTTAGTGTTCCCAATAATGGCTGAAGCCTTCCCATTGGTGCGCTTGTTAGTAGCAACACACAAACACAAACAAACGGCGAGTGTGGTGAACACCACCACTTTTACCGCTCGCCGCCGCGCCCATTGGTTTTCTGAGAAGTTTGCAGTGTTAGTCCTTGTGGTATTTGGTCATAAATCGCACATGGACACAACCAGGGCACTGTACCTACAACTCAACACTTGCAAGACTTGCGTGAATACACCCTGTAGGTGCTCGCACTTTCAGAGTCATTTTAATGCTGCAGAAATGATAGAATGGATGCTTGGGCGAGTTGATGAACCATATTCTCTGGTGACAGTTCAGAAAAACATTCGCACACCAGATACTCAGGAAGACAAGCACACGCGCTGAACTTACAACTCTCGTGTATTCAACTACTTTGTTCTTCTCTTCAACGTCTAGATTGACTTTTCAGAGTGTGATAAGGAGAATAGCACAAAATACAAGGAAAGAAGCAAAGAACAGAAAAAAAAAGAAACGGAGGAAAAACAAAAATAGGAAGCTCTTACAAGTCATCCCTCTCCCTCACTACTATCCTTAAGATAGAAATTGGAGCTTTTTGGTTGACAACACAATAGGAGGACTACTTACACACTTGTTCTTCAGATGCTCTATTCTTTGCGCTTCCATTATTTCCCTTGGCAATGGGTCTCGACTCCTAACTATTACGGAACAATTTTCAAAATGTGCTACACAACCACACTCCGGACAGTGGGTTCCCAAATGTCCAGCGGCGACTCGATGGGTGTTATAAAAATGCTCCTTTAAACGATCATTTAAACACCTGCCAGTCTGGTCTACATAAGTAGTGTGGTAAGACGTATGTAGGCGGCAGGTGTTTGAATGATCGTTTAAGGGAACATTTTTATAATAACCACCGAGTCATCGCTGAGCATTCGGGAGTCTGCTGCAGGGTGTAAGATAGACAGGTGGGGAAACGAGAGCCAAATGAGTGACCGCATTGTGTCCCCCTCGGTTTTCTCTTTTTCTGTGGCGCCATATATGTGGAGCACCGCGAACTCTCACTCCGGGTGGGCGACCGATGGCGACCGGCTAAACTGACGGAGATGATTTCTCGTGAATTTTTAATGAAAGACCGCCGTGCTCTCGGTTTATTTTGCGCACTCTCCCCATAGAGTTTGTTAAGCTTTTAAGTTATTTGTTATTTTGTATGTACATTTACAAGCTTATCTAGATTGAAGGCAGCAAATATTTTGCGAGCACTCATGGCACGCCTTTGAAGTATATTGCGTTAACATAATTGACCAACCTCTGACTTTTATTTGTTAGTGCCTCTAGCGAATTGTGCACGCTCGGATTGCTTTTCTTTGTTTGTTTCACATAATCTACGGCACATTTTTCACCTTTCTACTCAGTGCAGCCCTCGCCAAACAGAAGCTAGCATCGACCAGGCCGAGGTTCAGTCCATGGCAGTGTGCAAAAGTTGTTGATGGGTAAGCTGCCTTATATATACAGCTGTGTAAAAGCAGCTTGTCTTGGGTGACAATTTGAAATGCATTTTTATGTTCTAGAAAGTGAAATTTGCATGAGCATACTTGCAATGTGGAACCTTACCAAGCCTGTTCGGTACTTTCATCCTTTTGAGATTTCAATACAGCCGCTTGTGCTGCACACGCACTGGCTACTTCGGCCAGACAGAGACTTGATCCATATGAAGGTAAACAGGCGAGTATCAACGGCTCAGTTCTGTGTGTGGTGACGTTCTCTCCTTATTTGACGACTTACCACACTTGGTTCGCAAGGCATTTGAAAAGGAAACCAAGTCAGCTGCTGGATGATGCTCCCAGTACTGAGCAGTCGACGATTGCTTGTTCACCTTTGTAAAAGATCACGACTGTACTTCAAGCTCGGCAAGCGTGACACTTATCTTATTCAGCCTAGCAGTGGTGTGCTGAGCGGTATGTGTAGAGCTAGTTGACTTTTGTGTATAGACAGTGGCTGTGCGGTATAAAACAGACCCAATTGGGAACTTTAATGCAATCTTTTGTAGTCCCATTGATGTTATGAGTATGATTACACAACGTTTTATGCTGCAAAAAAAAAAACGCGATGTAATCATTTTTTCAGACTGCGTGTGCGATCTCCAAGCTTGTGTTTGTACGTTCTGTGTGTTGAAATGCTTTGTATAAGCAAAATTAGAGAATCCTCGAGCTATATGCTGCAAGGAGTGAAAACAGCAGTCCGCCCGCATTCTCCCCTCTTCTGTATACTGTGCAAATGCAGACGGACGCGCACTTTGGATGCTTTGCACTTAAAGGCCCCACATAAAGCACACTGCTTAATACGCATCAATTATTGTGAAGTGTTTGCGGATTTGGCTTTTAAATGTCATGCACATAGGAAGCACAATGGTGATGTAAATTATGCCGAAATCGTAATGGTGCACTTTAAGGTTTTACAGGGTATGTTCTGCAAAATGCGGGCCAAATTGTTTTTTGTCAAAACTTTACATCGCCCAAAAAAAGGTCTTGTGTTGTCCTAGGCGAGGGGCCTATTTAGAAAAATTATTACAAAACAATGTAGCTAATAATGTGTATATGTGCTGGTTATTGTTTTTTTCTCTTCCAATTACAGCATACACGGAGGGTATCTCCAAGGAGAAGGGGTGGGATTATGTAGAGAAGCTAGTGCTTCTCTCTATGGGTACAAAGCTGTCCAAGTTCCGCCTGGTCCCGAGCAGCCACAATAATGAACACAGAATTCAGAAGAATCGTAATATGAAGGACCTATTCAGGCAGCGACACGTTTTGAGTTCGCAATGACATTTGATTAAGATCACAAATATCCCTGCATTGCTCAAAGTCGCATAGTTTACACACCATATTGGTTATGGTTAGCGCAGCAAAAAGATTTTTTTATCAGGCTTAAACGTCATTTTTAATTGAAGAAATGTGGCTTTCTGTGTAAGGCCTTTGTGTTTTTACTATTTTTTTATTTGTGTGTTCGTTGTTTCACTTTTTCTTATGATTCAGTCCGGGTTTCTGTTACATATGTGTTCAATATTTACTAATTTTTTTCTTTATTAAGGTTTAGTTAAAAATATGATGCCCTCGTCATTTTCCAGTCCGGGAAACGGTGGTGATCTCGTCGTGTTCAAGGAGCAGTAATGAACTTTTCATCTTGTAGTGCTTCCGGCGAACAATGGTGTCTGTGCGTGTGTGTGTGTGCGACGTGTTGGTCACAAGGGATGATTTCGGGACTGAACGAAAAACAAGGCCAGCGAGGAGCGACTGGGGGACTTTGAACATCGCACGGTGCAAGAAAGGACTTCAACGACGGGGCTAGCAAGCAAGCCCATGTCAAAACTGCTGTGCCCGACCGGAGAGTTGAATCAGAACTTTACCCTGTGAGTAAGGATCAACGACTTTGGAACTTTCGTATAGTTTACAGCTTAATTGTCGCCTTCCTTTTGTTTTATTTTAATAGGAGTCTGTGTGC
Organism: Ixodes scapularis; assembly: GCF_016920785.2. Taxonomy (NCBI): domain Eukaryota; kingdom Metazoa; phylum Arthropoda; class Arachnida; order Ixodida; family Ixodidae; genus Ixodes; species Ixodes scapularis. The sequence goes on from NW_024610148.1 coordinate 680,184, forward strand.
TATTACATTTTTAGTTTATTTTAATGGTTGTTCGTGTGATATTACTATTATTTTTTCTTGAACGGCGGAAGTGCTTGTTTGAAATTTTGGCGCTTTTATGTATAAAACTTTTTTTGCAAACGATATCTGTCTGCTCCCTCGACAACCAGTTTCGCCAAAGGGCTGTGACTTTCAGACGTCGAATGATATGTTACAATGTTTGCTAACTAGCGATCGCCTGCATCTGATTTTTGTAGCATACATATTTGTCGGAATTACAAATTTCGAACCAGGCCACTAAAGATTGGTCAGTGGCCTATTCTGCCGATGTATCTACGTAAACACACGTTTGGCAGTGTGGGATAGCAGTAAAATTTATATTTTGTGGATATTCATAGAAATGCATTATATGATCCCATGTCTGGACCTGAAAGTATGGTACCTGCCCCATGGCAATAATTTTAATGTGATGCTAGAAGGAGCATCACATGAAAATTGCTTTATATGAGGTGGGTACCCTATTTGCCAGGCCCAAACACGGGATAATATAAAGCAGTCTATATATGGTATATAAGGAATTGGGCAGATGTGGTCATATCCGCCCAATTCCTTATATATCCATTTCTGTATTTTCATTATAAGTCTAGATATGACATTTTTGTAAGGGGTGGCTTGTAGCATCAGCTGCAGCACATCGGAAGGTGAAACAGTAGGTGTGTCACTCTATTAAACTACTTCTATTATATTCAGGTGCTGCCTGATACGGTTTAATATACGGTTAGACCCACTCCGGTGAAGCTCTACGGATTGGCCAGATACGGTTCAGCTTCCGCTTCGACCAATTACGGTTGGGTTTCCGGACTGGGTATTTCCGGTTCATTTATGGTTTCTAGAAATCCGGTTTGCTTAGGGGCCCATATGACGGATTAAAATTCCGGATTCATTCCGGTTTATTTTTAAACCTTTTTTTTTTTTTTTGGTAGGAATCTCTCCCTCTTTTTGTTTCTCTTGTTGTCGTTCATTTTTTTTTCTTTTTCTGTCTTGCTGCTTTGCTTGCTCAGACGTGGAGCGCGTCCGTAGCGCCGCATGATAAGCTCTCCCTGGAAAAGAAAATACCAAGAAAAAAACTGCGTATGCAACAGACGTCAGCGACAACGGAAATACAACGTTGGCTACGCTGCACGTCGCCCGCTAAATTAGCGGATTTTGGTGACTTCGCGCATCTCAGTTTTTGTCGGCCGGTTTAGTGATCTTTTAGGTGGTATTAAGTTATAATATTTGACATTCGGTCTCTCTAGATGATACTAAAGAGAGTCGCAGTGTTTGCTAACAACCGAGAATGAGGCGGAGTTTCCCTTTAAGCTGACGGTGCAGCGAAGGCTACAGGCACGAGATCGAAACTTTGGGACTTAATAGACCTTTTGCTATATTACCCAATCATCAAGGAGAATGCAGGGATTGGTGTGCCACGCGCCGCACGTCCTGGCCTCAGTAGTAGTAAATTTTCTAAAGCAAAAACCTTGAAAAAAATTTTGACTTGCACGCGCGTTCGTCAACGCTTTATTTTGGTTATTTACTTCGAACCTTTTATACGGGGAAGCCCTGCGCGTGTGGCATGTGGAACACCAATCCCTACATTCTTCTTGATGCTTGGGTAATATAGCAAATGGTATAGACGCTTTACACACGCGCCAAATTACAGCCGCCATTGCTGATTTTCTCTTGTCTTACCGAGATGCCGAGCAACTAAAACGGTAGTTGACGATCCTCTACAAAGGCCGATGCTTTAGAAAAGGACACAGTTGAATCTAATATGGCAATAACCTGGCCTGCCATGATAATGATGAAGTGAAATAAAAGGAAACAAAAACTGAAGGTCAGTTATGGTGGCGTCCATGCACAGCTGCTGCAAAGCGTCTATATTTCGCAACGAGGTAGAGGGGCTTAGAGTGATAAACCGGAAAATCGGAAGTGGCACCCCCCCGGTTGCCGCCATGTTTTACGCAAATGTGACCACTCGTCACGTGACCTCACAAGAGCCGTGACGTTGCAGGTAAGATGGCAGCGCCCAGACCTGGCGGATGCGCGTTTGTTCGGTGCGCGGCAGCCGTGATGTGCAGCGGCTTTCCGACGATTTCGGGCTTTTTCGTGCTCGCTGACGCAGGTATAATGTGAAGATATGAAGGAATGAGACTTTATACCCTTTTTGCGCAAGATCGCTCTGGATCACCTGGATATTAGCACCTGTGAGACAGCATCAGCCGTATCGCCTTACCTGTGCTCGGATTCGGGATCTGTTCGAGGATTGATGGAACTTTGAGTGGTTTTAGCATAAAATTTTCACATTCTCTTAGCTTTGTTTGAACGTTGGAATGTCTGAGATTCGATGCGAAAGGTATACGTCGCGTTAGGGCATAGGAGAAGTAGTTTCTGGCCTGCGTCACCGAATAACCGTAGCAACTTTTAGCGAGGAAGCTCCTGCGATCTTTAACCCTTTGTGCTAATCAATAATTCTACATTCGATCGCTTTTCTTCCTTTTTTGGTGAGTGCGAAGTGCACACTTAGTTTCAGCTACGAGGATGACGTTTTCTTGAGTGTGGGGATGAATAAATCGTTGCAAGCACTTGCTTCAAAGCTAATCGACTTGCAATAAAAACAACTGTTTTGGTGTATGCATAGATTAACTGCACCTAGCTTTTTTTCTTTCGTAGGATTTATTGCAGCAATACTTTTTGCATCAAGAGTGCATTGTATTAGTCGGTCAATTATTTACTTGTTCTCATTACCTGGATAAGATGATTCATATTTGCGGTCATTCCTTGCCTGAAGAGCAGTCTTGTTGAAAAATGTTGACCATTCCTTTCGGTCTCTTCAATAGCCTTTTTTGAAAAGTGTGGGTTGCCTATACTTCGTATCATTGTAACCTGGAAAAGGAAAACCGCCACAGCCCCCTCGAGCCATTTAGAGAGACAGAGCGAAGGTGTGTGACAAATTTTTGCAGACGAGTACTCTGAATGACATGTTGTCATGTGCCTCTCTCCGACGTGCATAATGGCTCGCCGAGACTGTAGCCTTTGCTGTTTGCCAAATGGTGATGAGACGAATTACAGTAGCTACTACTCTAATTACCCCAGGCTTTCATACTTTGGTCATTTGTTCCACAAGAATGTTATGTCCGCCATCGCTGTGAACTCGGCTCGGCGCCTATTGGACTCGAATGCTGCATTAGCATTGGATTAGCATTCGACGTGAACTGGGGCACATTTGTGTGCTTTACGCCGAAAAAAAAATTGTAACAGTTCTGTTCCTTGATGGGGTTCTGCAAAGGGTCTATTGTGTCATACGTATAGGAAGTGTCCTGCTATATAACAATGCATCAACACATACGATTAAAGTATATGCTCAGAGGTGTGTTCAGGAGAAGTGGAATGAGTGCAGCCCAATGCAACAAGTCTGCCGGTCTGGTGTGTCCCATTAATTAATATTGAAGGGTCAGAGATGCGAGTGTCCTCAACTGGACCTGCGCGTGTAGTGAACACAATTCTTGGTGTATAAACTCTTAATGCGTAAAGGCAAGCGGAAATAGGTTTATCTGGTTAGTGCATCAAATGTGTTTATTTCCACTGGATTACATAATTATTGATTCTTAGTTAATGGTTCTAGAACGAGTTCTTTCTGCGACAGTCTCCTGTGGACCTTGTTGTGGGATGACACTCCTGGCACGTCGGTGTTCAGTTTGGTCGAGTAGCAACTTTGACCGACTGATGCCGTCTTGTAATCATACGTCATGTGCGCCCACTGACATCTGATGCACTGAAGCTGCAGGGCTGGCTTCTAATCCGCAAAATGTTCCTGGTAGTTTTCTGCATCAATGCAGCAAGCTCGGGCATGTATTGGTTATGTGGCTGGGCCTTTTTCTGTACCGTTAACTTGATAGCTGGCAACAATGATTGTTTGCTATCCAAGCCATTTCACTCTCATTTCGTAATGGAGATTTTTTCTGCATCCCATGACCACTGCAACTTGTGCAAGTCTTGTGTGGCAAAGTGAAGTCTCGTGATGCTTGCAGTCCACTGTTAAGAGAAACCAACAATTCTATTTCTTAAGGTCACTTAGCGGCATTCTCCCTCAAAGTTGTAAATTGTGTGCTCCGTGGCGTGAACAGAGATGTTTAGTGTCAGCAAATTATTAGGTATTGTCCTTGGACGACAACCGACACCAGATCAACTCTCCTTGCATTGCCGCTCACCTGCTTTGTCGTGAATACCTCCGGTCCAGATGAAGTAGATCACGAGCTTCGGGGTAATGTCGGCACCAGGGACAAAGACCGCCGAAGATAATCCTCAATCTTCCCCGGACGCTCGTCGAGACGTGGTCGAGGGTCGTTCGGCACGAACCCTTGCAGGCGAATTCATTGGTACGGGCACCTCCAGTAGACATGGTCGGCCTCATGCAGTGGTAGTAGGGTGGTTTTCGGTCGGCCATTCGCAGTACCTCCGTTTTCCTCGGTGTACTTTGTTCAACGCGGACCTACACTGGTTCTTCCCGATGTCGGGAATGCTTCGGCGCTGGGGTGTCTCATTGAATTGGCATTCCATAGTAACAGGTAGCCGGTCGTGGTCGTTGTGACTTTGTGGCATAAGCCGCCCTTGTTTTGTCAGATGCCGCTTCGCTCGAAGAAGTCTCCAGTTGAAATGCCTGTCAAACTTCTTCTGAAACAATCTCGGCGAACAAAATAAAAGCCGGACAACTGATGGCAGGAACTAGCTTCCTTATCTCCTCCCCGACATCGTTGTGAATGATGTCACGGATGCCTGGGGGGCTGGCGTCGAAGTTGCAGCTGGACGACTCGAGTGTCGCGACACTGAGGAGTTGTTGTTAGTGACATGCTCGGGCCTGCAGTGTACATTCAATGTTGGAAGCTTCATTGATATGAACCCTTCGACTGTTGTCGTGGGGTTGCGGACAAGGCTGCTGAAGGTGTTGTCCCTCACATGAGGAACATAGGATTCTTAGCTTCTTGTCTTCAGTAGCATCAGGGGTGGCGTGGGTGCTCGATCAGAAGCAAAACATCCTCCACGAAGGTGGTGACGCTCTCGTTGGGGCCGTGTCCTGGACAGAATCAGGAATTCGGCTGTCTCTCTTTGGCTGATGAACATGCACTTCAGCTCGATCTTGCAAACCTCCCACGACGTTAAGGAGGATTCGTGGTTCTCAAAACCAGTGCCTCGCAGTTTCTTCCACGAGAAGTATAGGTTCTTCAGGAGCTGGTTGTCCATCTACTCACTGTCGCGGGCGACAGGTCATAATGTTCAATCCAGCCCTTGACGTCTTATGCACCATGCGTGAAAGGGCATCAGAGTGCGAGGTGCGATGGGCATGCAAACGATGATGGGAGCGGACGTGGTTTGCTGCTACAGGTTTGTAATTGTTTGCTTTATCTGCTTCGGTTTTGTTCTGACAAAAGACCTAATTCCGGTGGTTCTTGCTAGTAGCAGCGACTGGCTTGCATTTCAAGTTCTTCATTGTGTATTTCCGAGCTTCGTCCTTGTGGTACTGGCTCGTCTTGCGGTTTTTCTGCCGTGCTGGGTATAGGAGTTGGTTCACGGCTCGCCGGGGGTTTAAGACTCGGGATAATGTGCCACCCGTGTCTTGTTATTGGAGCCGCCAGGGTACACACAGAGTGAAGGGCTATGGGTAAAGTGCGCAGCACCTCCACCAGAACATACAATGACAGCTGAGCATGGCCTGGAAATTTCCAGAATAGTAAATATTGATAGAAAATAGGACTGGAGCAAGCATCCGTGACAATATAACAAAACAGACAGAAAAGAGTCTATCCTGACCCCTAAAGAAGCTGCATCGCTTTAGTGGCATTCTGTCCGAATAAATCCTCAGCTTCGGGGTCGGGCGACTGCCGTGGACGAGCTGAACTGAAGTCGATGTGAGACCACTTTTCTAGTAATGAGCCGTTGCAGACTGCCGTCGCAAAGCGGCGTGAATGGGTGGACTGGGTAGGTAACACGCGCGATGAAATGTCCATACAGCTTGCGATTCGCGTAACGAGTGTTGATGAAACTTTGGTGTCGACGAAACGTGCGACAGACCAGCGGAATCAATACCAACTGCAACACCTGTGCTCCGTGAAGGTGCACGTCTACGCCAGAACAATTGAGTAGGCAGCACAGCATCACCTAAAGCACGGCACAGGAACTACCAGCTTAAAGGCAGCTCTTCGTCGCGCCGCACACCTGTGTTACGTGAAAATGCACGTCTTCGCCGGAACAGTTTGGGAAGTAGCACAGTATCATTTAGCACAGCACGGGAACTACAATCGGCAAGGCAGCTCTCCGGTGCTCCGCACAACCAAAGTGAGCCTTCGGGCATTTGAAAGAAGCGCCACCACGATTGCACACCGCCAAGCACGACTTACGCAATTTCCGTCGCTAAACTGTGTATCCAAATATATTGCACGCGCTTTACTGCAGATCACAAGGTTCCGATGGTCAACGAGAGCACAGAAACGTCGCCTTAAATTTTATCCTAGCGGTATCCGAATCAATCCAAGGTGCGAGCAACGTAGGGCAGATTGTCTCTTCCGTGGCAATATCGCCGTCGGTCACCAGCGAAGTGCACACCGTTCCTCTGTATTTTCACTTTGTAACTACGTCAGACACCACGCTGTACTCTGAAGTCGCTGTCGACCGGCCACATATGACGGCTTCTGCGTCTGAAATCAACTCGCCGAGACGAATGACAACCAACAAAGCATCCGACAAGCCCCGGCCCAGCTGGGGCCAGCCGCTGCAAGGGCGCTGCATCTTTCCTCTGACGTCACGTATTTGGTTCGGTCATGTGACGAGTGGTCAAATTTGCGTACAATGGCAGCCGCCTTATGGGGGTCACTTTCGAGTGCAGACCGGAACCCCGGTTTATCGCTCTAAGCCCCTCTACCTCGTTGATATTTCGCAGCTAGCGCTAACGCAGGAAAGGCCCGGATCCTTGCAAGGAGCACGCGCTAGCTCGAGCTCGTCTCGTTCGCTGCACGGTCAGCTTTAGGGCAAACGGAGTATACATACGGTTCCGCCTAGTTCCGCCTACAGCGAAAGCGCATCCCATGTCAAAAAGCTTGCGCGTGTGGCCTAGAGCCTTAAGGCCCGTTCACGCGATGCATTTTTCTCACGCATCTAGTGTCGCGAAACGTAGTTTAGCGAAATGGTTGCGCCGTCTGAACGAGTCCGAAAAGGACGCGCGCATCTAAAAAAAGTTGCGCGCACACCTCGCTTCTCGAGCGAGCTTTTGCTGAAACTTTGTCGAGTCCTGTCAATCACTCTGAGGGCGCCGCCAATGGCCGCTCAGAAACGCTCTCACGTGGCCTTTGAGGGAGGGGGCGTGGCTCTAGTTGGAGCGAGCTGTTTGAGAAGACCACTTCACTGCCGGTGTTGTAGCCGAGCCAAATCCGAAAAAAACCGAACCCACGAACGATGGATACTGCCGGCGCTTCCGCAAGCACGTCAAGCACCACTGAAGGAAACGTGAGTAGCATATCGGAAAAATATCCAGCGATGGACGAAGACGTAATTGGGGATGATGATAATTCGCGTCTATTTTTAGTCATAATTAAGAAATAAAACCTTGAGACAAGGAAACAAAAAGGGACGTACACAGTACCGCCTCAAAACCAGCAGAGCGTACAGCTCTCATTTACTTCCACAACAGTCTTCTTCTTTGTCAACCTCCATCCAAATTATACATATTCAACAGTAAATAAAGTAAATCGCAGTAAATAAACAATTCAACAACTACTAAATGACAATTTAAGAGTAAATGGAAGTAAATGACAGCTGTATGCTGTGCTGGTTTTAAGACGGTGGTGTGTATGTCCCTTTTTGTTTCTTTGTCTTAAGGTTTTATTTTTTAATTCTGATTGTTCACCAGCTCGCCTGCGTTTTGACTCTTAGAATGTGGCGGGAGATGGAGAACACGACGCTGAATGGCTAATGGTGATGATGATGATGTTGGCTTTCAACTGAAGCGCCACTTTACGGTCAACGCCCAAACTATTTTCGCGAGTCTAAACATCATCGTTGTTGCACGTGAAGCGGTACGTGTGAACGAGCGCATTTCGCGAAACTTGAGTGTCGCGAAACTGTTGCGCGCCTAAAAGATGCATCGTGTGAACAGACCTTTATTTTTGCTTACACTGCGCGTCGTTTAATACTCCGTGGTAGCATGTATGCACGGCGCCAATATATAAACAAACATTCAGTCGCTAACCGGCTGTTTCGGCTCTGCGACGGAAGCCACTAAATGCAGTTAAAAATCCAGCTGCGGATAAATCAAGTGAGCCAACTCGGACTAAGCGTCACAATTTCACAAAATTTTGAAGCGATGGGACCCTACATCTGCACCCATTTGAACGCGATACATGCACGCGTCGTAGCGTAAATTTTATCAATGTATCCCGCCTGTGAGAACGACGCGAAATCACGCTACCGTTGGAAGCTATTTTAATGTTTCTGACTTATTCTATGCGCGATCCACATTTCGAAGTCTGCCTCCAGTATCCCATACTAAAAGGCGAAGCTGGCGAAGCGCAGTTGTTGCTCCTGGTCGCTCCCACAACTGGTGTAAAGATGGCGGCGAGCGCACCGGGCGTCTGAGCGGAGGCGTTCGCTGATGTCGGCGGTGACGTGGCCCGCGTCAGCGCCGGGGGCTGGCTACGTGGCCACGCCTACTCGCCAAACTCTCTGATGTGGGACAGTAGCAGCAGCCGAACGCAGCTCCAGAGTTCCCGGTTTTTTTTCTTCTTTGCGTTGCCAATTAGCGAGTTTGTTTATGGTTTATTTATCGCTTATTCTTATGGAGCTCGCCTGCAACCCTGCATTAATTAACTTAAAATGCAAACCTGATTTATATCGGAGTTGATTGGTTTGTATGGGTATTCAGCATTTTGGTTTGTAGGTGTTGTTTATAGACCCATGTAGATGACTCGATTATAAGTGCTGTTTTGTTAGTTTGTACATTAAAGTAGTTAATTTGGTTTTTACATATTTGAAAACGTTTTTTTGCTGCGTTTACTGCCTACTACAGTTCTTGGTTCCGCTTAAAGGGCGGTGGACTGCCGACGGACTTTGTAAATACGTGCTGAAATACCGCAACTCATTTGAATGGTGTTCAATAAAAAATACATTTCAGTAAACGTGCTGTTTCTGTTTTATTGCCCTGGTAATTACTATATCGCGAAGCGCATTTGTTGCGAAGTGTAGCGCGCGCGGCTCGTCTGCTCGACCGGTGCCGCGCTGTCCGCTCGCAGCGGCCAGCGCGACACCGATCGAGCAAACATGCAAAACAAACCGAAAAAAAAAAAATAAATAAATAAAAGAATGAAATAAAAAAGGAGCTGGAGAAAGAGGTGGAGGAAGAGGGCCGAAGGGTACGGAGGGCGCACGCGCACGCCAACGACATTGGTGGCGCCATGTGGTGGTCTCCCAATATTTTATTTTAATTTATTTTATTCACGAATACCAGAAGCACTCCTCCTACAAACGCCCGCCCTGTTTAAAAAAAGTTTTGGTCCATCTGATTGACTGATTGACTGACTTTTTTTAGTCTCACGCCGTACTTTCTGCCACTTGCGCCTTGTTGCGCTAGTTTCTCCTAGGGAGCCTTCATGTGCGCTTTGCTAGGGTGGTGCCACCCTTTGTAATACCACTCGCCGACAAAGCAGCAGCCATTTTGGTCTCGGCGATAATCCGTGGGGCTTATAACCCTCCCAGAAACAAGCACCTTATCTCACAAGTTCGGAGCAGCGTTGTGGAACCTACGGAGGGAGGATTAGCGTTTCCCCCCTCGGATGGGGGGACCGTTGGACACAAACGTCACTTTCCGGCGCAAGGGAAACGCACGGGGAAACAATGAGGAACAAAATGGCGGTGGGGGAAAGGAAAACAGGCAGTTGGCATCACTCTATGCGAAGCGCACATGAAGGCACCCTAGTTTCTCCTTACCACGGTGGAGGCTACAGCTGCACTCGGCTGATAGCAGTCCCACGAACCCCGAGTGGGGCTGTTTCAGAAATCAGAAAAGTATGCTTCCCACTGTCTCACAAAGGGTTAACTTCGGTAGTAATTCGCGGCGCGTTCGCTGGGGAGACGGGGGTGGCACTTCTCTAACCTCTTCCATGTATCTGTTTCCGTGCCAAAATGGCCGATTAAAGTTAAAATAGAAGTAACGTGCAGTTCCTCGAGTGGCCGCTAAGGGAGAAATGGCGGCGCTGTGTTCGCCATTAGCTCGGTTCTGGAGGACAGATCGGGGCCACTTTTTCAGAGCAGTCTCTGTGGCAGTTTCCCAGCTGAGTGTTTCTAGTAACGTTGGTTGGCGCTCTTCTCTATTCGACTTCCGGGTGGCGAATTGAAGCAGACAGCAACCACACTGTGTGGGATTTCCCCTTTTGGGGTTACCACTAAGAAACACAGAAAGTTCCTTGGGTCCGGATAAAGACGTGTTTATTGACTGAAATGCCAACACGCTTCGCTCTTATAGAGGAAACGTCTGGGCGCTGGCTCAATTGCCAGGATCACCCGGTCGCTTTCCCGCGCTATCGCATTAGGCAGATTCACGGGAAGTCGGAGGCCGACAAAGAAAAACCGAGCTCCGTAGAGTCACGGCCTCCGCCGACGAGAGCCCCTGGCACTCCTTCGGGGCCAGCTTATGTAGCCTCGGAGAATGGACGCGCCCCGGGGAGGCCTCTAGCAGTCGCGTCCATTATAACTCTCAAGGGTGCGCCGAAGGCGCGTTCACCCAAAATGGGCAAGGGAGAGCCGGCCCCTTCGGGAAATTCGGCCTCGTGATTCCTTGTATCCGGGAGGCCGACGCCATTGGAGACGACGACTCCCACGGCCTGCTTGAAGCTAAGCCTAGATAGGGATAGAGGGAACCCCCTGGTTCCCACAACTGTTAGCAAAAATAACACGCCCCGACGTGTAAACCGTTGTTCCATAGCGGACACGTCGAAACGTGTTCGTTTTACACGGAGCCATCTGCGTTATTCGTTTACACATGAGGTGCCGTGTAAACTTAACACGCTACACCGTGTCTGCCTTCCGCAAAACACGTTTCGAGTGTGTTCCTTATGAAACATGGCGGCCAGCGGCCGAGAACAGGCGAGAGACGAACCCAGCGAGCCGCGAGCCTCTCAGCCGAATCGAAAGCAACAATGACGCGTTAGTTCTCGTTCGATGTCTTTTATACACAGCAAATTCTCCAAGCGGCGGACGTAGCTACGTGCAAAAGTACGTACATGCGTCGTCGCCGGTCGGCCGGCGTTATCGGTAGCTTCAACAAAACCGCTAGACAAAAAAAAAAAAAAAAAAGCCGCTAAAAAAAACGAATGCCGAACTCACATGGACAAATAACTTGAGCAAACTATTTCGAATCGGGTGGTAACTTGCGCCACCTATCGAGATTTCTAGCAGCCTATATAAAAAAAAGACGAGTCCGTTAACACATTGCGAACAACCACGACTACACAGCACCGACATGAACACAAACACAACAACGACACCATGCCCGACACTTCCTACTCGATATTCATTTCTCCCCGCGACGCATATAAGCTTGACATGTGCAGGTGAGCTCTTTGGTCGCTGAACATTACAGATTTATAGAAGAAGACACAAAACACGGCGCAATGGACAGCCGTCTGTTAGAACTGTTTGCATTTAAAAAGTATGGAGGCAAAATCTATAATGTTAGTCCGTTGCGACAAATAACGATATATTAACAATAAATCTTCAACCGGTCATGAAAAAGCTCATATTTTTGTTATTTTTTTGCTTGACCAGTGTTATGAGCAGTCTGACTAGCTTGAATCAGATAGGAAAACAAATTATTGGGATTTTCTCATTACGTATACAATATTCAATGAAAATGATCCTTGCGCAAAGCATTTTTTGTATATTTTTGTGAAGGACATCCGCCCAACACTTCACTTCCGCTAGTTGCAGTACGGGAGCAGATGACTTCACTTTTGGGACGTTTTGATGCAATGTGTGGTCGTATGTCGGGTCGGTGTCGAGTGGAGCGGTGGGGCTTAGGAGTTTGTGACCGGTGTTATTCGTGAACACTGGTGTGGGGCGCTGATGCGTCGTTTTTTTATACTGCCACCCAGTGGCGTACCAACTTGTTCTTCAGTGGGGGGGGGGGGGGGGGGGCGCAAACCAGTCCCTCCTTTCCCCCCACCCCCGGACTGGGGCGGCGCACTTGGTTTTTATGAAGTGAAGACAAACATTTACACTGTACGTACGTTTGCATGGATGCGACTAGCAGCACATCGGATCCAGGTAACGTATCAAAACGTTCTATGTAAACGGCTTGGTTCGGATGCGATCTGATCCGATCCGATCCGCTGGGGCGGGGTGGTTTGATATGGTCAATCCGAATCGAGGCTCTCCGTGTATACGCTAGGGGATCGAATCGAGCGCTCGAGCGGTAGATCACGGGAACGTTGAGTTGCATGGCGGTCGCGGATGCCGACGGGCTTTCACTAACAAGGAGACGGAGACATTCCTTGCACTAATAAGTGAAATGAGTGTTAGCTCATTACTGGACTCGCGCCGGCAGCGCAACGAGCCCTGCTGATCACATTGCCATTCTATTTCTCTTAAGAATTGCTTCCAACGTCCGCGAGTGCTCAGAAAGCGTCACAAGAAATCGTCTTAAAGGAAAAAGAATTGTCTTAAACAAAATAAAAACGAAAAAGATAAAAAAATATATATATATAATGGGACGGGCATCTGTGCCTGAAGGTCCTGATGGAGTCACGATTTTAACAAATTGACAAATGCTGTACCGGACGTAACGTAGTGGTAATTCACGATATTTTTTAGTGTACGTCATGTATCGGCCGAGAAACGTAACATTAAATAAACTGAAGTAGGGTGGTGATTTGGACCAGTTGGTAACAGTTAAACATGGTGAAAAACAGCCTCAGATAATCAGGGACAAAGAACGGGTAAAGACCTTGCCCGTTCTTCGTCCCTGTTTACCTGAGGCTGTCTTTCATCATGTTGAACATTCAATAGGGTTGCGTAAGTTAAACAGGACGTAACTTTAACTTTTATTCCCGTCGGACGTAACTCTCATTTTCATTTCGAGTTCCGCCGGATGTAACTTGAAACCTTGGGGTAAAGTTACGTCGGATACAATTTTAATTTCTAGTTTGGGTTCCGCCGGACGTAACGTTAGACAATGCGTAAGTCATCACAGGCGTACACCTCAACTACGCCAGATGACGTAGCAGTTTAATGACAGCCAGCTTTTGGGAGGTCCAACCACTGGTCAGGAAAGGACGCAGCGGCGTAATGCCGCTACGCATGCGTCGGCAGCGGTGTTAATGTTGAAGAAAGGTGGCAACGAAGCTTGGCGGCATAATAGAAGTTTGTACGCGCGACAACCAGCGAAACACCAAACAGAGCGCCAGCACCGCTGCACTGTCAGCCATTTTCGCTGCTCCGAGGTGCCACCAGTGCCGCTGCGAGCTCAGTTACGACTTCCACTACTCTAGGCAAACCGGAGACCCCGGAAACAATCGAAAGGTCACGAAGTGCCGCTACTGGTCGATGCGAATCCATGTAAACGTAGCCAATGATGTAAAGTTAAGTAGGGATATTTGTTTTGCGGAGTTTTTTCCCAATTTTTAAGCAATAATTAGGAGTTTCAGCGCTTAAAACAGAACTTGATGTTACTGATGATCATATTAACACTTGCACGCCGCGGCTTCGATTGACTTACTGTTTTTTGGCCGATCTGGAGCGCGAGCGCGTGCGCAGCGCTTCCATTTGTCCTTCGGCTGCGCGTCAAGTCAGCGCCTCACACTTCAAACTCTACAACAGGAGAGCACACACTCAATTTCCTTTGATCTATGGGGTTTAGGGGTTAAGAGATTAAAGACAACAAGAGACAATTTCAACAGCGGAAAAGGCACAATCACAAGTTTATTGCTCATATAAATCCACCGCGCATGCAAAGATCCGAAAGATAAACTAAAACATCAAACAAACAAAAAATTAACTAACAGACATAGCATTCGCATTTCTTGGGATCCCTGAATGTTAAACGCTTTCAAATGAGACATTTTTTTTCTGTGGTTGTGGATGTAGAGTTGCAGTCGCGGTGCATAAGCGGTGTGCTACTACTGCGTGTAGAATGAACGAGGGGCAGCCATTTCCATTCCGATTTATTCTTCCTCTTTCTCCTTTTCGCCGCAGCTATATGTGTTACACGCGCACACATAAAATCCACATCACTACATCACTTCCCCCCAAAAGGCAGACAAATGACCAGAACGAAAGGCCCATTAAGAGCAGACGTGGTCCTTGAATCGTGCAGGAGGGCACCTGGTACGGATCGGTCGCGATGTTCCTGGAGGATCAGGGGCAGGGGCTTCAACAGATCGGTCTCTTTCGTCCTCCCCCCGACGAGGCGTAGCTCGGTTTCTCGATCAGTCGGGTCTGGAAGCGTTCCCCTGCAGCCATCTTGAGAGAGATGGACATTGAACCACGCGTTGTCCGAGTCACAGTCACCTTCGGATCCTTTGCTCGTGGTGGGGGGCATGGGTTTAAAAAAACTAGCGTTTCTTGTTATTATGCCGTGATCCCGCCGTGCCGTTATTTGCGTCCCCTTGACATCGATGACCTGGTATGGCTTGGGATCATAGGCAGGGGTCAGCTTGTTTCTTTGGGTTTGTTTGGAGAGAACTCGGTCTCCCACAGTGAGGTTGTGAGGCCGGGCGTGCCTACGTTGGTCAGCGTATATCTTGTGTTTTGTGCGATTTTGGAGATCTGTGTCTTGCCACTTCTGAGGTGGGTTGTCATTGGAGCAGCTTGGGAGAAGATATCCCATGGACCTGCCTAAAAGCACATCAAAATTTGGGGTTCCCGTTGCTGAATGGGGTGTTGCCCTGTAGGCCATCAAGAATTCGCCCAGCTTGGAGGTCCAGCTATTGTTTTCCAGTGTTGTCGCTTGTATGAACCGTTTCAATGCTCGCATGAATCTCTCCACTTCCCCATTCGCTTGCGGCCAGTGCGGTGTAATACGCTGATGGTGGAATCCTAGCGTGTGGGCGAATTGCTTGAAGTCGTGGCTCTGGAACGGGGCTCCGTTGTCCGTTTTTATCACCTTTGGAATTCCGAAGATGCTGAAGATCTTGGTGATGCTATTGATGACGGATTGGTTGGTGAGCGATGACAATATCTTTACGACAGGATAGTGGGACGTGTCATCCATAAGGACCATCAGGTATTTGCCGTTTGGAAATGGACCGGCGAAGTCAAGTAAGAGGGCTTCCTAAGGCCGACTGGGCTTTTCTGGAATGGCGATGGAGTCGGCATGTTGGTACTGAATGGTCGCTTGGCACGGCATATAGGTTTTCAGAGCTGTTTGCACTTTAGTATCGAGATGAGGAAACCAGACCTTCTGCTTCATGAGCTTGGTTGTCTTGGTTATCCCTTGGTGCCCCACATGTGCAAGAGATATGGCTCGTTGCTGGAGAGCGGCGGGTAGAACGAGACAAGTACCTTTCAGCAGCAGGCCATTGTCTGCCACAGAGAACTCGTGTTGTATTGACACAAAGTCCCTGAGAGCTGGGTTGCGCCATCTGGCAGGGCTCTTGAGGGCAGCGATCACTTCCTGTAGATGTTGGTCACTAGCCGTGGCCTCAACTACTTCTGCGCTAGTCATAGCTTTTGGAAGATGGCATTGAGCAATAAGGTTGACATACGCATCAGTGGCATGAGCCAGGTTGGCATCAGCGGGAAGATTTGGCAAGGGATGGCGAGACAAGTAGTCCGAAGGGTTGCTGCTTCCACGCGTATGTTCCACTCTGAAGTTATATTGCTGAATTTTCAGAGCGAGACGCTCAAGGCGTTTCGAGGGAGAGGCTCTTGGATTGGTAAAGATTGACACCAGTGGTTTGTGGTCTGTGTGGAGAAGAAATGTGTTGCCATATAGGTACAGGTGAAAATGCTCAACTCCCCATACCACAGCAAGTAGTTCACGTTCAATTTGGGAGTATCGTGATTCCGTGGGGGTCAAAGCACGGCTAGCGTACGCGACAGTTTCAATGATATTGTCTGTCTTCTGTGCTAATATGGCACCGAGTCCAACAGGGGATGCGTCAACTGTAAGAATGATCTCCTTTGTGCCATCGAAAAATGCGAGATTATGTACTTCAGAGAGTTTTTCCTTCAAGTTGTCCAGGGAAGCCTGCTCTGTTGGTCCCCAGACCCACTTGGCAGTTTTCTTGGTGAGGAGCCGAAGGGGGTGTGTAAGGTCCGAGAGATTAGGAAGGAAGCGTCCGCTGTAGTTTACAGTGCCAAGCAGACTTCGAACCTCATGCGCGTTAGTAGGAGCTTCCATTTCCCTAAATGCTGCAATCTTTTGGGGATCCGCAGTAATGCCAGAAGCGGAGAAGATGTGTCCAAAGAAGCACAGGCTCGTCTGTGCGAAGAGGCATTTCTTTGGGTTAACTGTGAGGCCCCATTCTTTCAACCTTACAAGTGTGGCCTCTACGGCCTGGTCGTGTTCTTGTTTTGTTTTACCAAACACTAGTATGTCGTCACTGATGTTGAGGACGTGAGGTATTCCATTAAGGACTTGGCGAATAGTTTCCTGAAAGACTTCGGCGGCCGCGTTAATGCCAAACATTAGGCGCTTGTATAGATAGAGCTTGGTGTGTGTCGCAAATGTCGTTATTATTCTTGATTCTTTGTCAAGTTCTAGTTGATGGTATCCATCCTTTAGGTCAAGTTTTGTAAATAACGTTGACCCATTCAGTGCGATGACCAAGTCGTCGAAGGTAGGGCAGACATGCCTCTCACGAAGGATGGCTTTGTTTGCGCATCTCATGTCGATGCATAATCGTATCTCGTCTGGGTTTTGCGGTTTTGGCACGATTACAACTGGAGAAACCCACGGGGTGGGTCCTGTTGCTTCTTCAATGATGTCCAAGGATAGAAGCTGGCTGATTTTTTCTTCCACTTTGCTTCGCAGCGCAAAGGGTATTCTTCGGTGAGGTTGAGAGACTGGAACGACTCCCCTGTCAACGTGAAGATGTACTTGGATGTTTTTTAGTTTGCCAATACCGGCACATAGCTCAGGAAAGGCCTTGAGTGGTGTCCCAAAGGAGCTCGACCTGGCTTCAGCGCTCGGGCTCAGAGGTGCTGCTTGCTGGGACGAATCCACGGCGTACGTGATTTTGATGAGGCCCAATCTGTTCGCAGCAGCGAAGCTTAACAATGACCTCATTGAACCCTCCATCACGAAAATGTCTTCTCTTATGCTGCTGTCCTTGTATGACAGCGTGGCGCTTAATTTGCCAAGGATGGGTAGAGGCGTGCTTGACCCGTATGCGTAAATCCGAACTCCTGCTTGTTGCAGCTCAGCAGGTGTTCTTAAAGTTTTTAAGGTGTGAGTCCCGATGACTGACACTGAAGCACCTGTGTCGATTAGAAAGTGCACGAGGGTGTTGTGGATATCTACCCAAGCTTGTGGAAGGCTACGGTTAGATATCTCCGAAACGGTTCCAATGGCGTAAATGTTCTCGTCAGAGTCAGAGTCACGTGACAGATGAAGTATGGGCTTGTGGGCTGACTGACAGACTTTTCTGAAATGGCCTTTTCTGCCACAAGCTCTGCAGGAGGACGACTTGGCAGGACAGTTTGCTTGTCCTCTCTCATGGGGCCAACTGCCATTACAGTGGAAGCACTGAGGAGATGAGTCTTGATAGTGTTGTGCTCGGAGTTTTGGCTTCCGCCGAGGTGATGAAGTGCTTCTTGGTGTATAGCCTGCACGGTCATGGCGAGATTCTTTATCGAGATTGTGGACAGCGGCATCAGTTAATGTCTCCATTGCTGTTGTTGAGCGTTCGACATCTTCGAGGTGCCGAGCTTGTTTCAGAAGGGCTGCAAGGTCGAGGTCCTGCCTCAAAGCTGTCCATCTCAGACGCGATGATGTTGTCGCAAATATGATTTGATTCTTGATTTCGAGATCGGGGTTAGCAAATCCGCAATTCCGAGCAAGAAGCCGAAGTCGGATTGAAAATTGACTGATGGACTCGCCATCGAGTTGCTTCGCCTGCCGAAAGTGAAAGATTTCAAACGTACTGTTCATGTGTGGGTTGAAGTAGGCGTCGAGCTTGTATTTGAGATCCTTATACGTGCTCACGGTTGTAGTGGTGCCTGATGAGGAATCAGCCACGACAGTCGCTGGCGTTTGGCCGGATGTTAAGTTACTCGGCAAGTCAGGGAGAGTCTCGGAGATTTCGTGAATTCGCTCCCCCGCATAGTGAAGTAGAAGGGCGCGTTTGCGTGCGTCATCTTTCACGTCAAAAGCAATGATAAAGTTTTCGAATCTGGTTACCCACCGTCGCCATTCGGAGCCGATGTTAGCGGCGTCGGTGGCGTCCAAGTCGAACATGAGCAGAGGAGCCGGGATCAACGCCATTGTTGGTGGGAATGTAGGCCTAGCTTCGGAGCCGACACAGTTTGGTAGATCACTGGCTGGCTGTGAGTTCGTGCAAGAGAGTTACCAGTCAGAACTGTAGCCGGAGACAGTCTGAACCATCCTCGTCGCCATTGTAGAGTTGCAGTCGCGGTGCATAAGCGGTGTGCTACAACTGCGTGTAGAATGAACGAGGGGCAGCCATTTCCATTCCCTGGATTTATTCTTCCTCTTTCTCCTTTTCCCCGCTGCTATATGTGTTGCACGCGCACACATAAAATCGACATCACTACAGTGGAGACGAACTCTTTCATGACTTGCACTAGATCGAGCGTAGCAGTTCTCTCTTGGTGAACATCAAGGAGAATGAGATGTGTAAGTTGGGGCTGGGACATCGCCGACCGGAGGCGCCGGAGGTCACTGAATGACCTCCCCGAAGGCGCTAAAATAGGCTGGTCAGACTAAGCATCAGGCTAAAATATGAGGCGTGCATCCCTAGGCGCTCTTTGAATCCTTCTGAACTAAGACGGTGCTTTCCCTTTCGATGAGACGACGAGGATTTGTTTTAGCCTCAGGAGCATGTCGGAACCATCCTGTGTGAACCGTCGTTGCACTTCGTTGATGAGCTGGTCAACAACTGCATAAAAACCTTGTCGAACTTTCTGGTTTACGTGAAGCTGTACCGGAGGCGAAACACAGAAATCTTCCCTCTCCTTCTTGACATTGCAGCGTTGGGGACGCAAAATCCATCGTCAAGTTCGCGCAGCCTCGGCCAGGCTTGTCTCGTTTTGAGCCTAGTCCCATGTTAACAATAAGGAGTTTTAGTGGACCGTGTTTCACCCTCCGCTAAGCTCCTCCGCTACCAGGAACTCTACATCCAAGGCCACTGGCACGCAGGCGCAGTGGCGGTTTCTTCGTTGCGGAAGGTTTAGCAAAGGGGGAAACACGGCCTACTAAAACTCACTAATGATTAATTGCGTTTTTTGCGTGATTTTCATAAAGTTTGAGGTTGGAGCTCATGCTTTGGAAGAGCTCGGCAGCAACGTGAGAGCGTAAGGAAGCTCTCTGTTTTTATTTTCTCTCGTTCAGTGGATCTCAACCGCTTTTCGGTTAAAATATCAATTGCAATCAAAGCTTTAATCAAATAATTGGAAGATCGATCGGTTAATTATCCAGCCCTTCTTTATCAAAAAGTGCATTCTCGCAAGAGCCTCACTCGATAGCTTCTCATTTCGGAAAACAAACGTCTGATTGTTATAACTAAACGACAACATTTACAAACTTTGCTGTTGCTTTTATCAAGGCAGGTGGTAAAAGGTAAATAATAATAATTTACACGTGCCGACTTTATTGCATCCAACTCTAACTGCAGTAAACAATACAATACGTGATATGCCAGCAATCACGCCCAGGTGCTGACGTAGGTCAATGAGTCTGTCGAGACATTTAATCGAACACCATTCCTTCGAAATCCATTCCACAAAAATTGCGTTGAACCGAACGCCACTTCATTGCAAGAAAACAGGAGAGGGAAGGGGGGGGGGCATTTGAGTTCAAACAACCATATTACCCTACTGAGGGCAGAACATAAGCAAGGTAAAGAAATCACGAAAAAACAAATATTAGTAGTTATCAGCTGCCCTCAAACATATTACATTAAACCAGATGATAAACGTCATTTACTCGGAGCAAGCAGGTTCCGAGATAGCATTGTCGACCGGATGACCAAGACGTCGGGAGCGAGAAGTTGACACCGTTGGTGGAAGGCGACTCGGGAAAGAAGCGGGATATAGAAGCAGTACTTCAAAAGAGCTCGGTGTCTCAAAATCTCCAAATAGACACTGATTAATTACATGTCTAAAAATGACAACGTCAACTTAGCAGGGCACATATCGAAAAAAACTCATTGCGCCTTTTTAAGATGATCTGGCAGCAGAACTTCTGCGAAAATATGAACGTTTTGAAAATCCAAATGGCCCTAGGGTGCTGCCATTGTTAGGCCTTTGTACTGAAACCTTCCTCCGATTTCAGAAATGAGTTCTTTTCAACGAAAACAAAAACAGCTTCGCATTTTGTTTAGGTACTATTTCGCAGTGCAAACGCTTACGAGCATAATTTTCTATCTGCTCACCATGTGGTGCCGCCAGAGAGTCTCACAGCCGAATTCATAAACGGGCCTCGACTCGAACTCGACTCAAACTCGACTCGAAACTCCACTCGAGGCCGGTTTTTCGCTTCATAAACCGACCTCCACTCCAAACGCTCCTCGACTCGAGGAAATACTCGACTCTTTCCTCGAGAATCTCAAGGTAGCTCTGTCGCGTCCTCGAGCCGCTCCTCGACTTGAGTTTGGGGTGTCATGGCGGCCGGCGAGTCGTTCGCAGAGTTCGTGCACTTCGTTTTAAGCGCAGAAGAGATCCTCTACGACGACGCAGGCGACAGCGAATCGAGACGTGTGACGAGACGAAGTTTCAGAGAACGCCTGAACCCGCTGGACCACTTCAGTGACCGCGGATTTCCTGTGCGGTGCCGCTTCACGAAGGCGACCGGCGAGCACTCTGCTGTCTCTGCCAGGAGAGCGAGTACTCAGGGCCTGCCGCCCTCAACGATGCTGCAGCTCCTCGTTGCTTTGAGCTTTTATGGTACCAGGACGTTCCAAGTTGTTACGGGAACCATGTGAACATGCCGCAGCCGACTGTGTGCCGGATTGCGGAGCGAGTTTCGCGGCTCCTCGCACGGACCATTTTCACCCGCTCGGTGAAGCTCCCGCAAGGCGCAGCGAACTTTAATGCGTTCGTGCGGGGCTGCTGCGAAATGAAGCTTCCAGGGGCGACTGGGTGCATTGATAAGAGGACCCGGCGGTCCCGATGTGGAAGTGTTCTCGAAACAGAAATGGATACTTCTCCATCAACTTGCAGGTAAGTTCACCCCTGTTGTTTGCGTAACCCAAACTTAATTAATCAAACTGTACGCTGAGATGCGATATCGTAGGTCTAAACTCTGACGTAACGATATCAATAAAAACTTTAAAACAAATCTGTATCCGGCGACAGTTTGCGCGACCGAGCGTGAACGTACTCCCGTTCTTACGAAGAAAAAAAATGTCAAGAAACGGTTGCCGACTCTTGTGAGAGCACAGAAATACGTTAAAATAAAACGAACTCCCTATCGGGTTACCGAGCACAATGATAGTAGCGGCCCGAGCGCACCCTCCTTGCAAGAATGATCATGACCAAAGCACATTTCCAGTGAATGTGGGATGAGCCAATGTGTGTTGCAACACAGCCTCATCCCAGATCAACCTTTTTGATCGTCAGACTCTCAGACATGAAAACTTAAAATAAAATTAAATTAAAATTGAAAATGATGAGCGAATGTTTACTTTATACATACACATAAAAGCATTCATTTGGTGGCATTCACTAAGTTGTCTGTGCAATTGTTAACTACAACAGTCCCATATGTAAACCGTTTTTGTGTCTGCATGTGCTTGTGTCGTGTAAACCAAACTGCACGGCGAACACCCACTGCTCAATAACATTTG
The DNA here is from genome assembly GCF_016920785.2 of Ixodes scapularis. Lineage (NCBI taxonomy): Eukaryota > Metazoa > Arthropoda > Arachnida > Ixodida > Ixodidae > Ixodes > Ixodes scapularis. The sequence goes on from NW_024610148.1 coordinate 702,209, forward strand.
TTGTTCATCGAGGTTGGTTGGTTGTTGGTTCTTGGCATTTGTTGCTTAAATGAGACCGCAGCTTACGAGTCCACAGAAATATACAATAATGTAGGAAACATACGCCAATACCACACCATTCGCAGGTTGACATCCTTCGGCAAGCAGCAGAGTGTACTGAAAATACAACTATAGTACCAAAGTCCATATCGTACAGCATACCATCCGAACCGGACTGATACCTGCAGCCATCTAAAAGAGACTTTCTGAAGCTTAAGATGTGCACGAAGGGACATTATCCACTCACGACAAAAAGCTGTGTGTGTACACCTGAAGAAGAGTGTTATCATACACAGCACTTTCTATCGAAAACAGTAGTCTGAGCATTAATCGGACATACACTACTCCACAAACTAGTCCCACATTTTCTATTCAAACAATAATTGTGCTGTATTGTTCTTCATTTTTGTCTTATGTAGGTACCAAAAGGCCCACTTCTGGACTAGGAACTCAAAGCAGCAGGCCTAGGTACTTTCCGTGCCTCGACATGTGCTAGCAGCACAAGCCTGAATGGTCAGCTGTGATGATCACTGGTGGACTTGCACTGCAAAACTTGGCCCACCTGCAGAACGAGCCACTTCCCGCTCTACCAGTCCCACCCCCCACTGACGATGCTGAAGGCAGTTTCATCTCCCATCGACTCCAGACCCCGTGGACACATTCAACGGGGCATGGGTGCGGGCTCAACTCGTTGTGTGGTGTTTCCAGTAGCAACTGAATGCAGAGCATGTCCTTTTTAGCTTAGGTCACCGAAGAATCAAGTCACTGGCCATGTTAAAGCACAAAATGCAATCGGGCCAGAAACAAATCAACCTTATACTATGGCCACACACTTTCTAATTTGAACCGAAACAAATCCACCGGTTTCTCAGCTAGTTGGTCACCACAGATTGTTGCAATGTCTTTGTTCTGCTCAGGTTTCCGCTGGACGAGTGTTTGAAACTATGCTGGTGGTTGCTGTTTTATCAATCTTCCAAAAGAAGCAATACCAACTTGCCCTCTTTGTTGTGGAAACATATTGCTCGAGAACAATTCAATATTTGTCATCACACAAAGCAGGGGGGGTAGCAGGATACAAAGAAAGTGAGAAGCTTCAGGTAATTACATTAATATAACTCAAAATTTTGCCGTGACAGACTCGAGACTTTTCAGCCAGTTGTTCAGTGCACATTTGTTCAAAATAAACTTATACATAAGAATGTCTGAAATGATGTCTTGCAGCTGTGACCCCACATAAAGAGCTTTCGGTTAGAATAAATATTACAATAGCGCAGCAATTCCTTGTGAGGACACCTTCGGATGTTATGCAGTCAAGGGTGTCCTACCCAACAGTTAGTTACACAAGCATGCAGGGCCCATGCACTCAAACTGACGGCATCACACTACGTATTACTGAATGCGAGCATGCATGAGGTGAGCACCGTACCAGGGTTTAGCTGGAACCGCTGCTCAATTACTCTATCACTGTGTGGTCAGCTGCAAACTTGGGCCCAATTGCTACGTCGGCACTGTAGTAGTCTGCAGTGAAAAGGCAGTGAAGTCAAATTTGGGGGTTTTACGTGCCAAACCAACGACGGGCATCTGGCACGCCCCAGCAGAGAACTGAGGATTAATTTTGACCACCTGGGGGATCTTTGGACAAGCAACCGAAAGCTCTGTGACACGGTGCTACCTCCGCAATGAAAAGGCAGTGGGCAAGCCTCGTCAATGTGGTGTCGACATTACTCTGGTAGGCGGTGCAAGTTCATAGAGGGTTGCGAGGCACAAACCCCTGGACAGGAAATGAGACGTCTTAGCTCAATGAAAACTATGGCAAAACTCTGTGACAAGAGCATTTAATGAGCGAGGCTGCACATGGACTACACAATAATAAAAGAGACATTACATAAATAACAGTGGCAATGTTTAGGAAACACCTGGCTGTACATTCAAACAGATTCCCAATTTCCATCAAGGGGATCGGTGGTCGACTGCATTAACGGATCACAGTTTGGAGCACGTGGAGTGAAAGCTCGCACAGCTGAACATAGGAATCTTGAGTTCAATCTCTGCCTGTGCCTGTATCGATGTGGATGAACATTGTAATAGCATGCGGTTGTGTATCACTACTGTGATTTAAGTTAAAGACCCCAGGATAGCTGTGGAACGACACTGGCTGAATATCTCGTCTACAGCGGAGATAAGTTGCTCACTGGGGCTGACTAACTTCCCATTGTCTAAACATACAAACAATGTAATTAGTAAGAAAAAAAATACTCGGTTACTTTTTAAGTTTTCGAAGAATAGATTTAAAGCTGACGTAACTACCCTTTTGCATAAAATGTTCACTACAAATAGCCAATCGAGAAACAAGTTAGAAAAATGGTAGGCTTTACTGAACGAGATACGGTCAATACTTGTAACAACTTCAGGTCAGGGATAAAATGAAGCAAGCAAAATGAAGCATTTTTAGAAATAAAAGAGAATGTAAAACACTGTAATTACTAAAGAGGAAGATGAAACAAATCGAATAAATCAGCCTACTGATTGTGGCTGGGCCCCGAGAACAAGCAGTTGTTGCAGCGCGATTAGTTTGTTGAGCTGAAGCAGCTCAAGCTCGAACCAGCTTGTTACGCTGCTGCTGATGGAAAACCTGGTCCTGCGTCTGTTAATAGGCAACCTGACACTGACGTAGCTACACCTGCAGCAGGTGCAGCTCCTCCAGTTGGTGCGGCCTTTAGTTGTCTTCACTCGGACAACCACACGTGGCGGCTGAGGAGGTAGAGGAGGCGGGGGCTTGGTTGGTGGCGCAGCAACCGCAACCTCCATGATGCCGCCCCAGTCCAGCAGCGGTGAGGCAGGTGAATCTAGGCAAGCACAACACATTGACGCCGAGTGTTACAAACACGGTGAAGACACCGGAGAACTGGTAGAAACTCACAACGACCTCATTACAGAAATGTTAAATGCCAACTGTTGGTAAACATAAGTCTTCCTTCCTTGTTGTGACCCTTTCCTTTCCGTGATACTGTCAGTAGCGGCAGGGCAGACTCCAAATGGTGATACCGTCAAAAGAAACAGCGCTATTATCTCGGACCTTGTGGGCCCTCAGGCACACGTGTGGTGTATTCGTCAATAAACATGTCATTATCCAGACCCAAGGAATTTACTGTGTTCCTACGTGGCACCCCTAACAAGTCTCATTCATGAAAATGTGGCTCATTGTGACAGTTTTTAGCGTTCCTACGAGACAGCATGCCAAAATCGAAATAATAAACGGAAGAGCATAGACAGGTTTTTTTATAAATAAACATTGGAAGCTGTGTGATCAAGTAGCAACTAACCATCATGGGTACGTAGCAAATGCAATCGAAAACTTACCAGGCATCATGCCAGTCGTCATGCTCGTTCACTGTGCCTTCGGGAATGGCGGCTGGCAGCATTGAGAGCACCGGCCAACCAGCGAGGGCGCTGCCACTGTTGTACGGGCTTGGCAGCCGCATTGCCATGTGGGACACTAGTGCCCCACAAGATGGAGGGACGGGCTCATTGTTCAGCGGGTGCGACACCAGTGCCCCCTCCTGCAATGAAAGGCCGAAGAATATCCTGTGACAGCATCCATGAGTTGAGATGTACAGAGCACAACGCAGAAAGAAAAACGAATCATACTACAACTTATGCGGTACAATTTGTTGTTCGACACTTAACTGGAAGAAATAAATTCGAAACAAGTGATGTCATACCTGTGCTGTTTCTTGATATGCATGGAAAATACTGGAGTAGCTTAATGTGATCATCGACAACAGTCATATTGTAGACACACAATTTTTCAAGTCAATAATGTATACTTCTACCCATATTAAATTTGTGCCAGCTTAATCATGCCAGTACAATGCGCTGGTTAACCTCGCAAATAAATGACAATGGTTGCACACTAACATTGACACCTGAAAAAAGACATCTGTCTACAACTGGACTCCAGCAAGTCTCATGTTCACATAATGGCATTTCTTAGGAGGTTACAATTAAGAAATGAGAGCTGGTAGTTAATTAAACCAGCACAACATTTTTTTCCTCAAAAGATTAGCACACAAGGAGATGAGGTGCTAGGTCTAATTGACATAGTCGAAACTCCTACTTAGCGTAAGTTCTACGTGTACTAGTGTCAGTTCGTGCGTCGCGTTTTTCTTTACACGTCCAGGTTGCCTCTCTAATCTCAAGAAAGGGGCTGGAGGCTAAGGTAGTGTGGCGCAACCAGAATGTTCGCAGCGTAATTTTCGCTTTGGGTATAGCACAACACGCAAAGTAAGATGTCGATGTCGGCACAAGAATCACCAAAGATAGAGAGAATTCACCGTCACTGCCCATCTACGGCCTCGACAGTAACGTGCTTGACTAGCTGCAGGTGGCCACAGCAAAGTCCCTTGCAGAGTTATTTAGTACACACGTCCTGTCATGTGATCTTGCGAACCCGTTGCGTTATTCTGCCCGAATATAGAAATTGCTTACACACCTGTTGCGTAGATGCCCTGATTCTTCTCGGCATCTGTTTTCTTCCATTTGGGTTTACCGTTGTCCCAACACTCGTGGGCGGACATGCGGCTGGCGCTTATACTTGGTGCAGACTCTTCTACGCGTCAATTTTAGCTTCTTTCGGGGAATTGTTAGTAGAACGACGAAGAAGCTCCTCTCCTTCGTGGAACCACTCGCCCCTTCTTGTCACCTTCGTTGAACGACATCGTTGTAGGGCAAGGCACTCTAGTAGGACTCTGAACAAAGAGGAAGGGTGAAAATGCTCGCTCTAGGCGGGGACAGCGAAGCAGATAAGCGGTGCGACGAGGTGAGACGGCGAAGAACGGGCGAGACGCAGAGACGAACGACGGTAGCCAGCTACAGCTGCCTCTACGACGCAAAAGCTGGAGAGCGGCCGCCACCGTTGCCAGACTGGAGAACGCTTGTGGCTGTTTGTCCGAAAACCGGCAGCAACGCATAAAACATGCGCGCTGCAAAGCAGAAATCTTGATGACTCCCAATTCAATGTTAGTAAAATGTGTCCCTTCAAATAAAATGAAGTAATATGTTCATAGTTCACACCAAAATACTGTTTTCAACTTCGTTTTTTACTACAACCTCGTAACCAGACGCCTTTCACGTCTCCTCGAGCTTCCTCGAGTGGAGGAAGTGTTCTCGAGGAGCTCCTCAGCCGAGGAAACGCCGAGGCGCGTCTGTGAAGCCCGATGGCTCCTCGAGTGGAGGCGAGCTGCTTTCCTCCACTCCAGTGAGTCGAGGTAGAGTGTCGAGTCGAGGCCCGTTTAAGAATACGGCCGGTAAAATCGCCCGCTTTTAGCTTTCCGCAGTTGCAGGCAAGTACACGCACGCTGTAAGGAAGCATGATTCCTCGATGCCGTCAAGATTCGGGAGAAGTGCGCGCTGACCTTGTCGGGGGGATAAACGCATTCATCGGGTCCGCCAGCAAGTCGAGACGAGTGTGTTTTGTCAACGGTTCTTTACACAAACTGTCCAGACGACGCGGGTCCGCTAGGATAATCCACAACTTGTTGGGAATTTCCTCCTTCGATGGAAACTCGAGCCGCCTCCTTCCGGATCATCTGCTTAGGCGGCGCGAGCTGGCAGAGCGAATTCCAAATACTTCCCGGCCAAATCCCTTGGGCGCCACCGGCCAGTGTATGCCTTGCCCAGCGGCGGCTGTTTCAGGGGGGGCAAAACACATGCCTTGTTCCCCCACTCTGAGACATGGGGGGGGGGGGGGGGCAAGTGCCCCCCTTGCCCCCCCGGTTGGTACGCCCATGCTGCCACCACCCCGAACTTTGAAGATACACGGGCCCGTAGCACTGCATTATGCTGAATCGCGAGCTCCTTCTCTGTTGACGTCGCTTTCGTAGTACTGCTCGTGGATACTGCACGCGTCTAAACAGTGGGCACCGTCTCGCCTACATCCCCGGTGCCGTACTCGACCTGTTGAAACGTATTGCTTCTGTCATTTGGGAGTACGCAAAGCAGTTATCTCGTTTGTCTGGTTTCGGTTATAAAAGCAAGGCAAAACACTCGCAGTTCCCGCCCTCAGTACACGTGGGACATCTTCCACACTTTGACACCGGATAACTGAATGAACGAGGATTTACATTCACTTCAGAGGTTACTCTCGCCGCTTCCTCACCGTTGAGCAGCAAGATCAGCTGGCAAAAAGCCGCGGATGACAGGCGTGAGCATTAACAGCCCAAACGCACTCGGTGCCGATGCGGGCGACGCGGGTTTCTGTCAACCGGGAGGCCAGCACAAACCGTGACCGTTCCAGCTCTTCGTCATGACGCAGTGTTGCAGAGAGCAGGGTAAAGTACAACTACACGGATCACCGAAGCAAACGCACTGCTATCGTAAATCTTTGCTTGTGATTATTTTATTCGTTTTGCTGGAGAGACGCAAACGACGGGCATAACAAAATCGCTTGCATGTTCCGCATACCTCACAAAAGTATTTACCCCGTCACCTTGCGAAAAGCGCGAAACACGGAGTCCGCACCGTCCTAAGCTTCCAGTTTTTTACCTGCTTTACACTCTTAACGGCGTACCCTCTATGGCTACCTATAGACGGATGAAACTTCTATTTTAGGAGTTACGAAGTCGTTTTTAAAGGTTTCATACATGTTCCCTTGCCTTTGAGGTTAAAACGGCGATTCTTTTTTTGTCTAGGATCACGTTTAGTGGTTACGCTGCGACTCTTGTGTTTAACCTCTAAAACGTAACGTTGGGCAAGAACGGGTAACCTTTACACGATCGAAAGGATTGTTTACTTTTGTTTCCTCCCAGAAAGAGAACTTAGAAAGGAAAAGAGGAAGGGAGGGGCCGACACGAGTGAGAGAGGAGGCATAATAAGAGGAGGAGTGAACCCAACCTTTTTAGTTCAACGAATTCCGAAACTATGGAGACGTAACCTCACGTGACCAGACTCCTTGGCGCCATCACTGCCTTCACCGCCGACACTTCGCTTTTGGAGGTATCGCGTATCGCGGTTGTGGCCGCGCGCGGCTGTCGTGCATGGTTTCGGATCGGAACTCGTCGTCGCTGCTGTTTCATCTGGATTACTCTAAAACGACAAGTCTTCACAGGGTATGTTTCACGTTTGGCTAGTGAGAAAGATGTTATACTCGACGCAGGATTGAATCTGCATCACAGCTTCGGTTCGAGTTTCTATACCGAATGTTCTTTATATCCAGCTTGGTTCTGAGTCCGAGTTGTGGTTCCAAAGGCAAGTGTCTGCTCTCGTGGACGTCGGGATCAATGCAGTCAACACCTTTCCGGATATGCACGGAAAACGTTGTACTTTCTCACATTGAGTTGAGCGACACCTGAAGCAAGCTGGAGCGAAGTACCTCTTGACCAACCAGGTACGAAAGGTTTCAATATTAATTTTGTGCATTGTCTTGTGTGGGATTTCCGTTAAAAAGTTTGATACTTCTGATGTATATGAGTTATGTAAGTGGAGGCACAAAATCTACATATTGTCAGACCAATATTGATAAACGATCAGCACACCAATGATATGAAGAATTCCACAAGCTTGGTGAGTTAATTTCTTTTTTGTCTGTTCATACCGCAGGCAGAGGTGCCAGACAGGCCCACTTCGTCGGTCCATCACATATACGCAACAGCTGAGAAGACTGTGATTTACGGCCGAAAACCATGAGAACGTGTTCCACTCAGTGAAAGCCTTCGTGATCGCACTTCCGGAGCCGTTGATACTGCTCCAAAAACTGCTTTCGCCCAAAGATACTGAACCCCGAGTGTTAATGAACGGAAAGCTGAAAGCGTTGCTGGCTAAGCTGGGACAATGAAGACCTGGGTGAGCTTTGTCGAACATTACCTTGCATAAAAAGTTCATTCTTTTTGGAACATCGTCGTGGACAGGGCGTTTTAATTTTTGTTTGTAATTGCCCGAAGGAAAAATCCATCAATGTAACGCTGTTTGGCAGTCACTGTTTTCTAGTGGACCGCTGACTGTGCCTGACTGTACGTCAAGCATGTCTGATTGGCCAACAAGTTACTCTGACCAACAGTCAAACTCCAGTCAGACCCCGCTTGTCGGCTTTCTGATGGTTTCCTGGTGGCAGTCGGCCGCCGTGAAATACCATCAGGATGTCCTGGTGGTGATTTTGACTGTACATCGATTGCCTCTGACTGTACGTCAGAAAGCTTTGACGTGCAGACCGAAGTACTGTCAAAGGACGTAAAGTTCGTTCGGATACCACTATTTCGTCAAATCTATGCATACGAAAAGTAATCTATGCACGAGAAAACGATTTCGGGACGTGAGCCCATAAAACCGCTGACGTTAGAGATGTGACACGCAACCGACCGACAACCTTGATCAGAAGCCCGCCAAAGCGCCGAACACGACACTTCGCACTTCGCTTCGCCCATAGAGGCTCCGCCGAGCTTTCATGAACGATCGCTCTCGACTCGTTTTGTTTGCCCGCTTGCTCCAACCTGTCGATCCTGCCCGGGCTCTACAATGTCTTATGTTTTAGTAGAATTTCTACTCGACAAGACCCAGCCCGTTGTGAGTTCCGACGATGTAAAAGACTTTAGCGGTGTAGCTGAAGACGACAAGGTGTACCAGGTCTACTGGGCCGATAGCGCGCGAAGAAAAGGATCGTTCTACGACGCGAAAGTACTCTACATGGCAGGTGAGTAGAACTGAAATACGGCGAGTGATGTACGAGTGCTTTGCATAACGTGCTAACGGCTTAACTGTATTTGCAGCCGAAGCATCTCGTATAAAACGAATAGTCGAATCGAGTTTGCGCATCGGTGGCGTAGCACAGCGGTTAGGGTGTCCGATTTGTACGCTAGCGGTCGCGGGTTCGATCCGCGGTGTTCCTGCTTTTTTTTTTTTTTTTTCTTTTTTTTTTCTCGAACATTTTGTTTTATCGAGGCATTTGGCAATATTTATGAGTGCGTATAGCTTTACTCTTATATAAATGCTGCCCTTGTTCATGAAATTCCCTTGGCAGTGGCAGTCAGACGTCATCTGATGGACCATCAGATGACGTCTGATGGTCCATCACGTTCCACCAAGGCTGCTGACTAGCAGTCAGTGTCCCAAATTACGTAGCTTGATGGAATTTTCAATAGGGTACTTTAAGGCTTTGACAATAAAGGGAGTATTTCTCAATATTTGTTGCATTACTTAAGCTGCCCAAGCGCACATCTTTATGCGGGATGTTCATATTCGCCAATCAGCGAGGCTATGTAAGCGTAAAAATGACAAGGGTCACAAATATAATACTATTGACTATAGTCAACTGTAAATGAGGGCCGATCTTAGGGCGAGGGACGTGCTTCGTGTTTAATTTTGTTGCAAAAAGCTGTATTAAAGGAGCGGTTAAATTGGCGAAAATGACTTCCTAAAAAGTATACATAAGTAGATACTATACACAGAGCGTATTTTTTATTCTTCACGGTGTTTTTAAGAAAAGGAGGTATTGCTACGTGGATGCAGTCTTTGCCGCATTTTTGCGGGGCTCGGCGGACACTAGGTGAGGGGATAAACGTCCCATTTCGTTGACTAATTAATCAAAATATGTTGATTGACTTTTGAATTAATGGCTCAATTGGCCATGCCGCAATTGCAGGGATAACGGGACCAAATATTAAAGCCTGACCCAATTTAGACAGTTCACAAAGATAAATTACAACCTTTGAGATATTTGTCGTTTCAAAGTTTGCCTTCCTTGCTTGATTCAAAACCGCTCGCAGAAAGGCGCGCCTGATTACGGTGCGTAGAAGCGTGACGCAGTTTTATCGGCTGCTCGTAACTATCTCGACGGCGTGCCTTTGGAGGACGCGCCGTTGTCAAACTTCAGTGATAGTGACGGAGGGACAGAGATAACTGCGTCACTTTCCTGCTGATTACATTCAGCTTACGCCCTTGAATTGACCGAAGGCAAATGTTTAACCATGAATATCTCAAAGATCGTTGTCTTTTCACGAATCGTCTCGATTGGGTTAGGCAGTAACCATTACTCACGTTATGACTTCAATTGCAACATGACTAATTAAGCCATTATTCAAAAGGTTAGTTATTAAATTTTGATTAATTAGTGAACATAATGTGAAGTTTATCATCTCATATAATTTCCGCCAACCAAACGAAAATACGGTGAAGAGCGCATCCACGTAGGTATTACCACCTTTTCTAGAAACAACTCCAAAGAAAAGAAAAAAAAAGCCCCGGCGCAATGGTCGCCCACATTTTAAAACCTTACAAAAAAAGAAAAAAAGACGCCTGTATATCAGACGCTACCGTAACCTTTATGCAGGAGCTTCCGCGTGACCACTACATAGAGGGTACAGTGTTTGCGGTTACATTGTAACTCTTATATTCAAAGGTACAAATTTGCAAAAACGTACCCTCTGCTAAAGGTTACCCCGCTAAGAGTGTAGAGCAGTTTGTACCTGCTAGTAGATATGCCTACTGAAACTGAAACAGGGCAGTGCCAAAGAGAAAGAGACAAAGTTGGGAAAGCTTGCTCGCTCTCCAATTTCTCAACTCTCAAGTGATTGTACCATATTAAATGCACCAACACCTCTTCCCAAGATAAAGAAAAAGCACAACGTTCATTACGTAAAAAATGGTCTCAGTACATGCATCTGTGGGCAGGTAGGAAACCTTGCCCTAATTTCTTCACGCTGCATGATGGACGCAACAAACTCGTTGCAGGACCGAATCATCTACTCGACCGGTGTGCGTCGCTGTGCAAACGCATTCCAACACGAAGCATAAAAACGGCAGATTTAAGACAACAATCCGGATTCTATTATTCAATTAAAACGACGTAATTTTGTTGAAAACGACCGCTGCTTCTTACTCGTGGTATGTGTCGGGATACTTCCACAGTTGGAAACAGAACGAAGGAAGATTTACTTTTAAAAACGCTCGCCTCGTCCTCCCGGACCAGCTGGACCGGATCAGCTGACGACGACGGGGCTGAACCCATTGCACCTCCACCCCGCAACAACCAATTTGCGTTCCGTGTTAGTGTGGGTTTCTACCTCCAGGCACCGCACCATACACGACGAACGTTTCAGCTCTTTTTCGCATCGCCGTGTTGCACCAAACAGAACGAGATCGCCGAAGTCAACGCTGCGCTGTCGTGAACCTTGGCTTGTGGTTGCTCACTCGTGGACCCTGCGGCTCCCTTCGCTTTCAAAGCACGCACGACGATTACGATTGATACTTTCCGTCTTCTGGACACATCACAGGGGCACTTCTCTGGTCACGTCTTCGCAACACGTGCTTGCAAACCTACGAGCTTCTAGCGTCCCGACGAACCAAAACAATACCGGAGTCAAGCTAAACGTGCGTTGTTGCCAGATCTTTACCGACCAAACAAAAGCAACGTAAGCAAACCGGCTCTAGCTTCCAGCGTACATCGGCGTTGCGCCGTGGCCAGATTTACTCTGTCAGCTCTAACTTAAAGATGACCTACAGATGCAGCAACTGGTATACATTTGTAATACGGCGGCCACGAGGGAGTGCCGTAAATTCTGAGGAGGGTGCATAAGAAGCGGCGGCACCTAGAGCCACTCTATATGGCAGCGTAGCTGCCAGAGTAGCGACACGACGCAAAATTATCTAGATGCACGACGTCAAAAGCGCTGATAGTGATCTCCATTTTGGGCCTGGGAAGTTGCCATGGTAACCGTGCTTCCAGCGAAGCCGGGCGGCAACCTTTGTAGTCTAGTTGATATCTCCATTCGTTCATTGAAAAGTGGTATAAGACGCTTGGCATCGCGGTACGGCAAGAACCTCTGGAGGAACGGCGCCTGTTTTTTCTGAAAAGTGAGGCGATTTGCAGCCCGGGGACTGTCGGGCGACGAGAGCTGCTATGGTTTCGTACGTGCACGGACAAGGCGAGTGGTTTTCGGCGCCGCCGGGATGGCGGCCGCTTCGTGGGACGAACGTACCGTCCTAGTACTTTCGGACTTCGCTTCGATGGAACAAAATCCGATTACGCCGGCCACGACAGGACGATTGGCTCGGGACATGACTGCTGCTCGAATGACCCATAGTGAGCGAGTATATGTTAGCATCATACTACTTCAAGACGCGATCATCCCTTCAAGATGAGATTTTCTCACCGACTGGTGAGGAGCGACGTCGACGGGGTTCAACCAAGAAGGACGGCATGGTGGTCTCTAGGGAATTGTTGACGCCATCAAAAGAGACGGACGTCGGATATGAGGTGTTCATGCCGACAGGCCAAATGCTCCTTCGGAAGTTTACCGGCATTCAAAAAGTCAATATTTTTATCTGGTGTAGCACACATATCCGTGTTAAAGGGGTCACGAAATTATTTTTAAACTTCTTCTTCCTTACCTGTAATCCTCAACTCAAAAGAGAACTGTGAAATCATGCAGTCGTGACATGCTAGGGCACCGGTGCGATGACCTCAAGCTTTCACCGTGCTTTTTAAGCACACCGTAGAACTTGGCATTCGCAAGTGATGATAAGCTTTGTCAGGACACTCTTTGGCCAGGAACGCGAATTCAAATATCTATGGACGAATTGATTTCTGACGAGCGAATACATCCGAGCGACGCAGTTTTCGTGTCCAATGCGTGAGTTGGGGTCGGCTGACGTCATTTTGGCCTTTGTAGGCATTGTAAAGAGGATATTTAGAGCCATACACACCTGATTATAACGTCATAGCACACTGACATTAGGGAGTTTTAGAATAACGTACGCAATTTTAGCGCACGCTAGCGCTAAATTTAGCGCTTGTATTAGCGCACGCGAAGCGAAAGAGTTTTAGAATAGCGTTTCTCCGGTCGCGACGCAAAAGCCCAAGCATCTCGCGCTTGCGACGCCACCAAGACACAGTCACAACTTTTATTTCACACACGAAATGCTGTAACTTAAGAAAAAAAAAGTTTTCTGGTCCAGAGTATTATTTTAGATTTATTTAAACGTGAGAATGCGACGCGAGCGGTTGACCGGTCGTGTCCGCTTGCGTCGCCTCGGCAAGAGAGGTCTCGAGTACTGACCTTCGCACATCGTACCTTCGCCGAGAAATGTTCGCGCGTCACAAGCATCAAGCTGTCGGTGATCGTTGGCAAAGCGAGTACAGTGCCGTCCCGTATTGAAAATCGCAGCCGCGAGGATGCCGCCGACGTCGCACTCACGACGTCGCCAAAGCAGCCGCTGACATAAACCTGGAAGCCGCCATCTTTTTTCAACTCTGCTCGTCTTGGCTTTAGCCAACTTCTCATCACGAATCCTCATTGGAGAAGCGCAAAGAATCTTTGCGTACGCACGCTATTTCCGAGAAATAGCGCACGCTAAAATTGAGCACGCAAAGCGCAAATCTGGTTTGCGTTCGGAGCATGCGCAGTGGCGACGACGCTATTCTTTGCGCACGCAAAGCTTTAGCGTGCGCTATTCTAAAACTCCCTATTAAGAAGCACAAAACGGGCCCAGCTACAGAAAATAAATATTACACTCGTAAGAAATAAATACGTCTGTAACTTGTTAATTACAAAGACGAACACACCTCTGAGCATCTAAGTTTAATAGTATGTGTTGATGCATTGTTATATAGCAGGACATTTCATATACGTCACTTGAGCAAACGCCAGTTTTTCACTTGAAAAACAGACCGAAAAACACTGCGATCAGATGCAAGCTATTGCAACGAAAGCAAGTTATATCGAAATCTTCAGAACTGCCAACTCATAAAATTGGTGATTAGTAAAAAAGGTTAAAGATCGCAGGAACTTCCTCGCTAAAAAAATGCGGTGATTATTCGGTGACCCAGGGCTGAAACAATTTCCCCTAGGTCCTACATGCGCCGTATACCTCTCGTTATGATTCTCAGAAATTCAGACTTTCAAAGGAAGCTAGAAAGATGCGAAAATTTTATCCTAAAAGCTATGTGGAGCGCAAGCTCGTCTGCTTCTTTTTGCAAGGGTTGTGGTGACATCAGAACGCCGAGGTCTTTGTGGCTCCGATTGAAGGATAGTGGGTAGACTTAAAAGCAAGCTGCCTTGAGGCCTACCCACTATTCTTTATTCAGAACCAATCAGAGCTCGGCGTTCTGACGTCACCACAACCCCTACTAAAAGAAGCAGACGAACTTGCGCTGCGCATATCGTAAAATCGTTGATTAGTATACTTGGGAGTTGTGTGAATATTTATACAGCGTGTAGTTGGTCAGCCATTTCAAAGTTGCGACGAGTGACTCGCTGTAGCTGAGCAATTTAGCCAATGTAGTATAACCGCTAGCCTGGGGTCTATAGGTCTTTAACGTGCACCACGCAGTAGTAATAAACAACCGCAGGCCGGTACGATGCTCATCCAGATCGAAACGGGCAGGGGTGGGGATTGAACCCAGGTTCCCTGGTTGATTAGTACAAAACGTAAACACCGCAGGAGCTTCCTCTATAAAAGTTTGTGATCATGCGGTTACCTGGGGCAGAAACAAATTCCCCAAGGCCCAACATGCGACGCATAGATTTCGCATCGATTCTCAGACACTCCAACGTTCAAATAAAGCTAAGAGAATGCGAAAATTGCATGCTAAATGTCTTATCGATCCACAAACACATCCGGAAACCCGAGCACCGCTAAGGCGGTATTACTGATGCTGTCGCACAGGTGCTAATATCCAGAGCAATCTTGCCGAGGAAGGGTATAAAGTACCATTCTTTCAGATCTTCACGTTATACCTACGTCAGAAAGCACGAAGAAGTCCTAAATCGTCAGCAAGCTGCGGCACATCACGACTCAGCGAACCGAACAAACTCGCATCCACCACCTCTTGGCGCTGCCATCTTACCGATGACATCACGGCTCTTGAGAGGTCACGTGACGAGTCGTCACTTGGTTGCTGCGGAAACCGAGCCAGCTCAGCTCGCTCCTATGGTACCGCGTGTGACCAATCGCGGTGAGAGGCGGCACAGGGAAAGCGTGGCGCTACTCTGGCAGCTACGCTGCCATATCGAGTGGCTCTAGCGGCACCTTCGCTTGCAGTTGAAAGGTTGAAGCCAAAACGAAACCAACTGCAATATCACGTGTTAAGATCCAGGGCACGCTTTTTATATCCATTTTAACTTTTTAGAACGAGTAATTAGGCCCGTAACTTTATTTGTGGTATGTAAGAAACTATTATCAAGATCGACTCTCAAAATAAATACAAGCATGGGCGATATGAGAGAAGCCGCATTGCCATCGACCAGAATCAATGGCAGGAATGGCAGCATAGAGATCATACATACTAACTCTAGAGGAAAAGGTCCGCCATTTTCCCATGCATTCTGGCTGCCGCAAGCGGCGGAGTATGCAGGCAGACCCTCGGGGTCCCACATGGTTACCAACTGCCTTCGATTTCACAAATATATCACCAGAGCAGGTGTCATGAACTTCAACAATCCACGAACTTCCCGGTGGAAAGATATTCGCGTTCCTTTCGAAGCTTTCTTTTTGCATAGCACGCAGATTTACGGCCTCCCGTCAACACTAAGCTAAACCAGATAACCGGCTTTGGTTATCTGGGTTAGTTTCGTATTTAAAGGCGCGGGTGGCCGCGCCCGGAAATACGAAACCGCGCAACTACCAGATTTTCGAGATTTCGACAGAAGGGAAGTTAAAGGGGCCCTGCAATCATATTTAAGCGTCTACCTTTTTTGCGGTTTCCACGTCTCTTGGGGTTCAGCCCGAACCCCGCTGGCTTGCCCGAACCGTTCGGGCAAGCCAGCGGGCACGGAGAGAGTAACTAAATATCAGTGCATCATATTTTAACCGGACGGCGCGGGAACCTCCTGCTCCGACGGGGGCGACCCGCGGTACCGAAAGCGCGCAAAATGTGACGTCTTTGGTCCTGGTCTTAATACTGGTCAGAGCCGTTAAAAGCTTCTTTTTAGTCAAAATACAAAATATAAGTTGCGCGAACGGTTTCAATTATTAATGAAAGTAGTTTTTGTTCCGTACTTTAGATCAGAAAGGAAACAAATGCAGTTTATAAAGCATAGAAACAAGTAATGACCCGTCGACATATCCGCCACCACGCGGTTGAAAAGGCGGCGCATACTAGAAAGGAGTAGTGGGATCAGGCGCCGACACGGAAAAGTCCCGGATGTACGCGGCGGCGCTACGGTCGTGTACGGACTGGAGGATCCGACCGGCTCCGAGCGTTCCGAAGGCCTTTAGCGAGCAGCTTTGTCTTGCGTTCTGGCCGTTTAGCGGTACAGCAGCGCGAAGTGGCTCCCATTCTGAACTGATCTTTACCCCGTGTTTTCTGTCGGTTGTGGCCAATGAAGTGTCATGCCGAATTAGTGCTTAATCGCGCAGGAAAAGCAATGAGAGCCGCTCTGGCTGCCCGCTGCATGCAGCCTATCCAGAACATGCTTTAGTGGCGCCCTCTCGCGCCGTCGACACGGAGTGCGGCAGCCGTGAGCGCTCGTGATTAGCCCACTACCCCTCCTCTAGTTCACGGCCACTCAAGCAACCAAGAACGTCATGAGGGAGGTTATTTTTTGCTTGTTTTTGTAATTTTAATTTGGCTATAACTTTTAATATAAAGCGAATTTCGAGAAAAGAAAGGTGTCACTAGGTTACTACGTTCAGTACGCTCAGGTTCGGTGCAAATTAAAAAACAGTAAAAAAGTGCTTGCAGGGCCCCTTTAATGCAGCGTAATGAGTATGCTGCTTTTTATAAAGCTTAGAATAGCTGAAAATTTAGTTTGCAACGTTAGATTATCACTGTTTATATTGCTGAGAGTTTTCAGTCTTCGCGATTACCATTGCGACTGTCGTCCTTCAGCTGGCAACATTGGTTTCTTTCTCTCGTGTTTTGTCGCTCTCTTTCGCTATCTTTCACTCGGGACCCAGGATGTCGGCGCGCGGGATTTTCCACTCCTCCTCACCCACCTTTGGCCCCCTGAATGGCAGCGAGCGCGGTAGCCAAGGAGGTTAGAAGTACTAGGAGGGGGCACGTTGCAATATTGGTGAAGCCTAGTCATAAAAAGTTTAAACGATTTTGCGCCCAGCGTGACCGCAGATCTCTCTGGCGATTGGTGCGCGTGACATGTCACGTGTGAGATGGATGGTTGATTCTAGGACGACTCCTTGCAGGCTTGCGCGGGCTCCGTCCGCGGTAGGTTTCATCAGATCGAAGGCTAGACTGTGGTGTATTCTATTCCCCCATAGCAAGACGAAGGTTAGCTACGGTCACGTGATGTGGTCACGTCGGCATGGTAAGTTAGGAGAGTGAGGAGGAAAATGAGAAAGAGGCGAGGCCTCAAGAGAGCATGGCTTGTGGAGGCTACGCGGCCGACGTCATGCCCTCTCCTACCCTTCTATCCTCCTTGGCGGTAGCGCGGGGTTCGCCACGTCCCGCGACATGGCGTAATTGTTTTTGGTGCATATCTGTCTCCGAGACATGTTTCTTTCTGCGGCATTTGTCTCGACGGTCCTTTCTAGGTGTGTCCCCAAGCATTCCGGTGCTTCGATAGCCGGCAGTGCTGCGGTCGTCGTGGGGGATGATACGTGTAAGCAAAAAGCGCCGAAAAAATACAGGGACACAGACGAAGGGAAACAGGACAAGGCGCGAATGATACATGCGGATGATACGTGTTTTCGAAGTCGGCTACACGGCTATGCGTGTATGGCCGAACCTAAACACGTTTTTTACAACCTCGCATGATTTTTGAGCGAATTATCCGTTACTCGACGCGTAAATTTATGGTAATTTGTGTAAGTAGCGTGTTTTTCACACCAAATATTCGCTAAATACATGGTACTTGCTAACAGTGCAGTCTACTTTTGCGGTGCTCCTGTGCATTCCTATGGGAAAACGCGCGTACATTTTGTCTCTTCACCGGAATATGACATGGATGACTTTTGTTATCTTGGTTGTACCGGATAGTATGTACCTTTATTAATATTTTAAGAGTGTAATTGTTTTAGTTAGAGCCTTTTTCTTTACCACGGAAGGGCGTTAAACTGCTATATTTCAGGCCCAAGCCTCTGTTCCATAGCAGGTATGTAAAAACGAGCAACGATTCTTAGTTAAATAACAATCGAAAGGAATGTAGAGTGTGTTGAAGGTTCGCAGCATTCCGGTGGTGCTTATATAAGGCTTATATGCACGCCCTGTCACTATATAGAAATGACTCTGTTGTGTATCTTGACGAGCGGTTAAAAAAACATTCGAAACGTAAATAACAAAGTGCGTGGGTTATAAAAGGTGCGTGTTCATATTATTTGCTATTTCGGGCAGTTTTTATCGAGCACCTGTTCTTTGGGTCCTCCCTACTTTCAAAGATTTCGAGCATGCGGGTGATGTTTTGAATGCAGAACAAGCATCTTCGCACATATCCATGAGGGGTGGGGTCGACCGCCTACCCTCCAAGCGGTCGACCCCCCCCCCCCCCCCCCCCCCCTGCCCCCTTCTTGGAGGGCGATTTGACATGGGTGGATCCCCCGAAATAAAACCAACTACCGGCCTGCCATGTGGTAGGAAGCTCGGTACTCATGGACGAGGGTTCGAAATAGGGTAGGTCGCACCCTAGCAGGTGCACACACTTGGAGAACCACTCCGTCGCTTCAACCGAGACTGAAGTCCACGGCGGCGGTTTCAAAGCACGGCTTAGAACCAAAAGTCGGCGGACCGTCGGCGCAGTGTGGTTCTGCGGCGGTTAAAACAAAAGGCGCAGCCGGAGTCTTGTTTATCTTGCTTTAGAGTTTAGATTTTTCCTCCCCCCGTCCACCTCCCCCCCCCCCCCCCAGAAAAAAAAAAACGAAAAAAAACGGAGTTCTGGATCCGCCCCTGGGTCAACCGGTAGCCCAGCACAAACCGTGAACGTTCCAGCTCTTCGTCATGACACGCTGTTGCAGAAAGCAGGGTAAAAAAAGAACTACACGGACCACCGAATCAAATGCACTGTTATCGTAAATATTGGCTTGTGATTGCGCCTTTATAGATCATCTTATTCGTTTTGCTGGAGAGACGCAACTGACGGGCATAACAAAAACGTTTGCGTATTCCGCATACCTCGCAAAAGCACTTACCCAGTCACCTTGCGAAAAGCGCGAAACACGGAGTCCGCACCGCCCTGACTTACCAGTGTTTTACCTGCTTTAGAGCAGTTTGTACCTGCTAGTAGGTATGTCTAGTGAAACTGCAACTTGAAACTAGGGGCGATGCCAGAGAGAAAAGAGACAAAGTTGGGAAAGCATGCTCGCTCTCTCCAATTTCTGAACTCTCAAGCGATCGTAGCATAATAAATTCACCAACACCTGTTTCCAAAATAAAGAAAAAACGCTACGTTATGTTCGGTACGTAAAAAATGGTCTCAGTTCATGCATCCGTAGGCAGGTAGGAAACGTTTCCCTAATTTAATCACACCGCATGACGAGCGCAACAGATTCGCACGAGATTTACAAGAAAATATCAGTGGTAACTTATGTTTCCCTGAAATTCTGTATGACCGGTCGTTTACAGGACCGAATCATCTACTCGGACGGTGTGCGTCGCTGTGCAAACGCCAACAACACGAAGCATAAAAACGGCAGGTCTAGGTCAACAATCCGGAGTCTATTAATGAATTAAAACGACATAATTTTGTTGAAAACGCCCGCAGCTTTTTACTCACGGTATGCGTCGAGAATCTTCCACATTTTGAAACGGAAAGAAGCAAGATTTACTTTTAAAAGCGCTCGTCGCTGCGTCCTCCCGGACCATCTGGATCGGATCAGCTGGCGACGACGGAACTGAACCCGTTGAATTTCAACGCCTCGATACCCATTTGCGCTTCGTGTTAGTATGGGGTTCTACCTCCAAGCACCGCACCACACACCACAAACGTTTCAACCCTGTCGCATCGTCGTGTTGCACCAAACCTATCTCTATGCACCAAACAGAACGAGATCGCCGAAGCCAACTGAGCGCTGTCGTGAGCCTTGGTTTGTGGTCGCGCACTCGTGGACCGTGGGACTCCCTTCGCTTTCAAAGCACACACGACGATTACGAATGATACCTTCTGTCTTCCGGGACCATCACAGGGGCACATCTCCTGTCACGTCTTCGCTACATGTGCTCGCAAACCGCGTCAAACGTGGCCAAACCGAAGCAATACCGGCGCCATGTTGAACGTGCGTTGTTGCTAGATTTTCTCCGACTAAACAAAAACAGCGAAAGCAAACTGGCTCTAGCTTCCAGCGTACATCGGCGTTGCGCCGTGGCCAGATTTTCTCCGTCAGCTCTAACTTAAAGGGGCACTGACACATCCAAATCGTAATTTATTTTATTACCCGAAACGATTGAAAATGATGCTGGGACATTACCCTCAAAATTCGAAACTTGGGAATTCAGTATTTGTGAATTAAAAAAACAATTTCCAAATGCCGAATTTGAAGTTCCCGCGCGATCCGCGCCAGCGCAGTGAGTCAAATTTTGCGGACTCCTGCGACTCGACTTTCTTTCGGACCTCCGCACCACGCTGTGAAGCAAAGCGCCGTTGCTACCGCGACCCGAAGAGAGGAGGAGGTGAGCAGGCGGGATAGAAGGGAGCCGACGCGGGGAAAAACCGGTCTTCCCCGACTCGGCGATAAGCCTCTGCTCGAGCGCCGCCAAGGTTTCCGAGGGAGAACACAAATTCAGGAAGCGACATCACACCGAAATTTGATTTTTGGTATTTCAAAAAGAAAGGCCGTAGTGCGTTCGTCATTGCGTTAAAAAACATGTTTTACGATTGCCGTTATTAAATGTTATAGAAATGTCGCCTACAAAGCTTCTAAATTTCCTGATTTTTGACGTCACCGATCAAAAGAAGCAAGGAGGTTAGCGCGGGAAATATAAACGCCAAAAATAAAAAGGCGCGCGCGCGCGCGGGGAAATTTTTTTTCGCGATGCGTTTTTTTTTGCGTGTTTATGACTACAACTTGCATCGTTTTAGACAATAAGAAAGAATACGACCATTGGGGTGTCAGTGCCCCTTTAAAGACGACCTACAGATGCAGCAACACTGGTATCAAGTTATAACATGGCGGCCCCCACGGAGCGCCGTAAATTGTGAGGAGGGTGCATTGGAAGCGGCGGCACCTTACCCCCCCCCCCCCCCCCCCCCGCCCTGGACTCTGGCTTCATGATCCACACAGCACCGTCTGCCTTGCGTCAGCGTCACCGCCATCGCCTGTCGCAGCGCTTCACAACGAGCCCGACGTTAGCAGGCGCCGACGCGAAGACGGACGCGACTGCCGGCTGTTCCCGTCCAGCTTCTGCGTGTTTGCCGCTAGGGACGGGTCGCGCATCCGACAACGATGACATCACGCGGCCAGGCCTTGCCTTCTTGGTGGCATTCGCTACATCAACGTTACTAAAACACTCAGTTGGGAAACTCGCCGTCGAAACCTGGGCCGCTGGCGTCCACCGAGACCGAGCCAAATTAAGGCCCCTTAAGCTAAATACGACAACAGCGCCACTCTTTATCAT
This sequence comes from Ixodes scapularis, assembly GCF_016920785.2. Taxonomy (NCBI): domain Eukaryota; kingdom Metazoa; phylum Arthropoda; class Arachnida; order Ixodida; family Ixodidae; genus Ixodes; species Ixodes scapularis. The sequence goes on from NW_024610148.1 coordinate 723,738, forward strand.
TTGTCTGTACTCTGGCCACCTTGAGCTTTTAGAAAGCCTGTTTTTGCGTAAAAACAAATGGAAAAGACTCATTGTATGAAATTTATCGGAGTTTAGTAAAAATGAAGGGCGCGTGATGTTTTTAAAATCTTTAGTTAGCAAAGTTTTGGGGCAGAATTAATATTGCTTTTATAAAACCATGCCTCAGCGGTGCTTTTAGGCAGCGCGTACCGATTTAGGTGCATTTTTACTTCGGTAGTAAGACGCGGCGCGTCCGGTGGGGAGTCCGGGTCCGCTGCATCTGTTTCGGCGCCACAGTGGCCGATTGAAGCCAAAATAGAAGTAACGTACGGTTTCTCGAATGGAGAAATGGTGGCGCTGTGTTCGTCATTAGCTGTGTGCTCGAGAACAAATCGGGGCCACTTTTTCAAAGCAGTCTCTATGGTAGTTTCCCAACGGAGTGGCTTAATAACGTTGGCTACATACATGAATACTGAGAAGGCCGGGTCTCGTTTCGGCGTCCCAAGAGACACTTGCACCCAGAGACGCGCGAAAAAAAAAGAAAGAAAGAAAAGAATTCGTAATTAAAAAAAAAATTTAAAGCCTTTACAACTCCCTGCAACACCGAATTAGAGCGCAGCTTTTGAGGAGGAGGAGGGAAGGCTACTGAGGGAGGGTATACACCTCCTCCGCCTTCCCCCCTCCTCCCCCAATCTTCAATCTCCTCGGGGGGGGGGTCACCTGACCTCGGGGGGGAGGGGTCACGTGACCTCGGGGAGCGTTGTCACGTGACCACAGTGACCCCCTCCCCGAGGTCGCTGAAGGTACCCGAGGTGCTCCCGAAGGAACCCGAGGTCCACCCAGGTAAGTGACCTGGGGGATCACGTGACGTCGGGGGTCACGTGACCTCGGGGGGGGGGGTCACGTAACTTTGTGAGGGAGGGGTGACGTGACCGTGAGGGGAGGGGTCACGTGACCTCGGGGAGGGGGTCACGTGAATTTGAGGGGGGGGTTCACGTGACCCTCCTCCCCGAGGTCACCGAAGGTACCCGAGGTGCTCCCGAAGGAACCCGAGGTCCTTCCGAGGTCCTCCCGAAGGACCCTGAGGTCCTCCTGAGGTCCTCTCAAAGGAACCCGAGGTCCCCCCGAGGTCCTCCTGAAGGAACCCGAGGTTCTCCCGAGGTCCTCCCGAAGGAACCCGAGGTCCTTCGAGAGGACCTCGGTTTCTTTCGGGAAAATTTACCCATAGTACACCGCGCGGTTACGACGACGGCGACGCCGCTCAAGCGGAAACGTGCGCCTTAGAGCTGCGCTCTAAAATGCTTCGAAGAAGCAAGCACTGTAGCCGACTCTCTGCGCATGCGCAAACGTTATCGGTAAAGAAACAATACGATGGCTATTGCCGTCGCATTGTTTCCGTGGGCTTTACGCTAGCTGCTTAGGTTACACTACACTGTACTAGTGCTTTTTGTATTATAAGATCCCAATTTTTTTTTTAAAGTTTGAGAAAAAGGTTTTGCAGCAGACGCAACCAGTTTTTAACATTTTTGTGAGGTAATAAATGATAATGATTTCACTACCATGCAGTTATGTCTTTTTGTATAAGCTGTAAAAGCTGTAAGAAGGTCGACGTTTTTTTTTAGTTTTCTTAAACGTGAACTACGTCGAGGATGGATCGACACGACAACTTTTGTCACCCTTCCATAAAAAAAAGAAAGAAAACCAAAGTGTCCTTTTTTTTATTAGCGCTTGTTAGGTTTCAGAAAAGCCCTCACTCACCTTTAGCGTTAGAAACCTGAAATTTAAAAAAAAGTACACGTATTGTTTAAGCGTTTCAGTAATACATAATTTGCGTGTTAAACGTGTTAAGGGAATGGTCGTACTTAAGTGTTTCTGCGACTAGTGACGCATGAATATACGTCGTATATCAAGGAAGTAAGTTCTTCTTTTTGTAACAAGAAACTCATCAAACGTATCTGAAATGCTTCATTTTGAGTATATTTTGCATGCCTTAATATATTTTGCGATGTAATTCCTTTTGATGTCGAAACAAAGTTGTCATGTGGTGGCACATGCCCTGGGATGCAATTTTTAAAGCAGGCTGCAGAAGCCCTGAGCCAAGATCTTGGACTTCATTGTGAAAACAATTGATCTGCTGTTCTGAAGTGTTTTGTAACATTTTCGTAAAGATATCACAGGTGATATGCCATACGACGCCAAGGCTAGACAGCAGATTTCCTTACGGCCTTTGGTCTCACTCAAAAGCATTGGGCATTTTTACAGCGGAGCATTTAGTTTCCCCAGTTTCGTGTCCGTAAACAAATAAAACTCGACAAAACCCTCTGGACAGCTACCGCCATCTATGAGCGACGGCGGCACATAGTACAGCTCCGCTGCCCTTCCATGTTCACCAAGTGGAAAGGCTGAACGTTTCTTTCCAGCAACGTTGGGCCGCGACCACGCTATCCTTCGAGTACTGTCTGAACCACCCTGGACACCTGGTCTGAACATAGTGATTTCAATATGTACCAATGTACTCATCTCGAACCGAACAAAACTTTCGTAGCTCGTTTCGCTTGTTAGGCATGTTACCATAAACCGAAGTACCGAGATTAGGTTTATGGACTTCTTTAAAAGTAGTCGATTCAACTTACGAGAGCTACAGAAAGGGCAACGAGGCCGTGCAGCAGTGCCTGGACAGTCATGGATCTACTGCGATCGTTCAGCATTCGACACTTACGGCAGAAATCCTGAAGAGCTAATGGAAGTCAGTTGGTGTACCCACCGCTTTTATAGCGCCTCATATCATTGCCCACTCTGCTGCTGTGAATTCATAGGTTGATTCGTTTTGTAGGAACAAGCTCGCGTTAAACGACCAGGTGTGACCATTGCTCATGCGTAGAAACTAGATCCACAGCGCTACCGCAGCGCTTGTTGGTCTTTAACATTAAACGCCACCCTATGACCCGCCATTTCACCAAATGCTTCGTGCAGAGTCGTAGATTTCCGTTCGACTCACTACACGCCTGGCATCAGTTTAATACCTCGTGAATCACCGAGATATCGGTATTTAACACTGGCGTCTTCAAGACTCTAAAGGTTTAGGAGAAACAGCTAGACATACTAAACTTATACGCCGATGTTTTCAATACTGAACAAACGCGGATGTTTTCAATAATGAACAAACGCGGATGTTTTTATGTCAAGTGCACTGAAACCATATAACTTCATCGTTATCTTTTTTTCTTGTTACTGGAAATTATCATAGACAATACACTAAAATTCCCAGCTTTCTTGTCCTTGAGGACCTTGCGCCCTCTCTTGCCTGCTCTCCGTAATACACTGTAAAATATTAATTTCAGTCGAAAAGCTGTATACATCTTAAGCTTACCCGGTAAGCCAATAGACAACAACAATACAACAAAATAATCAATACGAAGTAGAATCATAGGAAAGTGCACGTTTTTTCCTAGACCAAACCTTTTTTCATTGAATCATGAATTTATTTTGCAAAATCTTGAATATCTTTCCACAACAAAAAGAAACGTAATATTCACAAGGATTGAATAGCCGTAGAACTCAAATTGAACCTTTACTATTACCAGGAATATTGTTTGTACCTCGGCCCCTTCACCGGTATTACCCCATTGTTTGGACGAACGCGCATTCTTCCTGCCCAAATGCTAGAACCCTGACGAGTGTCAAACCCGAGTAAGACGATTGTACCTTCCCTGTACAATGTCCTACCGCTGAAATCAATTGTCTATATCGCGTAATTACTCATGTATCACGTCAATAAAGAGGAGCCAAATTGTTAAAAATCCAAAAATACGTTCTCCAAGTTCAATTTTTGGACAAACACGAATGCCTCCTACCCGAAAGCGAGAACCCCGACTAGCGTCAAACTCAACTTGAAGGATACTAGTGTGCCTGTAAAATAGCTTACCGCTTAGAGCAATCGTCTATATCACTTAATTACTCACGGGTCACGTTAATAGGGAGTTTTAGAATAGCGCACGCTAAAGCTTTGCGTGCGCAAAAAAATAGCGTCGTCGCCACTGCGCATGCTCCGAACGCAAACCAGGTTTCGCGCTTTGCGTGCGCAATTTTAGCGCGCGCTGTTTCTCGGAAATAGCGTGCGTACGCAAAGAGTCTTTGCGCTTCTCCAAGGAGGATTCGTGATGAGAAGTTGGCTCAATCTAAGACGAGCACAGTTAAAAAAAATGGCGGATTCCAGGATTATGTTGGCGGCTGCTTTGGCGGCGTCGTGATGCGACGTCGGCGGCATCCTCGCGACTGCAATTTTCAATACGGGACGACATTGTACTCGGTTTGACAGCGATCACCGGCAACTTGATGCTTGCGACGCGCGAACATTTCACGGCGAAGGAACGATCTGCGAAGGTCAGTACACGAGACCTCTCTTGCCGAGGCGACGCAAGCGGACACGACCGGTCAACCGCTCGCGTCGCGTTCTCATGTTTAAACAAATTAAAATGCTACTCCGGAAAGAAAAATAGTTTTTTTTTCTAAAGTTACATCATTTCGTGTGTGAAATAAAAATTTTTACTGTATCTTGGTGGCGTCGCAAGCGCCAGATGCTTGGGCTTTTGCGTCGCGGCGGAGAAACGCTATTCTAAAACTCTCTCGCGTCGCGTGCGCTAATACAAGCGCTAAATTTAGCGCTTGCGTGCGCTAAAATTGCGTACGTAATTCTAAAACTCTCTAATAAAGAGAAGCCAAATCGTTAAGATAGCGAAAGTCCGTTCTCATAGGTCAATTGTTAGACAAACGCGCATGCTTCCTGCCCAAAAGCTAAAACCCAGAGTAGTGTCAAGCCCGAGTTAGAGGATAGTACCGTCCACGTTATAGCGCACCGTGCATTCACGAGGGCGCCCATCAAACCATTCGGCCAATCTTGGCCGCGACATGATCACATGGTCGTGTTGCCGCGGAGTCGATCGGGATCTCGAATTCGGCTCCCGACGCGCCGCTTTCTCTCCTAGCCACTGGAGGGCGCTGCAGGCGCCCCCATGGCAGGCGAGGAGAAACCTCCTCGCCCATCGAGAGATATACTCGGTGGGGCAGGGGGCGAGAGGCCTCTAAGAACTCCGGACGAGACCGACACGCAGGCAGGCAAGTGGGTGGCGACCGGATCTAGGATATCGCGGGACGAGAGGCCTAAGGGCCTTCTTTGTGTTTAGCGTTGGGCTTAACGTGCGGTTGTAAATATTTGTGTAATGTAGCTTGTATTTGTATTTTAGATTTTAGACTGTTTTGTAGCGTTGAGTGTTATTGTACCAATAAACTGGGAGTGGAATCCCGCTCCCGTGAAAGAACCAGGCTAAACTCGGGTTGTTGACGGACCACGTGGGAAACGGCGAATCGGCGGCGGTACGCGATTTCCTACAAATGGCGCATCAACGTTGGGGCAGGCGAGCCGTAATTACGGTCGCAACGTCCGTCGACGACAATGCGTGAAAGTTCACGCGGGGCAGTCCCCCTGGTTGGCGGGTCTATACCGCGGCACTTTGAAGTTGGAAAAGGCACGTCCAAACAAGTGTTCTGGATGGCCGCGGCTAATTTCGCGCTAACAGATTTAATGTTTTTGGCTGACGTCGCGACGACACAAGCGGGAAAAGAGCGACGGCTCTCGGGGTTGGCGGAGGGGGACCCCGCGGAGATGACCGTAGTGCGGAGTCCGGAAACGCCGACGGTATCGCCAGTAGTGTCTATGCCGCAAAGCATGGAGATGTCCCGTGAATCCACGGCGTTGGTTGCGGCGTTCGCTCAGGCCTTACAGAGCATGCAGAGGCAAACGCCACCGCCAAAAACCCTCATCCGCATTCCGGTGCCGGAGTACAGCGGACACAGCGATCGAGCTCTGAGCGCGACCGACTTCTTGCTGGAAATCCAGCGATATCGGAAGGCTACCGGCCTGACCGAGAAGGATACGCTAGGCAGGGTTCTGCCGGTGGCTCTTGTAGGCCCAGCAGCCAGGTGGCATCGCCTTGTTGGCGAGTCAGCCGGAACACTCGACGAGTTCATGGCCCTCTTCCGGCAAGAGTTCTTGCCGGTAGACTATACCTGCCAAGAATGCGCAGGGAACTGGAGGAAAAAACGCAGGCTCCCGCTGAGCCCTGTGCTGAGTACCTGCAGGCAATGCAGGAACTCCTGCAGATCGCCGATCCGAATGCTACGAACCAGGAGCAGGTCGAGCGGTTGGTGAGGCAGGCGCATCCCACCTTTTCGCGGTATCTCCGTGGGCGCCCTTTCGGAAGTCTGAGTGAGCTCGCACAGGAGGCGCGCAGGGTTCAGGCCGATATACTGGCGGAGCGCAAGTACCACCTTCCCCCAGCACCAATCGACACGCTCGAACCCCGATGCGCGTGGCACGGGCCGGTGCCACGTGGGTGTCGACGGCGGGAGGCCGCAATGGCGGCGGCCAGCGGGGAGGCGAGCGGGAATCCCTGAGAGCTCACGGATGACGCCTTGGAGCCAGGATCACGCCGAGGAGGGAGCGCGGCCGTCCACGCGGCGGAATTCCGGCCGACCGGCGCACCACGGATCGCCGCAGCCCAGGAGCAGTCTGCCGCCGACCCGCTGCCACAAAGGGGTGAGCGCATCGCCCGTCCCACTGGGGAGAATCCTATCCCAGGTTGGCGAGGCCGCTGCTTTCGGTGCCACGAAATCGGGCACTATAGGCGCGACTGCACAAGGGAGATTCCGGGAAACGGAGGAGGCCGCCGATAAAGTTATCGGCGGCGAAACAGACCAACGAGCGGGTCCCCGACTCCCCATCGACTGTGTGCGTGCCGACGACGTATCGAGTCGGAACAGTGACAAGCACCGCGGCCCCATTTATTTCCCTGACGGTGGCGGGAAAGGAGTTCGCAGCTCTTCTGGATAGCGGGGCTAGTGCGTCGCTAATTGGGGACGAGGTCCTCAGGCATCTCCAACAGAAGTCCGTTCGGGTGAGGCATGGGGAGACCACTTTACAGTTGGCTTGTGGGTCGACGACTTCGAGGGGAGCAGTGCGTCTCGTGGTACGTTGGAATCAACGGGCCCAGAGACAGCGGCTCGTCCATTTGGCCGGGCTGACAGTGCCCATCATTCTGGAACGGGATTTCCTGGCCCACACCGGCACCATCATTGACGTCGCAAGTGGCGGGTACCGAGAGGGGGCACATGCACCCCTTTCAAGTTTCCGAGAGCGCTCTATGGGGGCCATGGCGGCAGCGCTGGGAAAAGCGACAGAACAGGAAAGAACCGACCGCGACGATGCCATGCCCATGAGTCACCCAACTCCGAGCTCCGCCGAGCACTGCGACGGAATGGGCCACCCGTTGGCCAATGCCGATGGACTGTCTCGACCAGAGCGAGAGAGGTTGGCGGCTTTGCTGCACAACTTTGACGAAATGTTCACCAAACAGCCGGGCTGCACTAAGCAGGTGCAACATCGCATTGAAACTGGGGACGCACGCCCTTGGAAGCCCAATCCGCGTCCTGTGAGCCTGGCGAAGCGAAAAGCGATAGATGCCGCAGTCGATGAGCTCCTGAAGTCGGGAATCATTCGCCGGTCATCGGGACCCTGGGGATTCCCGGTGGTTTTGGTGCCCAAGAAGAACGGAACATCGAGACTCTGCGTCGATTATCGGCGCTTGAACGCGGTGACCGTAAAAGATGCGTATTCATTTCCGAGCATCGAAGAAATCATCTCGAATCTGGGGAAGGCGAAGTATTTCACTACCCTCGACGCAAGCAAAGGCTACCTCCAAGTGGAGATGAGCCCGGGCGACGAAAGCAAAACTGGATTCGTGTGTCACCGAGGCTTGTTCGAGTTCACTCGGATGCCGTTCGGATTAACAGGTGCACCGATGACAATTCAGCGGTTGATCGACGGGGTGCTCGGAGATGCCAAGTGGCAGCACGCGCTCGCGTACCTGGACGACATCATTGTGTACTCGGAAACTTTCGAGGACCCCCTTCGTCACCTCGAGGACGTGTTGCGCAAACTGCGGATCGCCGGCCTCACACTAAACCCGACTAAAGCCCAAATTGGAGCTTCTGAGATCAGCTTGTTGGGATTCCGAATCGAGAGAGGAAAAGTTTCCCCCGACGCGGACAAGTTGCGGGCGATCTTAGAGTTCCCAGTCCCTACCGATGTCGGGGGAGTGCGCCGTTTTCTCGGCATGATAGGATACTACCGAGCCTACATTCCGAGCTGCGCAGCCGTGCAGGCACCCCTCACGCAGTTGCTGAGGAAAGCGGCTCCCTGGAGCTGGGAGGCGCCGCAAGAGGAGGCGTTCCTCCAGCTGACCGAGGCCTTGGCACGTACAGCATCCCTCAAACTGCCAGACCTGAATAGGCCCTTCACGATCCAGACGGACGCCAGTGACCAGGGACTCGGCGCGGTGCTCTTGCAGGATACAGAGAGAGAGATCCGCTCGGTGGCATTTGCCAGCCGAGCGCTGAACCCGGCGGAGAAGAACTACACGGTGAGTGAGCGCGAATGCCTCGATCACTATGTCGAGGGGACGGAATTCACGATCGAGACGGACCATATGGCCCTCGCGTGGCTCTCCCGAGTCAAGGAACCCGCCGGAAGACTGGCGCGCTGGGCCTTGACACTGCAGAAGTACGAGTACCGAATTCGGTACCGGAAGGGCACGACAAATGTGGTGGCCGACGCGCTCTCCCGCGCACCCGTGGACCCCCACCGCGCGAGACAGCAGACTGCGGAGGCGGGGCCATCCCCCGGGAGACGGGAAATCCCGCCTCGAGCTCCGCTCGCCACTGTGGCGTCGTCGCGCAGCTGGCTGAGGCGATTACCTCACTGGGACCTGCGTTCAACCGAACGGAACTGTTCGAAGCGCAGCAGCGCGATTCTTTTTGTCGCGCTATCTTCGACCGGCTCAGGCAAGAGATGGATCCTGACCAGACAGGCGGAGAGACACTGCGGCACTCCGAAACACCGAGAGGGCCAAGTGCCACCGCCCAGGAGTCAGACATTGAAGCAAGTGAGCTGGAGTCTTACCTGATCGATGGGGACGGCGTCCTGCTGCGCTACTTCCCGGAAGAGAGCGATTCAAGTGAGTCGTTCAAGACCGTGATTCCCCGCGATCTCAGAGTGGCAGCGCTGCGTCACTACCACGAAGCGGACGGTCACGGCAGTGCACCGAAGTCGTGGCATAAGCTGCGCCGTTTCGCTACCTGGCCGGGCATGAAGCGGCAGCTATGCCGGTATGTCCGGAGCTGCGCCGTGTGCCAAGAGCGCAAGCCCAGGGGAGGCAGACCACCCGGCCTGCTCGAGCCCATCGTGAGTACGCGGCCTGCGACTTGATGGGGCCCCTGCCGCGGTCCAGCGGAGGCTATCAACATGTGTTGGTAGTGACCTGCCGCTTCACCGGATTCGTCGAGTTGTCTCCAATGCGGAAGGTGACAGCCAAGGGAGTCCTGAGCAGGCTGCCCGAGGTCTGGTGTCGCTACGGGTTCCCCTAGAGACTGGTGAGTGACAACGCCTCGATATTCTGCTCGAAAGTTTTCGCGGCAACCTGCCAGGCCCTCGGGATTAAGCATTGTAAGACTTCGTGTTACCATCCCCAAGCAAATGTGACCGAGCGGCGGAACCGCGACATCAAGCCGCTGCTCGGGGCGTATGCTCGTAAGCAGCGGGTCTGGGATCTCCACTTGGATTCGATTTCGTTTGCATTGCGGTCCAACCTCAACCGCAGCACTGGGTTCACGCCTGCGCTTTTGAACTTCGGCAGAGAACTCTCTACGCCGACCGATGCGGTTCTTCGCCGGCGACACAGCGCGGCCAGAGCGGTGCCCTCGCACGAGGATTTCGCGACGCGCACAAGAGAGCGACTGTCGCGGGCGCTGGACGCCGCCCGCGGAAACAGGGCTCGCGCGCGGGCGGAGCAGAAGAACACCTATGACAAAGCGCACCGCGATGCGCAGTTCGAGGTGGGCGACACCGTTCTGCGGCGAAGTCACGTGCAGAGCGATGCGATGCGTTGGCCCCCAAGTGGGTTGGCCCCTTTGTCATCGATTCCAAGAAGTCTCGACTGACATACACGCTGAGGGACCAGAATTCTGGTCTCGTCCGCGGGACAGTTCACATCGGCGAACTGAAACCCTTTTTCCCCAGGGAAGGGGATGAGCCGGTCAAGCGGCTGCAAAGGGGCATTCGCGGGCGCCGACGATCTCAAGATTTCCCGGAACCACCGCGGCACGGCTACAACACGCGTAGCCGGAGGCAACCTGATGGGATCGGAACCTCGCAGAGTGCGTGGCCCGGGAAAGGGAAGAAGAGGAGGAAACGATCCGAAATCGGCGTTCCCGGCATTGTGTTTTTGTTTTTCTTTGTGGGTGGGGGAGGGGTGTCTCGGAACCCTCAGTGTTTGTTTTTGTTTCTTGTTGTTGTTGTAAAACTGTGGAATGTTTTTTTTTTTTTTTTTTTTTTTGTGGGTGCGGTGTTGGTGTTGGGGTGCTGCTCCCTCGCTGCGCGCGCGCTTTGGACTTTTCCCATTTTTTTGCGTCATCGGCCCTGCGGCTGCTACCTCGAGACGCGGCTTGGTGTGGTCCTCTCCTGGGAGACAATGAAAGGAGGAGTCGCCATTTTACAAACACCAGCTTGGGCTGAACCTCTCGTCTTCGGGCGGCATATTCCCCGGCAGGAACCACAGCTCAGGGAGCCTCGTGGGACGTCCGCGACGCCACGCAGGACGCCGGGGTGCAGTTCTCAGTGACACTGGACTTCCAGCCCCGCATCGCTCCGGGAGGGCGGTCGCAGCTGGGTCGCAACCACAGTCCCTCTCCGGTGCACTACTCCATGGGGGGGCCAATCTCATATTGGTTAGGCACACTGCTCAAGGACCCCGTTGCCCCGGAGGTTGCCACCAAGCCGAAGTCGACACAGTCTACTGCGAGGTGTGTGGTAGCCGCGCACCCCAGGTCTCGGGCGAACGGATGGACCCCAGTGAGGACGACGCATGGGACCATCGGTGTGTGTGTGCGTGTGGGAGGTCTCCAGGCCAAACCAAGCGAGGGTGTTCCCAGCAGCCTAGCCGAACGTCTGAATTCCGGCGTACTTCGATTTTTTAGGAGAGGGGAGTATGGCGCACCGTGCATTCACGAGGGCGCCCATCAAACCATTCGGCCAATCTTGGCCGCGACACGATCACATGGTCAAGTTGCCGCGGAGTCGATCGGGATCTCGAATTCGGCTCCCGACGCGCCGCTTTCTCTCCTAGCCACTGGAGGGCGCTGCAGGCGCCCCCGTGGCAGGCGAGGAGAAACCTCCTCGCCCATCGAGAGATATACTCGGTGGGGCAGGGGGCGAGAGGCCTCTAAGAACTCCGGACGAGACCGAGACGCAGGCAGGCAAGTGGGTGGCGACCGGATCTAGGATATCGCGGGACGCGAGGCCTAAGGGCCTTCTTTGTGTTTAGCGTTGGGCTTAACATGCGGTTGTAAATATTTGTGTAATGTAGCTTGTATTTGTATTTTAGATTGAGTGTTTGGTAGCGTTGTGTGTTATTGTACCAATAAACTGGGAGCGGAATCCTGCTCCCGTGAAAGAACCAGGCTGGACTCGGGTTGTTGACGGACCACGGGGGAAACGGCGAATCGGCGGCGGTACGCGATTTCCTACAACGTTAAATAGCATAATACTGAGAGCAATCGTCTATATTGCCTAATTACTCACGTGTCACGTCATTAAAGAAGAGCCACATCGTTAAAATTGCGAAATCAGGCACTACAAGCTCAATTTTTGGACAAACGCAGGTGCTTTTTGCCCAAAAGCTAGAACGGGACGAGACGGGAGTTGAGAGGTAGCTCCATGATTTTACAGACACTTCTCTTTGAGATTCTCCATCTGAAATATAATCGTTTTCGAGGTGCTGCTGAAGGAAGCTACTTGACGCCACCTTCTCATGGCTCAGTTTTCGAACAAACGCACATGCTTCCTGCCCCAAAACCAGATCACCGACTAGTGTCACACCCGAGTTAGAGGATACCCAAGTAGCACAGAATTTTCTAAAATCATCGGCCATGCCTCGGCCTTTGCTAGGCCAATAATCAATTTGGTCGGCCACCGGCAAATCCTCGGTGGACAACCAAAAACCATGGTCGGCAAAAGCCAGGCCACCGATGCCTCGAATTCAGCTCGGCCATTGGCAAAGGGCAGTGCTCGGCAAACTCCCGGCCATCCAAGGTATTTTTTTACATGTTGGCCACCAAGGAAGGGCCGAGCCCGGCATTTGCCCAGTTGCCAAGGCCTTGTTTTCACCTCGGCCACAGGGCAAAAAAACGAGGGCCGGCATTTGCCAGGCCACCGAGGTCTTGTTTTCACCTCGGCCATTGGGCAAAAAACAAGGACCGACATTTGCTAGGCCACCGAGGCCTTGATTTCACCTCGGCCATTGAGCAAAGAACGAGGGCCGGCATTTGCTAGGCCACCGAGGCCTTGTTTTCATCTCGGCCATTGAGCAAAGAACGAGGGCCGGCATCTGCTAGGCCACAAAGGTATATCCGAGGGTCGTTTTCACCCTGGCCATGGAGCAAATACCGACGCGGCATTAGACTGGCCACAGATGTATAACCGAGGTCTCGTTTTCACCTCGGCCATTGGGCAAAGACCGAGGGCCGGCATTTGCTAGGTCACCGAGGCCTTGATTTCATCTCGGCTATTGAGCAAAGAACGAGGGCCAGCATCTGCTAGGCCACAAAGGTATACCCGAGGGTTGTTTTCAGCCTGGCCACGGAGCAAATACTGACGCGGCATTAGTCTGGCTTTGTTTTCACCTCGACCATTGAGCAAAAAACAATGTGACATTTGCCTGGCCACAAAGGCATAGCCGAAGGTCATTTTCACCTCGGCCATGGGGCAAATAATGCTAGCTGTGGCATTTTGATTGCCACTAAAGGTATAGCAGACGGCAGTTTTCTCCCCAATCTAAAGGCAAAATAACATGCGAGAACAGATGTTTGTGTTTGTAGGTTCATCATGTTGCAGGCAACAATACTCAAGCTCTAGGCATCACTGTAATGCACTCAAGGCACTGGGGTGGATCAGCTAGGAGGCATCCAGGTTGAGGTCTTTGTGATCTGAACATCATATGACGCACCCATTCTTATTGAACCTTCATGTTACAGCCCCTGCTGCTTCGCTGTGCAAAAAGAAAAAAGATTGACAAAACCTACCTAGTTACAATTGCTCATGATAATCAAACTCTAGGCTAAATTGCAGTTGCATTAGCTTTGCAACCACCACCTCCGAAGTCTGGCACAAATGATGTGCAATGTTTCTTGTCACCCCATACGAAAAAAAATTGGTGTCATTTACAGTGTATGTTACCTACTAGGCAAACAAACAACAGAGAAACAGTTTACCGATTTCACAAGAATATAGTCTCCGAAAGATATATATATTGCCTAGTCCAAAAATTTCAAAGGTGTTGGTGGCCAGGCTGCTGGTAACTGATCATGAATTCAATGGACACTGTAAGAAAGGGTCATCAGTTCGATTCACTGTCAGATTAAAAGCGCATTTTTCCAGGTTGGTCAATTTATACCAGCAAAAGAAGACACCAATGTGTTGAAATTCGAAAGATGTTTGTCCTGTCCGCCTTCTTTGTATAACTCTTTCGTATTTTTGAATCAGGGCTGTTCAAGAAGTATCCAACCTTTGGCAGGAAAAGATACATTTATTTGCCTTGAGGTCTAAAACTCTAATCTCCTTCAAACTACTCTCCTTGGGATAGCACACACTTCAATGTTTGAAAGGCTTAGCTGTTTATTCAGCCAGCTGTCCCGGTGCCCTGAGCCTCTTGTGCCGTAGTTCACATGGTTTCTGAATGAGCCGAAGTCCTATCTTCTTTGATGACTTGGCTGCCTCCAGTTCCACATGGCCCAAGCCTCAGCGCAATGCCTGCAAAATGTTATGAGAGCAATTCACTTATAGGATCAAGACAAAGAAAACTTAATTTAGACTAATAGCTTCTTTTCATACCATTTCGGAACAATGTTTCTACCAAACTAGACAAGCAGAAAACCGAAGAATTGCCACTCATATGGCTGCATGAAAAAGTATAATCTGCTTGTAACACTGGACTGTGCTTGCCAGAGGCGAGTTACAGCATAATGATGTGCTGTATTACCAATTTCATGTGATCATTTAAAATCCTCTAAAACTGTAAAACTATGGCACCTGAAAAAAAGTACTATATGAAGTATACAACTACTACTATTTGCATTGACAGCTGCCACTAAATACTGTTTTGTCTGAACTAAAAAAAGTACAGTGGACTCACAATAAATCAAACTCTGATATTTCGTACTGCCAGTTAATTCAAACAAAATTAAAAATTTAGTTTTTTCGCTATGTTTTAATGCATCTATAAGCTGTTTAATTCAAACAATGTTTTCGCTCCATTCACACTATTTGTCCATTGCGGAGGGTTAGCCCCGTTGAATGCGCTTCTCATCGAGCACCTGTGTACTCCGGAAAAGCAATACACGCGAAGCTCATGGTCATTGCTTTGCCGCAGTATACGGGTGCTAGGTGAGAAGCATACTCGATGGGACTAACCCATCCCGATTATGCAAGGAGCACTGTCCTGACAATCTGCTTTCATTATTTGTGCTTCTTTGATTTTTCTAGGGGGGATTAAATTCCAGGTGAAAGAAAGAATATTTGCATATAGCAAGCAGATTTATAAATTCCTTCGATTAGGATAGGTGCCCTAGTGAAAAAAAGTATATGAATCTATATAAGAACTTATATGAAATATTCAAAAACTGATATGCGACATATGAAACTGATATGAAATATCCAAAAACTGATTTGCGATATAAGAACTGATATGAAATACCGAAAAACTGATATGCGACATATAAGAACTCATATGCTACATACGCCAACTGATATGAATGCGTCCAATAAACATATAAGAAATAAATTCATATAATGTTTTTTCAGTATACGACGTGCCGCACGGGAAAGCAAACACGTGGCTTGGAACCGCAGTGGAGCGGCCTGATTTACCGGCATTCAAATAATTACGGCATGAGCGTTTACTTTTTATTAAGAGATTCGTCCCGTGAGCCGTTCTAAATACTCTCAGGGTTACGACATTCTTGAAAAAAATCCAACACGCTGAAAATATTATTTATTGCGTAGGTGGTCACCGAAAAACTCCGTACTTACAAAACGACCTGTATAAAAGGCGGAAACGCAGAGCTCCGTAGTAGTTATTGGCTGTGCTGTTGCATTCATGTTTGTTGTGCCGTGTATATGTATGCAATCAATGTATTTGTTCAACTGATGCTAGTGGTATGCGTAATGTATCTACAGGGTGGCGTGAGTAAATAAATACATTTTTGCAGCACATGAATTGGGCGGTACCTAGCGCCACCTAGCCACCTAGTGTAACTGATATGCGGCATATGAAACTGATATGAAATAATAAGTTCTGATATGAAAAAGGTGTCCAATAAACATATCAGAAAAAAATTCATATAACTTTTTTCAGTAGGGTGGGCACGTTTCTTTAGGTTTAATTTTATGTGAAATCTGTCATTTACATGCCACCCCAATGTAGGCATTGGACTTACAGAGGTCACAGTTCATAGATGTAGTTATATTAAAACTAACTGAGCTTAGAAGTGGACAAGGGGAAGGTTGGGAACAACCTTCACAAGTTAAGCTGAATTTTTGTTTAAGCACGGCACAACAGTAGTAAAAGGCTTTGAGAAACTATTCTATATTCAATTAGAAAATAATCGGCCAATATTAGTATTTGCTTTAAGCCTCACCAATGTTTTATGTGTGCCCTTTTTTAAATAGGCCTATGCAGAGGATAGTATAAAAACTGCTTGGTATATGTAGTTATTCCTATAGCGATTTCATACTTTGCCTCATATCACTTTTCCATAAATTTCCAATAATTCAAACTTCTCATATTTCAAATTAAAGTCTGTGGCTTCCAGGAGTTTGAGTTACTGAGAGTCAAGTGTATCAGAAAATATTTCCGGTCCTCCAAAAAACCAAGAACCTGAACATTGACTTCAAGCAACAGCTTTTCTAGCTGCCGAATAAATGACATGCCACACCAGAAGTGTAAAGCTTCCTTCAGTGACATGAATAGCAACCTTACACAAAAGATGAGCACCAGTTCACTTATGCACAGGAGGCGGCTGTCGCCATGTAGGAAAGTAACACAACTCGCAAACGTCCCACCCCAACCTCCAGGATAGCCTAGGTCTGCTGAAAAGCCTCGTCCATCTATCTTGGAGTCCCCAAGTAGCAGCAATCAAGAAGTCAACTTCCCCTCGAGGCAGACTGCCCTCGAGCCCCTCCCAGTGGCCTTTGTTATACCAGAAGCCCAAGATGGATTACGTTAGTGAAGAGTCCTATCGCTCGTTGCCTAGGAAAAGGTGAGGAGGAGCATCACCACTGGGAAGGTCTAGGGACCATTAACGCAGCACATCTCTATCTTCTGTTTTGGTTTGATCACATTTACACTGCATTGGAAAACCATAAATGCCTGCAGGATCAAGTCACTGGACCTGGGAAAAACAGCAGTGGACTGTTTTTCATTATTCCACACTGTTCATTGTTAGATTTGTTACACCAGAGACCGCTATTTCGCTAGAAATGGCAGTTGGTGGCTGCACTGTCATTGCACAATTAATAAGAGCATGAGTCTCTGGCAATGGAAGTTTCTTAGTAAAACTGGTGCTCTAAATAAAGTTGTGGCTCAAGAAAATGATGATGATGAAGATAAAAATTTAAATAACACTTGAATGTGATGGGTTTTAAAGCCGCAAGCCACATTGGTCTTGAGCAGAGGTTGGCGACACCTTTTGTCATAAAAGCACCTTCAAACAAAATATTGATAAACATTAGTTCTCTCTAAACAAAAGAGGAAACCATCACTTCATTCTGTGATTTTGGTTTGCTTCAACTAGCAATAAATTTGACATTGCCTTGACGTTTCACTGTAAAAGAAATTTCTTATGATGAATGTGCCGAAGACTGGGACTCAGCTAAATTTAAATGGCGAGAAATGTTCTGAATTAAGCGGCACACAACAGAACATATAGAGGGAGACTTTAAGAAACCCTTTCCATGGGTACACTTCCACTTACAACCATCTCCAAAAGAAAAATATTTTGCTGGACCTCAGTGCCTTCTATTGAAGAGTACGGCTGGGCAATGGATAGAATAACCGACCGATTAATCAAATATTGCTTTAATCTGGATTATTCTGTTTATCCGGTCAACCAATAAAACTTTGATGAACCAAAAGAAAATCAAAATTAAATGATTTTACCATAGAGAAATGGCCGAGTACATGTATATGAAGGGTAAAGTTTAGGTGAAATTTTAATCTAAAATAAACTGTAAGGGCAAGATTTGTAACTCCAGACAAGGTGCAGAGGGTTACATGTGCTCTGGCCACTTTAACATATATTGAGTGTCTGTTTAGAGCAGCGAGAACAATCGAAGGAAGCCGCTCTTGCCGATGAATATCAACAAACCTCTTTGCCTCATGCAACTCAAGTAATAATCTGCGAGTGTGTCCTCAAACTGTTGTCAACTATGTATTGAAGTTGATTCATAATCAATTTTGTATACTGTTTATCATACATTCAGCAAAAACAAACAAAAATATATATAATTTTGAGTATGCATGGAAAGGAATGAGAATGATTAATCTATTAATAATCGGTTAAAGGATGGCAATTATAATGAGGTTTAAATTTATAATCAATGCTCAGCCCTACAGTCCAGTCATTGTTGCTAGAAGCTGAAATGACCAAGCGACGACTGACAACAGTGGCACTGCCTTAACAAGAAAACTTCAACCAGCAATAAAAAGATAACGTTCAGAAGAGATTGCAGTGGCATGATGCCTGACTCGGCCTGATCATGGTTGAGAACCGCACACCTTGCTGCAGATGTGCTGCTTCTGGGATTGTTTATAGTCACCATTATGTTTGCCTGCTGAGTCATAGGACAAAGTTATTTGGATGGGACAAAGGCCACCGGCCCACATAATTGAGGCGCCAACAAGCGCGGCTAGGCGATAGCAAAACATAAAGATGACTCAAATCGAGGTGCTCCTAAACAATGAGAAACAGGCAGAGTCGCATACCAGTGGCCATGCACTCTTGTCCTCAACCGCCTCTTATTGCTACTTCAGCATCTCTTGTAGAAGCCCAGCAAGCAGTGGATTTCGGTCATTGCACTAACATTTCAGCTTGCACTGTCCAGGACTCAGCACGACCCCCAACATACTTAAGGACAGAGATACAAAGAAGCAACCTACTAACCTCTGTGTAAATGTGATAAAAAAAACAGTGAATACCCTCGAGCTTATAGCCTAGAGAATAGAAAAGCACCATACACAGCATTAACTTCCTAAAAGAGAGGGACATCAAACCTGGTTCTAGGGAAAAAGATATAGGCTAAAAAAGTTCTTCCACTCACAGTCAAAACATAGGGACGACTTATTCACCACAGTTACAAGCTTCAATTTTGTTACTGATTCTTTCAGTATAAATTTGTGGACATTCTCTTGGGTCAAAACTTTTCCAGAACAGATCCATAAAGGGTCACAATTATTCCCTCAAATGTTTTCACAGTTCCAAATACAGATCCCTGTTTTTATGCAATCTTTGCAACAAAATTCTGCAAGAAAAGCAACAAAAAAACCCACTTGATTAAACGTAATAATCGTGCGCCCTTATGGGATCCTGCTGAAATAGTTTTGACCGAAGGGAATGACTACAAGCATATACAGCAAGAATCAATAATAATGATAAAGCATAGAAATGCGTTGACTAAGCCCTTTCTGTGTTTCGACTCTGAGTGGAAGAGGCGTACAGGGACGTAGCAAGGGAGGGGGAGGGGTGCTTATGGGGCTTCAGCCCCACCACGAAATCCAGCCGACCCTATAATATTATACACAAGAATTTTGACCCCTTACCCCTCTCCGAACCCCAAGTAATGGACATCCCAGCCACCCCCCCCCCCCCCCCCAAAAAAGAAAAAAAAAAAAAATTCTTGACTATGCCACCGCTTTTTGCCTGTATTTTTTCATTAGAAACAAGTTCGATGTCCACCCGTTTTTGGAAACTTGACCTTGTGTATGATGTTTTTGTACTTCCTAGGTTAAAAACTCAAGCTATTCTTCTTTCAACCACATTTACTCAGAGGTTCGTAGGTTGCTTCGTTTCGTTTGTTGTCTTGGGGACCTTCGGGGTTGCGTACAGTAGAAGGCTGCAATATCTGGGAACGAATACCCTTTATAGAGTGGTTGTAAGCAGGAAAATATTATTTTTAAAACGTGCCTTTGTGTCTCCCTCTTCAGGGTTGCCTATTTATTTTTAGCCCATTGTTTTAGACTTCAGTGTTTGCATCATCCTTCATGAATCCCTACTACTGTATTGGGTAAATCACTTTGTTTAACCTGTGCCAGCTTGCACCTCGGTTTTGTTCTTTAGAGAGACACTAACACGCCCTAAAATGTGCATATTTTTTCATTTTTTTGCCAGGCGATTTAATTTGTGTCAAGAGACTAGTCAGGAAATATTTTACTACACAGCCACATATATATTTAATAAAGCCAAAAACAATCTGCAGTTCGAAACCGAAAAGACGACGACGACGAATTTGCGTGCACCGTTTGTCGTGCGATTATTTCGCACGACAAACGCTCGATGTCTGCGCTTGAATATCAATTGGCTGGTATCACAAATGACCGTTCCGAAGTAAAGCCCCCTCATCCGTCGCAACGTTGGTGCATCATGCGTCACCATCGTAACGTCCAGCCCGCAGTACGTCGCTGTATTGAATATGATATGTATAAAGACTTCCTGTGATCTGTGCAGGATTTTTTTTTTCAATCAGCATTTTTGCTGGCTTTTGGAGACCACAAAAATGGGGTTCATATTCTTTTTTTTTTAATGTTGCGTGTCTGCCTTAGATGACGCAAAACTTTGAATATGTTTGGTGCATACAGTTTAAACCCCAGATAACCATGAAAAAGAGAGTGAATGCGATAGCAAGCAACCAATTCAAGAATGGCTTTTTTTGAGCAGAAACAAACAAATTTGGATCCGCAAGTAAAGTTCTGGGTAGTTGGAATATCGTAGGTCATGTTCAAACAAAAACCTCGACAAGCATAAACACCCTATCAATGTCCCTTTAATAGATTACTGTACGAGTTACATTTCTAGACACAAGCATAAACAATGTTTGTGATTAAATTGCAAGCACACAGTTAATTCATAGGAATGATTGGGAGCATACTTTTGTTCACTAGTGCTGATACTGACTAAATGATAAACCATCATTTAAGACAAAAACAAAAAACGGTGCAAAGGACAGAAGAGAACAGACGCATAAAACACAGTGCTACGGTGTGTTCACCTCCACCTCTTTTTCCATATTTCCATTCTTTGTTTCTAACCCATTTGTTAATAATTTTTTGTTTGGGATTATTTGTGCTAGGGGTTCACTGTAATGACCCACCTGCCATGGCATTCGCTTTAGGCGCAGTTCTCCCTTCAAGGCACCACCCTCGAAGAAGTGCTGGGTGGGCGTCCCTTTCACTCTTGTGATGCAGTTCCTCAGGTTCCCATAGGTTGCAAGCTGCCAGACAAACCAGCTGAGTCACGAAAACTAGTCCTGCAGCAGCAAATTTCACTTTAACACTTCTAGACGTAAACACCCATGCACTTAGAAGAAGACAAGACAAACAGCAAAGCAAGTGGTTTGCCCTTCTTAAATGCCTTCTTTCATTTCGCTGGGAACATATGTATCGGTCACACACTAGTGTACATCCAGTGGTATGGCTTAATTTTAAGATGAGCACTCTCTTATATAACTTCAAACTTATCTAGAAAACAATGAATATAATGGGTCAGACATAAAAATTCGTTATGAAATAACCTGTATGTTTAATCAACATTTCCTGATATTATACACAAACAGTAATGCAGGGTGGGACTGTGCATTAATTAGAAACTTGCAACCGATTAACAGTTGACATTTATTTAAATAATTGATCAGTCAATGAGTGACTTGGAGGTTTATGAAATTGTTAACATAATTTGAAATTGTGAATATTACAAAATACCGTTGGAGAATGTAATTGCTGGGATTCCCATATCCTATGCAATAGAGGAACAAAATGTAATAATGAAGCCATTTCTATTTAGTGGTGTGTTTGGCACACAATCAAAGGTCATGGGTTGATGTGGCAGAAGCTGACATAAATGCCAGCTACTAGGTATTATTGAAGTAATTAAAAAGTGAGTTTTGGAATGCAATGCAAATAAGGCATTATCCTCCAACAGGAAGCACAACAGCAAATATGGTATAGCCCTTAGACAAGGATGCTGTACAAAGTTACTCCATGTAATGGCCCACAAGCTCCTTAAATTAATCAAAACAAATAATAGTTCTTGCTGACATAATAGGGCAACCTTCCATCAACACAAGTGACGTCAAGGCAACTGTTATTGCATGACTGCCATGAAGCACGAACATTCACACAGTAGTCAATTTATGCTGTCATTTCATTCAACTCACGTTACGATGCTTGCTAATCATGTCAGCTTCAGCCTGGTCAGGGTGGCACCTAGCACAAGAATTCAGACTTCACTGTGGTTTATATCATGAAGAGAGACACACCTTATAGTAAGTAAAAAAACCCTAACAACTAGAACTTTTAACAAGGAGGAGGGTGCAATAGCTTATTGTACAGAATGTCCCTGAAAAAATCGGACCCTGGTTTTCGCACCGCAAAAATAAACTAGAATTTCGAGAAAGCTCAAACTTTGTTGGAACATAGCCGCAGCCGTTCAAACGAGATGCTTAAGTTTTAATGCATATCATTACCGGAATAAAAAGTTAGAAGTGGAAAACTGTTTTTCACTTTGAGAGGACGCCGTCCCTGAGAAGCAGCAGACAGAATGCCGCTGTTTGTGACAGCATCTCACAGATGGTGCCTCCATCCGCGCAAGGATCAGAGCCATAGATAGGGGAGAGTTTGGCCATCCATTGTCCTCGGTGAACCCAGGCGGACCCTTGACTCCTCCCACCGGCATTGACATTGGCCCTAGCAACCGCGTGGCAACGACGAACCCGCTGCAATCGACACGCTCCCGACCACCATTTTTGTTCCTATTCCGCGTACATGTGCATAGGCTACCCTGGAGGTTTACCGGCTCCTTGATTTTCTGAGCTTTTATTTTCAAAGACGAAAATGATTTGTTGCTGCGCCGTCGGGTGCTCTAACAGCAGCCATGATGGCTTTCGGTTGTTTATTATTCCGAAAAAAAAATGAGGGAAACTGGCTAATAAAAATAAAGCGCGACACGTGGACGCCAATGGCTGGTTCCCGACTTTGTGAGGTAAGAATCTTTTCATTTATTCTAAAAACTTTCCACTATGGAAATGATCACCCGTGCCTTGCGTGATCGCATCTACAGCTACAATCACGGATGGTATGGATTTATAAATTACTGTAAATAGCATTGATCTGGTCATATATGCAGTTCAAACTTTGGCTCAACTCAAGAAAGTGAGACATAATTATAGTTCGTTGCAATCAAGATAAGCATGTGCGATCACTAAAGCTACAATCCTTGTTTGTTGCATAAAGATATACGAGCACATGGAATTTAAATGAAACAAAACAAAACGGCAAAGTTAATTTTAATTATACGCATTTCTCATGTTCACTATCTGCAACTTCTAAGGGGCCCTGGTTATGACAGCCCTGTTTAAACCAGTGACTGCTAAGTAAATTGAAAGTTATAAGTTGTCCTGGATTTAATGTACATGATGCAACTAAGCATGCAAATGTTAATTATAGGGCATTGTTAAGTAAAATTTATCATATTTTTCTAGGCAATTTGAAGGATCCCAGTTTGAGCAAAATTGCGCAGATGGTTGTAAGAAGCTGAAACAGACTGCCATTCCAACAGTGTTTGCACATTCTAATTGCAAGAGAAGGAAATCACCAATGATGCGAAATGCTCCATTACCAAAGGTAAGTATGCCACATAACGGGTGAATTTTTTGTTATTCGGTCACATGTACTCCAGGCAAAATAAAAAAGAAGAGTGACATTAGGACACTTTTAATTTTCCCATTTGCTTACCCTGCTTGAGGGACGCTAAGAACAAAATTGTTTGTGCAGTTAGGCGGCTAGGTGCAGTTAGGCGAAGCAGCTCAGTGGCTTGCTCCGCAAAGACGTTGTGCAAGCTTGTACAGCGTCCCAATAGACCTTTTTCTAAATTTCCCAAGCACCGAGTGCAGTTACAGGCATTGCACGTGCTAGCGTCTGCAGTAGTAATTGTTCTAAATCAAAAAGTCCAAAACAAATTTTGCCTCGCACACACGTTCGTCAAAGCCTTATTATGATTATTTACTTTGAATCTTTTATAAGAGAAAGGCCAGCGCGCGCGGACCGTAGAATTACACTTCCAGCGTTGTTCTCGATGCTTGGGTAGTTAAAAAAAAAGGTCTAATGGGACGCTGTCAGCTTTTGTGTGCTATCAAAACCCGGCCAATTGAGTCAAGGCAATCCGCTTTCCAAAGACGTTGCCATGCCGACAATTATCGCGTTCATTTAGGCTTAGTAATGGCCAGCATCAAAAGACTATAAAAAAGATGCGGCAAGGTCATTGCTCATGCTTTGCGATTGAAGTGAGGTAAGGCAAAGCGAAAGCCTCCTGCACGATTCGTTGCTGACTAACGCGCCCGATATTACAGCTACAACGACATATTAGTTCCAAAGAGAGCGGCACTCACTCACCGGGGCACCGCCACGTTTCCCCGCATCCCTACCGAGCCAGTCACGTGACATAATAATCCCCCTCCTAGGTACTGCGGCTAACTTTACCAGTTGTTAGCGCTTCAAGCAAACGGGCCGAGACTATGTTGCTCACGCGTTAACTGCGGCCTAAGGAACGCTAGTTGGTAATAAAATAAAACTGAACATAAACAATTAATGCAAGTGCATGTAAACGACAGTTGGCGTTCGCGAGGACAGAAGCAGATAATGTCTGCTTCGGTATTTATCAAAATGCCTTTTCACAGAAAAAAAAAATCATGTGACTACAATTTTAGGTTCTTCAATTAGTTTTATTTCCTTCTATAAAGAACCGACAAAGTTGGGGACAAGGATACAATACTTTTGTCAGGTACTGTAACTTTGCTGCCAGTCGCTCGGGTTAGACCATTAAAGGAGCGCTGGAAGCCTCGAGGGCAAGTGGCGCCATCTGCACAACCTACTCGGCAACGGCACATGAAGATCCGGCATGGAACAAATCAATTTACGACTGCATCTCAAAAGACATTGGCTCAACCTTCCAAAATGAACCGATAATGATTGTGGGTGACTAACTGCCACATATTAGAACTGGATGGTAGGGAAAGCAAAGCAGCAGAACTCAGGAAACTAGTAAAAAACACAGCATAAAGGGGGGGGGGGGGGTGCAACGATTTCCGAACTTCGGTCAAAAATTTGTGGAAGTTGCCCTCTGACACTTCTGAAGTAACAAACAGAAAACCGATTTCTCCTGCGTGTCCTAGTTGTTGCATAAAAAAAAGATAAATATTGGCATTTCGGGCACCCCTTAACTCACTCCCAGTCTTCAGGGTCACACCTGGTCCCCCTCCTAGTTTCATTTCATTTCATTTTATTACCTCAAAGGCACTCGACTTGCGAGCGCATTACATGAGGGGGGAAATTCATAATATACAATTAGAACTTCAAAACAGTGTTTTCACGTATATACTATTTACATCTTAAAATAACACGCACAAAAATGCACTGGGGAAAGCGTGCAGACAAAAGAGCAGGAAAAAAAAACACTACATGATATAACATTGCAATTTCATATATCGCGACATAATTGAATGAGTGTAAACAAAACTTAACGCAAAAAAAGATCAAGATGAAAATGCAAAAATATACAACAGCGTGCAAGGCAAACAAATATCAAGGTAGAGACCGCTTACTAACTGCTCATTCCAAAGTACTGTTCACATTTTAATTTATATGCTGCTAGGTTAGTCTCCGATACAACTTCGTATGGCATATCATTCCAATCTCTAATGCACATGTCAACAGGCGATGAGGAAAATAATAGTGTGCGTGATTTGGGCGGCTGAATCTTGAGTTGGTGATCCGTTCTGGGTGATATATAGGAGGGCGGTTTGTAGTAGGTTTGCCTAAAAGTTGATGCGCTATTGAAAATAGTATGAAAAAGACATAGTCGTGACAGCCGTCGACGTTTCTCAAGAGAATGTAGACCAAGGTTGTTTTTTAGTGACGTGACGCTAGTAAATGATGAATAGTCAGAGGTAATAAATCGGGGTGCCTTATTCTGGACGGACTCCAGTCTATCAACAAGGTATGCCTGATGAGGACTCCAGACAGCGCTAGCGTATTCTAGTTTTGGAAGTATCAGCGAATTGTAGGCAAGCAATTTAGTGGACGGAGGTGCGAGAGATATATTTCTTTTCAAGAAGCCGAGGGTTTTATGAGCACTTGCTACTATGCAATCTACCTGATAAGACCAGTTTAACGTTTCTGAAAAGTGGACACCAAGGTACTTGTAAACGGACACCCTGTCAATGTTGCGTCCTTGAAGGAAATACTGGGTAGACGATCTACTTGGCGATGTGGAAATGTTCATGTGTTTACTTTTTGAAACATTAATATGCATGAGCCAGTCGGTGCACCAAGTTCCGATCCTGTCAAGGTCATTTTGCAATATTAAATGATCGGATGTATCGGATATCTTTCTGTATATGACACAATCATCAGCGAAAAG
The DNA here is from genome assembly GCF_016920785.2 of Ixodes scapularis. Lineage (NCBI taxonomy): Eukaryota > Metazoa > Arthropoda > Arachnida > Ixodida > Ixodidae > Ixodes > Ixodes scapularis. The sequence goes on from NW_024610148.1 coordinate 749,589, forward strand.
CCTAATGGTGGACGTTAATGAAGGAAGGTCATTTACATATATTAAAAACAAAAGAGGCCCAAGAACGCTCCCCTGCGGTACACCAGACGATACTGAACATTGATAAGAAAGAGAAGCGTTTATTTTTACGGACAGAGTTCTATTAGAAAGGAAGGAAGCGATCCAGTTAAGAATGCATGGTTCGATGCGGAGTCGTGATAGCTTTAGGAGGAGGCGACTATGTGGGACAGTATCAAAAGCTTTGGCAAAGTCGATGAATATGATATCGGTCTGGTGATTGTCATGAGTGTTGACATGAAGGTCAGTAATGAACTCGAATAGCTGGGTGACACATGAGTGATGTTTCACTCATGTGTCACCACACGGCACTCCGAAGGACGTCACCTAGTGACGTCCTTCGGAGTGCCGTGTGGGTTCCCGTGTGCTGTCTCGGAGGACACTTCCTCTCCCTCTCTCTGCTGACATTAGCGGGCGTTAGGCTGCAGCTTAGAGCCGAGCGAAGTCACGTAATCTTCTAGCCGTAGTTCCTCCGGCTGCCACTTGCGGCTGCAAGTGGGGGAAGAAGCTCGGCTTTTGCTTTGCAATTATTCAGCGGAATCGCGACATTTTGAAGGAAGGAAATGGTTTCTCTATCCTCCAGGGCACGATAAACAACGTAAAAATGAGGAGATGCAAATTCTTTTAACCATAAAATTGTTGAACCCCCCCCCCCCCCCCTTTAACTATAGTTAACCTGGAGCCACAATGCAAGGGAAAAACAACCTGGAGCCGCAACAACCAAAAATCAACAATTGACTATATCCTCATAAACGACGAGGCAGGCAAAGAAAACATCAAGATAGATGCTATAGACATAGACGAGAGCAAGGTAACCAGCTGTGCAAGCGATTGTACCAGAATACTGCTAAAACTAAACACCAACAACCAAAGACAGAAAAAAAAAACATCCAAGAAAACCACTCGAAGCTAGGAGCAGAAGATAAAATAGAAAAATTTACATCAGAATTGGAGAAAAAAATTACAAAAGACAACACATATGAAGAACTAATGAGCCTAATTACCCAAACAGCCAAAGAACAAGTGGAAAAAACCAGAAAAGGGAAACAATAAAACCGAAGGAACTGGTTCGACAGGAGGTAAAGGAGGCAATTGGGAAGACGAGAGATCAACAGGCAGCACAGGTGGGCACAACGAAAAGGCTATACCCAAGACTACCTGTGGGAATGTTTCGAAGAACAAAAAGTTCGAGTGAAGGCACTATACCCCGTTTCACCTCATGTTGTACCGCAGCGAAGGCTAGAAGTGCGAGCTCATAGCGTTGGCAGCTGCCCTAGGTGCACGAGAGCTTGTGGCGCCGAGGTGTGCCATAGAGCAAGGAGCTCGCGCTTGTAGCCTTTCCTGCGGTACAACACAAGGTGAAACAAAGTGGAGTGGCCACAAAAATTCAACAGTTCTGCAGAAAGACAGAGGAAGACATACTGAAAAAGGGGAAAAAATCTAACGAGAAATTCTGGAGACAAATTACTACAATGCATGCAGAAAAAAAGAAAGAACAGACACGTATGCTGCAAAGAGGGGGCAAAGACCTGAAAGAAAAATGTGAAATAGAAGAATGGATGACTGAGTACTTCTTACAGCAACAACAAAAAACTAAAGCAAACCCCGGAAGAGACATACAGTCAAAAAGAAACTTTGGGAAAACGAAAAATACAGAAGCATTCCAGACTAGATCCCATAACCACGGGAGAACTGAAGAGGCAAATAAGACGACAGAAAAACAAGAAGTCAACCGGTATGGATGATATTCCGAACGAGTTCCTGAAGGCAATTAAGAAAGAGGCAGCAAACAACCTCAGAACATGCTTTAATGAACGCCTGGTGTCAACAGAAATACCGTAAGTGTGGGAACAGGCAAGAGTAAAGCTCCTATATAAAGGGAAACAAGCAGACCCAAAAGACCTCAATGCCTATCGACCAATCGAAATAATCAGCAGTCTGCAAATTATTTGCAAGCATAATAAACCACAGGCTACAGCTTGTATGATAAAAACAACTTTTTCGTAGAAGCTCAAAATGGCTTTCGGCCAAACAGAAGAACAAGCGATAACCTATTTACGTTAATCCCAAGCCATAGAAATGAAAAACATCCAAAACTCCCAGTTGTTCCTGGCATTCCTAGACCTCGAGAAAGCATATGATGCAGTACCACACCAAAGATTATGGGATAAGATGGAGAAAAGCGGACTCGAAAAGGAAAGTGTCGAACGCCTGAAGAGCTTGTACAGGGGTTGCGAGGCCTGGTACACATTAGAAAACTACAAATCAAAACCAGTACCAATAAGTTTTGGACTGAGACAGGGGTGTCGCCTATCACCAACACTGTTTAATGTGTACACAAACGACCTTCTCAAACATCTCAAACATCTGGAGGAGGAAGGGGCAGGGTTGCCCTTGAGCACTACGACCAAGGACAAAGAGGAAGAATACACGTGCATCCCATGCCTGGCCTTTGCGAACGATGTGGTGCTCCTCGCAGAGTCCTCAACCGATATGCAGCACATGATTGACATCTGCACAGGGGTGGCAGCGAGGGACAACCTTAAATTTAATGCAGGAAGAACGCAGTGGATGGGCTCCAACGTGAATTTGGACACCAGCTTTTACCTACAAAATTAAACAGTACAGAAAACAACAGCCTACAATTACCTTGGTGTAACAATAACGCACAGCAAGGACTACCTGACCAAACAGGAAAAAAACGTAATTAAAAAGTCAAACAAACTGAAGGGGGTGGTGTGGCATCTCGCCAGGCACTCGTACAATAGACACTCGGTTGGGAGGCTACTATGGAAATCCCTTGCAGTCCAAGCAGTGACTTACGCGAACGACGCGATTACATACAGCGAGACGGTGGTAAAGTATCTGGATCGACATCAATACAGACTGGGGAGATGGCTGCTGAGCTGCGCAGCAAACGCAGTGGTAACCGGGGAAATGGGATGTATACCTACAAGATACGAGAGGCCAGGTCGAAGCTTGCATACATGGGCAGACTAAAGTTCCTTCCCCAGGAGAGCTACGCCAGAGGGATGAACTACCACATCCGATATCAGGGGTCCAAGACAGGCTGGATGAAGAAAATAAAGACTATAGATTCTAAGTACGGTGGGGGCACAACAAGACATCTGGTGACGACGGAACAGGAGTGGGTGAGGACAATACGGGCAGAGGTGACACGGGCCGGAATAGAGGACTGGAGAAGGACAATGCAGAGGATACTGAGCCTCCAACTGTACAGGAAACACAAGAAGGAACCAGCGCCCTATCCACACTAGCAGGGAGACCGAGCCAGCGCGCTGCTGTTGCAGGCTCGAACGGGCTCCCTACTGATCCAGAGACGCAGATTTGAGCTTTATGGAGAAGATCCAAACTGCGGGCTCTGTGGCGGCGACGAGGAGACTGTCGAACACATCTTGGGACAACGCAGTAGCATCGACCAGAAAGGGCAAAGCGCGTAGTAGAGCGGTATAGCACAGGCCCTTGGCTACGGAGACGAGGCCGAGGAGGGCAACGACGACGACAGTGACCGTAAAAATTACACGCCATATGGGGACTTGAATCATCCGACGGAGGCAACAAAACGCCGCCTCGTGGCGTGGGAGCGACTTTGCCGCACCGCAAAACCCCTTGCCTAGAGCGGAACGCCTGAACTGTGGCCTGAACAACCTCAACAATGCACATCCCCCCCCTGCAGCCCTACCACGCACACGCCCGCTGTCGCACAAGCCGTCTCGCTAGCAGACGGACGGAAGAACGCAGTGGCGCAGCGAGCGCAAGTGAGAATTTATCTCGGCCTCAGGGTGCGCCGTGCGTGCGGAGCAAGGCGACAGTCGGCGCAGGGCGGAGCGCTGTTTCAGCTCGTTTTGTTTGCGATAGTACAGGTTGAGAAGCTGAAAGCAGATCACCCCGTTATCATGTCGCTAGTACCACGGCAGAACTTCAAAATAAAATATTAACGATAAACTCGCGGATAGCATAAGAACCCCAAAATATCGCCGTGAGAATGCAATTGAATGAGGGCACTCTGGGCACAGGGTATTTTTAAAGAGCGAAAGCAATCCGCGAAACCACGAAAGAGACAGTCAGACATATGTGGTCGCTCCCATCAAATGTAAACAATAAAAGGTTTCTATATTCACTTACCAGGTTCCCGAACAAATAACAAGTGTTCGAAAGAATGTTCCAGATAATATCTCACCTTCAAATCCGTCAACACGTCCAAACGACACGTCCAGATGAAACTGCGAGTCTGCGACGCCATTGAAAAAATGGATTGACTTGGCCGGCCGGTTTTACGGTTTTACCAGTTTTATTTCAAAGCGCTGCCCATGCAAAGAAACCGAAACTATACTTGAGGTAGTTTCGGTATAGATTCCGGCAGGTTTGAAAGATCAAGGAACGAAAGTAAACCCTGAGACAATGATAAACAAAATAACAGACAAAACAACTTGCCCTCTCCGTTATTTTATTTCTCCTTGTCTCAGGGTTTAGATTATGTTAATAAAATTAAATGCACTTTTTACGTGCGTTGTGTGTGTGTGTAGGTGTGAACGCGAGAGTCCGTGTGCGTGCCTCTGCGGATGCGATTGCGTGTGCAACACTGGTGTGTGCAGGCGTGCATGCGTCTGTGTGCATGTGTGCGCGGGAGCGCGCGCGTGTATGCCACGTCCCTGTGCGCGTGCGTGTATGTGTGCGTGCGTGTGCATGTCTGCGTGAATGTGCGTCTGTATGTGTGCTTGCGCGCTCGCGTGTGCGTGCGTCTGTGTCTGTGTGCGTTTCATCTTGTTAGCCCTGGACATTGGTGACAATTGTTTTTAGAAAGGGGGGGGGGGGGGGGGTCCGTATGCCGCAACCTACCGCCACATTTTTGGGGGGTATTGGGGGGATTCCCCTGGCTACGCCACTGGCCCTGGATGTAAAACAAAATGTAATTTGTGTAGCTAAAAAGCGGCAGAATATTAACAGTAGCGGTCAGGTGTGCCTGCGGAGACATTCAAACTTCGTTTACAAATAGGGTGTAAAAAGAAAACAAAAAGTCATTTTGGGAACAAACTACGGCCAACCTACTTCAAAAATTGCAAAAAAAAAGAACTTTTAAATTTTTGCAGTGAAGACAAAGGCGCCGGCACGAGCGCGTGGCTTTAGAAAGTGCCTCTTATGAACGAGTGCTCGTACAAACAAAAGCACACTACTGAGCGATGCTCACGCGCCTCTCTGCGCCTTTGTCTGTACTGCAAACATTTCTGAGATGGAGTATGGTTAGAATTTCGAGCGCCTTTGGGGTGATAGCATCAGTGTCACGAAATACTGTGACGTCATCTAGGCTGCAAGCCATACACGAACTCATCTCTGTTACGTCACGGCGCGGTGGTGGCGCGTCGGTCGCACTTCCGGTCTGGGGCTGTGGGCAGAAGTCCCATGTATTCCTGCGTTGTTTTGAAAGGAACCTGACAAAAACCTGCCTTCTCGTCAAAACGCCGTGACTGGGGCTGTACTAAAAGAGTCGAGAAAGGTTTGAAGGCCAGTTTTCATGTGCTCGGTTCGTCCGAGACGGTGGATATGTGCCGTGAAAAGGGAAAACCAGGCGCCGTCGACCACGATTTCTTGGGCGGGAAGCACTTTGGATTGAATTCACGGATACTTCTGGTCATCAAATGTATTTGTTTTGTTCTAGCATGAACGGCGGAAAACCGCGAGGTTGTACGGACCACCTGCGGGCTACGTTCAGTGCGTCTTCAAGTTCAAACGGCCGCTTGACTGTTTAAACTGCCGTCTGCTCTTTCAAACGTTTCTGCTTGTCGTCTGCTCTTTTAGACGACACCAGCCCGTAGACCAAACGTGGGCCCGGTACTTGCGATAAGAAGTAAGTGCAGGCCTCAAAAGACTCAAATTTGAAGGATGGTAACCAGGCTCGATGTAAACATTAGATACAAGGATGCATTGATAATTGTTACCAGTGGCCATCACCGACTTGTTATGCCTAATTCACTTGGTCCGATTCTGCTTGATATTTTCAGCATCGACGTCGACCATCTCAGCTACGCTTCACGTTTTTGCAGCCCGACCGACGTCCGGACTGAAAATTGCGAGCGAAATCTCATCATGCGACTCAGGCTTTAGCGTACATTCTGCGGCGTCCACGCGGAATGAATCGCCGCATGTCACATTATTCACGCGAAGTTTTGCGGTGTAACGAGCCTCGGTAATTTCGGTGACGCCGCTGAAGTAGTCAGACCTTGCCAGGAAGACGTAGAATCAACTATGCAAACGCGAAAAAGGGCAGGGGGACTCGCACCGACGCCGACAACATCGCATTTCAATGGTTTGTTTATGGGCGACGGCGAGCTTTTTGCCCACACCCCCATCGCGCATGCGCGGCACCGGTGCCGTCCACTAGGGGCGCTCCGGTTTGTTAGTAAACATGAGTTGGTGTATACTCACGAAATCCCTATTTCTATACTGAAAGCATTTATGAAAATAAATATCCTTTGCATTTAAAAATATTTTTAAGGGCACACATTGCACTTCGGGCATACTGTGAATTAGAGTAGCTTGTCTTTATATTTACCCATTTTCATTAATTCATTTATAATCGTTGTTGAAGTGCTACAAATATTTATTTTGGAAAATGTGACGAAGCCATAGCATAAAAAAAAACAATAAATTTTGCACAAAAATGCACAAAAAATAAATAAATGCAGGCACAGTTTGAACTACGCGACGAAGGGATAGCACAATTGTTAAAAAAAACACAAATAAAAAAATAAAGGCAGTGTTTGTACTAAAACAAAAGAAAGCGTCATTTCCAATCTCCCTTTCATATCACAATTTAATGATTCCGAAAGCGTTTTTTTTTTTTTTTTTTTTTTTTTTCCACTTTGTTTCCGAAACCGAAACCAAAAGTATTCAGAATTTACAGTAGCACCAAAACAATTTTGCACAAAAGCAGTCCCTCCAAAATTATTGTCGCAGGCGCGTTAAAAAAAAAGCCGTTGTTTATACGACGTGTAAAAGAAAAAGTAAAAAAGAAAAAAAAAAGAGCATTTAAAGTTTTGTGTTTGTGACCACCACTTGCTCCGTAGTTCCAGATGGTCTGGCACAGTCTGGCATACGAATGGGAACCGCGCCGTCGTCGACATCGCTCTGTGGTTTGCGTTCATTTCTACCTTTAAACCGATTCCTTTACGTTTTTTTTTTCTTTTTTCTTTTACAGGTACTACTTTGTCAAGAGTAACAAACGATATCTGGGAGACGCTGATGGACGCTGCGTCTAGTCAACGACCGTAGGTTGTGCACGGCTGCCGGAGCACCTTCGGGAAACGCTAACCGCCGGTAAGCGAGTGTTTCTCTTTTAAATTGATTCGATAGCGTGTTGATTGAACATATTTGAAGGGATAGCCAGCTAGTTTTCGTTGTAGATTCAAAGTTTGAAGTGAGACGCATGCCGAAATGACAGAGACGAGCTTAGAGCATCGCCGCCGGGCGCGTCACGTCCGAATAGATAACTGTCGAGCCAGTCCATCCAGGCTGTCCCTATTCGCACTCCGAGTGCGGATAGTGGGCGCGTTAAGTCGGCGCTTCTTTACTCCTACTCTGACGCTCCGAGTTTCATACTCCGAGCGCAGCAACTAAACGGCGCATAGCGTACAAGAGCGCGATACACCGAGGCTGCGTTCCAAACCTACTCGAATGGATCCGAGTTACACTGGCCGATTATGTCACGTGACAACAAAAATAGAGAAAAGGTGGACGCGGGTAGGTTTTCGATAACCACCTTTACCCTAGAGTTAGATCGGTAGATCGAGTAAGCTCCTTCCGACCGTTTATACGGGTGGCAGAAGCCGAAAATATTTCGAAGATAAATAATTAGGCCCGTGTGGAGCCGCAGACTCTAAAGCAAAAGAGACTGCAACGTATGAAGTTTCTACGAACGTTTTAATATTCCTGAAAGGTTTTAAGACTCGTTTCGTGCACATATCTGGAAGGTTACCATGGCCGATCTACAGGGTGAAACAAGGAGACGCCGGGCTCTTTAAATTAATTGAAAAATTCGGTCTCTTATCGCGAGTTCGTTTCGCACGCACTGGCACCGTTCGAGTTCTCTCCCAGAAGGCATCGCACTCACAGTGTTGCACGGAAAACTGGACTCAAACGAACTTGCCAAATGCACCGAGTGCAGAAGACTGATGCTGACGCCATCTATGTTGTAGAAAAGGCACCGACTTCAAACCGAAACTAGCGCCTTTCTGTTCCGAGCATAGAGGATCTGAGTGATGCGTGGGAATGCGAGAATGCAGTTGCTACCAACGTTTATCTACTAACGTTGGCAACTGCAGCCTGTAGTTTATAGTTGCGATGTCTTCAAGCAGCTCGGCTGCCGTAGAGCTAGTTACAGACGGCGTAAATTTCCGCAACCAGCTGTCTACAAAGCAGCTGGTTGCTATCTTTCAATTCTTATAACCGTTTACACTGAAGAAAACTAATGATGCTGTCCGAGCAGAAGCTTGATCCGTTTGAGCATGGTATTATGCGTGAACCACTGAAAGGGTACGGCTTAAAACTAGCCTGTTAGAATATCCAGCAAAACTGGGATTTTCGATTTAAATCGTCACTATAGGTGGATTAGATATTAGCTTTGGTAAGGGCGTCGAGAACGAGAGCTTTCTCGAACAAAATACGACGGGGCAAGTTAGCTGCTTAGGTAAATGTTAAGCATGATGATGTTGCCCAATCCTCGGGTAAAGTCACCATCTTTAGCTTTCTCTGATGCTTATTGGGTAGTCAGAGGGGGAGTTTTATCGACAAATGTTCAATTTTTCACCCGCACACGGATGGTGATAGAAATCTCGAGGGCCGCTGTTGCGTTTGTTCTGAGCATTTCTTTACACACTGGTATATTTCAGCGTTTGTGCGGCAACAGAGTGATTTAAAACCTGCAAATGAATCACGGGTTGTCAATTGCTTCCTTCGTGAAATAGCAGGCGCTCACAATTCAAGTTCGCGTTTGATTTCGTTGCCCGCGGGACATGATTTCTATCAGAAAATCTACTTTTTTTTTTCCGTAGAGTAGATTGTTGGGCTAGTTGGTTTTAGAATTTGGAATACATTTTAGCGCTCAAAAAACAGGGACAAAGAGGTGAGAAACAGACAGCACAGTGCGCTTTTGGAATACATTTTAGCGCTCAAAAAACGGGGACAAAGAGGCGAGAAACAGACAGCACTGCGCGTCTGTTTCTCGCCTCTTTTTTTTTTCCGTTCGGTTCCGCGACACATCGTAGCAGACGAACCCTCGTCGTCTGCTCCCGCTCCTCGCCGGCCCCGCCGGAGCGAGGCATGACGGGATTGCATTTTGGCGCACTCCCGATTTTCTCGGTGCAGCGAGCGCATGCACGCGTGGGGTGTCAACGATGAAACGAACTCGGAGAGTGCAACCACTCGTGGAGCGCCGGCCGAAACGAACCCGTTCCTTGCTGCGAGTGGGCACGCGTGGGCACGAGTGCCGTGAAACGAACTCGCTATTAACCTATCGCGCTACGACTTTGTGCAGCGTTGCCCACAGATGGTGCTTTTTTTTTTTTGTAAAATTTGAAAAGAGCGAACTTACCTGAAGAAAAAGTAAAGAAAGAAAAAGGCTTAGCTCCTATGGAAACGCAGCGTAGCCACCGGTCTGCAAACCACACGGTGCCGTTTCGCACAAGCCACAAGAGATGGCGCAAGCGGTCGTGACGCCAACTGCCGCCAACGAACGAGCAGACGACGCAGACAGGAACTGCAGTTCCTTGTTGTTACCGCGCTTGTTTTTGTTTCTGCGATTGTCGCCGCCCGCGGAACGCGCTCCGCTTTTGAGTCGAAACGATTGTCTGCTTGAGGTGCTGGCTCTCGGCGCCGTATGCTCGTTCGTTGGCGGCGTTCGTTGCGCCATCTCTTGTGACCCGTGCGAAACGGCGCCGTGTTGTTTGAAGACCGGTGGCGTCGCTGCGTTTCCATAGGAGCTAAGCCTTTTTCTTTCTTTACTTTTTCCTCAGGTAAGTTCGCTCTTTGCAAATTTTACAAAAAAAGTGCACCATCTGTGGGCAACGCTGCACAAAGTCGTAGCGCGATAGGTTAAGAAACCGAATTTTCCGGTCGATTTAAAGAGCCTGGTGACTCCTTGTTTCACCCTGTATTTATAGGGAGTATTCACTGGCGGCCATAGCTATGTGCGCGACTGCTGAGCCTGTGCTGACGGCGTGCTTCCATAGTTCTTTCGCCACGTGCGTTTCGCACCATCAAGATTGCCGGTCTTAGGAGCCTATTAACGTGAGCTCGTTCCGAGCATGCGCTCTAAACATCGCCCTCAAATATGGCGTCCAGTGAATACTCCCTATTGACCATGCATGCTGTTACGATTTCAATTAAAGAAAACATTCTTGAACCGGCTCGTCGACGCAGGAAACCCTCAAATTTGTCAGATTCCCTGGTTCCGTCGGTTCCGTCTCGCAGCGAGACGGAAGCACGCCGATACCGGCGCACCGTTGTTCAATTGCACGTCAATTCGTTTTTAGGCGGTATGCATGGAGCAAACCTTTCCCGCAACGCTAACTGGTGTTTCGGCTTTCCAATCTAAGTAGTGATGGGACGAATCACTGGAGATTCGGATTCGGTCGGATTCGGAAATTTCCGAACTTCCCGCGACGAATATTTGGGAGATTCGCAGATTCGTCAGGTTCGTCGCTGGTTGCAGACGGCACTATGAACCTTGTCGTAAACCTCGCGAATGCGGTCAGTTGTGTTCCAGATTTCGTCTTGCTTACTTCAACTTACGGTATGTACTGTACTGTCATTCTAAATCCTGGCACGCGCCCAGGTCCAGCTGAGCTGATCGGTGTGGTTGGCGTAGGCCTAACAAATGCACGGTTTTGGTTTCTGTGCGGTTTCGAGGGGATCGGTAAAATGTAGCGAAATGCTGTGTATTATACATAATGTGGCGCAACGCGCAATAAATATATTCAGGCAAGGAAATGATTCGTCTCCTTTTCTAGAGCTAGCTGCGTAAGACGCGAGAGCGATGAAAAGTGTTGCTCGTCCCAGCTTCGACCGCGTACGGCACCGGCGAAGAAAAACGTCACACTGGCACTGTCGTTTCTCCGTCTCGGCAGCAAGTATTGTATACTTGAACTTTATTTAATGAAAAAGAAACAACATAGGGGTGTCTAACGCAACTTTATTGTTCAGGAACAAACACTAATTAAGATATCATTAACTAGAAAGGTACAAATACTCCTTCCGCCGTACATAGTATGGCGCAAGGACTTTTAGATTGTTTCCCGTGTTTTGATAACAATACCGCAGTGGACACACGTTAAAGATAATCGAATCGAACATACTTAGATATGTGTGGTGTGTGCTACTGGTGCTACTATGACCGTAATTATGGGCACGAGATGTGTTCCTGCCGAACTGCACGTACGGCATCAATCTCTTGTGGGGGGGGGGACTGCTGCGAACCTCGGACGAGCGCGGTCGACGTCTCTGGTAACCCCGGAGTACGAGAACTTGATCTTCACGTAAACATCAGCTCGCTCCGTCGACCCGCCGCTGCACCGGCTGCACGTCCGCTGAATCCCGCCGGGCTGGGGCGGCCACGCCTAGAGCACTATATAGCTCCTTCGGAGCAGAGTAGCGCAATCTAGAACGCCGCCTCTCGGCGACTAGCGGCGAACGCCCGAAGGTTCCAACTGCGGTCAGAAATGCATGGAGAACGTGAGAAAATCATTGTTTCTTCAGTATTGTGGGGATGTTCGGAATGGCAATCGTTTTTGACATAATAATGGAACATTTTAGAATAATTTTCGCTAAGTTTTGTGCCCCGCAAGGACGTGACTTTTTTGAAAAAATTGCCTGAGCGGCATCATGCACCAGACGACACGGCGACGTCGCACCATTCACGTGACCCGCTCCGGCCAAACCGAAAAGCCCATCTCCGCTGCGAGCAAAAATCGTCTGCTTCAAACGCCATTGCCTTGGAAATTGCCTTCTCAAAATTTGCACAAGCATCCGATATTATTAAAACTTTGATAAAATGTTTAGTGCTTTACTAACTTCACGACAGACTATTTTTGAAAAGTGTGAACTCGCCGTTCATTTTTTAATCAGCCGTGTTGAGTCGATCTCCATGTATTCTCCCATAGGGCGGGCCGCCTCCTGGAGCCCTGAGTACCACGTGACTCGCGCCGAGCCACTCTGTCGGCCATGTTGTCGGCAAATCACGAGGTTCAAAGGATTGCGCTACTCTGCTCCGTAGGAGCTATATAGTGCTCTAGCCACGCCCAGCCTGACGAGATCCACGAGGAACTTTTCGTGCTTGCGTTTCGCTGGAAGGGCAGCCGCGGTTGTCACTGCCATGGCCCCGCCGACAACGCCGGAGGTCCCTGGTCCACAACCGACTGTCGCCGAACTGCCCGGGACACTCGGGCGATGAAAACATGCGCTTGTATGCTTGTATTTCCACGTGCACCAAGCATGCCTATTTTGGTCGTAATCCGGAACCGAAACCAATGTTCCCGCGATGCCTGGTTTCCATTCTCGACAAACATCCAAAATATTATAAACAAAGCGGAGCATTTTATTAATTACTATGATATTATATTACAACATTATTTTGTGCTTTTTGTAGAATTTAGTGAATTTAGTATCACAAAAAGTTGAAACACTCATCAACGTGATCTGGCAACCATGGCAACGCTTTGAATATTTCCGAACTTCTCCGAATCGCTTGAGATTCGGCTACTTTTCCGAATATTTCCGAATCTTCAGATTTGGCTCCGAATCTCGATTCGGATAAAGATTCGTCCCATCACTAAATCTATGTATAATTATTCGCTGCGGCTGGGCTAAGCATTCTAAGCAGGGCAGCGGTCTGACTGTCCTTTCATCACAACTGTTCTGTCGCCGAGCTATCAGCACTTCGTCCGAGAGATCAATTCGTTTTCAGGCAAGACGCACGAGCAAACCTTTTCCTCAACGCTCGCTGATGTTTTGGCTTTCAAATCGAAGTATCTTTATTCGCTGGGCTAAGCATTATAAAAGGAAAAGCGTGGTCCGAATCTCCTCATCTCTGCAACTTTTCTGTCGCTGTGCTACCGGCACGCTACCGTTTGACAGACGAATTTCTTTTTCATGCGAGATGCGCGAACAAACCTTTTTCGGAACGCTAATTGCTGTCTTAGCTTTCAAATCAAATCGTTTTTACCTGCTGGATTAAGCACTGATCAACTGAAAAGGGGCAGCGCTCCGGCTACGCCTCTCGACTCGACGGTCTCAAAAGCAGCGCAGCCATCTTGTTTGTTTACGTGACGTCATGGAGCGCAAAGAAGTCACTCGCGCTACGAGAAATTTTCGGTGCACGAAGAGCGCGCTCGAGTGTCGGTCTCCGGTGGAACTCCTGTCCGTTTAGTGAAAGGAGCATCAAACTCTCGCGCTCCGGAGCATGGACTTAACGCGCCCCGTGGTGGATTCTAATCTGCACTCCGAGTGCGAATAATTTTGGATTCTTATCCGCACTCCGAGTGCGGTTTGTGCTGGATTCTTATCTGCACTCCGAGTGCGGATTGCATGCGGAGGCGCGGACGCTCGGTAGCACGAAGCTGTTGAGTCTGTTGGATCTTATTTACCTGCACTCCGCGTGTGGCGCGATTTTGTCGCGGGAAACTATGAACACAGTGGTGTAGATGTTCTCAATTTTGTGTTGCGAATGACATCGGCTTTTATGCAGGCTCGACGAGTCAGTGGGAATATTGGCGGTCCTAGTTTCAGAATTAGATTAATTTCAAGCAAATATTTTTGCTTTTATTGAAAGAAATAATTAGCCTTGGGTGGTGCACTTGAGAGTAAACGGTGCTCACGCCTCGGGGATTGGACGCAGGTGATCAATGTGTATGTATGTGTTTGTGGCGGGGGGGGGGGGGGGGGGGGGGACTCCTTTAATAATATTTTCACTGTGGCTAGCATTATGTCCTGTCGGAGCACTGAAACACGTATAACTAACCCCCCCGCCCTCCTCTCTCTCCCCCGTGAACCTGGGAAAGGCGGACCCCGCAGGGGGCACCTGTGAAAGCAGGTGTTTGGAGAGTGGCGTCTCCACGGACCCCGAGCCATGCGGGTTCGCCCGCCCACGTATGGCTGTGCGTGGCTTTCCCGTGTCCGGGGAAAAGGGCATCCTGGTGGTTGAGCCGAGCCCGGGGTAGGTTTGGACCCTTCGGGGCCCCCCGGGTGAGGCAATACACCACTTCGGCCCCTGCTTCTCGTAGACGGGAGTCCTGGTAAGGCCCGGCCAGGATGATTCAGTCTAGTCGCCACTTCTACTATCCCCTCTCTGCTTTCACCCTTGTCTTCTCCTCCTTTTCACTCTTCTCATTTCTCTTCTTTCCTTTTCAACTCCTTTGGCGGCAAGGGCTAACCTTGGGTGGCGACAGACACCTTGTCCAGAACCACTCTTGGTTATAGAGACTGGGCAGCACTAATAGCGTAACGTCTTCAGCCAAGCCATTCTTGTTATGGAGCGTTACCTATTCCCTTGTTGGGCTCGGTGGTGGGCGGTGCACCACAGTTTCCGAAAACCCTCCCCCTTCATATGGGTTCTCAAGCTAAAAAACCTTTTGATCGGGCCCCGAAAAGGGTCCGCACCGAAGCACTGCAGATAGAAAAACCAACATACACATTTTCAAAGTTCCCCAAGTTTCTTGTCATGCACTCTGAGGATGAAAAACCGCTTGGCAAGTTGTCCCCTTTCCTCATTTCAAAAGTTCTTGAAGGAGTGATTGGGAAGAATTACAATGCAAAAAAGATGGCATCTGGTGATCTCCTAGTGGAGATACACAGTAAGCAACAAAGTGATTCACTATTAGCACTAAACTGTGTGACTGATTACAAAGTCACTGTCACACCTCATAGAACACTTAACACAATTCAAGGAGTGATCTCAGAAGACGACCTGCTCGAGTGTACAGAAACCGAAGTAGTTGAGGGCCTTTCCACACAAGGAGTAATCGCTGCTCGGCGTATTACCCTTCGCCGCGATGGTGTTGAACGCAAGACGAAACACATCATCCTTACATTTGAGTCAACTACACTTCCTGAAGTTATGAAGGCAGGATATCTCCAGTGCCGCGTCCGCCCTTATGTGCCAAACCCTCAGCGGTGTTTTAAATGCCAACGGTTTGGCCATGGGTCACGGAACTGTCGAGGAAGTGACACTTGTGCCAAGTGTTCTAGCAAGGAGCACGTTGCTGATGTGTGCGAGAATGAGCCCCACTGTGCTAACTGTAGCGGTAAGCACCCAGCATACTCCCGATCCTGCCCATTATGGAAACAGGAAAAAGAAATCCTCACCTTGAAGGTTACCGAAAATATTTCATACGCTGATGCAAAGAAGCGTTTCGCCTTTGTATCCAAAGGCTCTTATGCCGAGGCCGTACGCAGGGGACCGGTACGGCCAATGGTTTCGACGGGAACTCAGACGTCTACGGACAGTCTGCGCCTCCCGTCGAGGTCTCCGTCCTCGGGAGCGGTGCCAGTGACACCGCTTTCGAACCGTAAGGTGGATGCTGCCTCTTCTGCATCCACCTCAGGGCAGGGGCTGACCCCCCCTGCTCCACCTGGCCCTTTGGCCCCTAAGGGCCGAGGCCTACCCCCTCGCTCCTCTGCTCCCCAGAGGAAGCCCGGTGAGACGTCGAAGCAGTTGGCCCCTAAGGGTCAACCGACGACACCACCGGAAGAGCCCATGGAAGAGTGTGGGCTCAGATCCGACGACGAGGCTATCCTCTCGGGATCGGAGTCCTCCCTCGCTGCTCCCACTACCTCTAGTGGGACGCAGAATGACTGCGCGAAAAAGAAAAACGCTCCGCGCATAAAAATCGATTTTAAACCTTAGTAAACCGTTTTTTTACCCATTCTTGCAGTTTATAAGTTAAAGTTTATTTTAATTTTAGCACTGCTATGAGTAAACAATTAGGTATCATGCAGTGGAACTGTCGCGGCCTTCTTCGTAATATTGATGACGTTAATTTTTTTCTCGATGAGCTTCGTCCTGTGGCACTCTGTTTGCAGGAAACCCATCTGACCGACAAACACACACAGGTCTTACGCCGGCACCAGGTTTTTAGGAAGGATCGCCTTTCTCCTAGCCCTTCTGGTGGTGTCGCAGTTGTAGTGCAGAGCGGGGTTGTGTGTGCTCAGGTTCCTCTACAAACACCACTCGAGGCAGTAGCAGTTCGCGTTCTCCTTGACCAACTCGTCACCCTGGTCTCTCTCTACCTGCCACCCAACGTTCCACTGCAGCTCCACGAGCTACAAGGACTCATAGATCAGCTGCCTAAGCCTTTTTTAATTCTAGGTGATTTTAACGCCCACCACCCACTGTGGGGTAGTGTTCGTCAGGATTCTCGTGGTGGAGTTTTAGAACGACTTTTATTATCCTCCGGGCTCTGTCTTCTGAATAAAAAGGAGCCAACGTTTTTTAGTGCTGCTCATAACACCTTTACTTCAATAGACCTTTCCATATCATCACCAGCTTTACTTCCATGCTTTTCATGGAAGGTTTTAGATAATCCATTTGGCAGCGATCATTTCCCCATAATTTTAGAAAGTTCAATACCCCTTCCTTCGCTTTCGACCCGCCTTCCAAAGTGGAAATTAGAGAAGGCTGACTGGGCTCTTTTTGGTTTAAATGCCGTACTGGATCCATCGCTTTTTCGCAGTATGTCCCCCGAGGAGGCGACGGTGTTTGTCACTGAATGTCTAATTAATGCTGCTGCATCTTCTATTCCGCAAACATCCGGCGTCCTACCCCGGAGATGCAAACCCTGGTGGAATGAGGACTGCAGAGTCACTCGCAGGAAACAGAACAAGGCATGGGGTATATTTCGCCGTTATCCCACTGCTTTGAACCTGATTGAATTTAAAAAATGTAGGGCCGAGGCACGTTGGACACGGAAACAGGCAAAGAGGACATCATGGGAAAAATATATATCTTCTCTAAATAGCTTTGTCCCAGCTAAAGAAGTTTGGGATCGCCTGCGGAAAGTTCGAGGAGATTACCAATCTTTCCGAACTCCTCTGTTTTCTTCCCCCTCTGTATCGCTGAAAGATCAAGCAAATGTTCTTGGGGAGCATTTCCATCTTATTAGTAGCTCCTCTAATTTTAGCGAAAAATTCAAGAAGTTCCAGTCGACTTTTGAAAAGCAGCCCATCTCGATGTCGGAGGGTGGTTCATTTTTTTACAATAGACCATTCACAATGTGTGAACTCAAAGTCGCTCTTGGTGCAAAGAAGCAGTCTGCACCAGGGCCAGACAGACTCCACTATGAAATGTTGAGGAAACTGTCCCCTGAATCTATGAACGGTTTGTTAACCTTTTTTAATCAACTATGGCAAGCTGCTGCCTTTCCTCGTTGCTGGAAACATGCCCACATAATCCCTTTTTTGAAACCTGGGAAAGACCCTTCCATTCCTACGAGCTATCGTCCCATCGCACTCACGAGTTGCTTAGGGAAGACCTATGAGCGGCTTGTGAATCGTCGTCTTGTCCATTTCTTAGAGACTGAGAATTTTTTTGATGTAAACCAGTGCGGCTTTCGGGAGGGACGAGCGACCACCGATCATTTGGTTCGCCTAGAGACCGCTATACGTGAGGCATTTGTACACCGGCAGCATTGTGTCTCGGTGTTTTTCGATTTACACAAAGCATATGATACCACATGGAGGTATGGAATACTTCGCGACTTGTACAACTGTGGTGTACGGGGCCGCATGCTTCAGTGCACACAGAGCTTTCTCAGCGAAAGAACCTTTCAAGTCCGATTGGGCTCCACACTTTCAGATGTTTTTTCTCAAGAAAATGGTGTTCCTCAAGGAGGAGTGTTGAGCGTTACCCTCTTTGCTGTAAAGATTAACAGTCTAGCTAAGGTTATGCCATCATCAGTAACTTACTCTCTATATGTGGATGATGTGCAAATCTCTGTGTCTTCCTGTAACCTCTCCAGTTGTGAACGACAATTGCAGCTTACAATCAATAGAATGTGTAAGTGGGCAGAAGAAAACGGCTTCAAATTTTCTCCTGAAAAAACAGTCTGTGTTCCTTTTTCATTACGCCGGGGATTGTCTCTTGATCCTTCCTTGCATCTTAATAGCATTGAGATATCAGTCCAACAAGAACACAAATTTTTGGGTGTTATTTTTGACAAGAAACTTACTTTTGTACCCCATCTGAAGAATTTGAAACGGAAATGCTTGATGTCATCAAGCATCCTAAAAGTGCTATCGCATATGTCGTGGGGTGCTGATAGGCGCTGTCTTCTACGACTGTATAACTCCTTAGTTCGATCCCGCCTCGACTATGGTGCAGTAGTATATGGGTCAGCGCGGCCATCCGCTCTTAAGATGCTTGACCCAGTACACCACCTTGGACTACGACTTTCTACAGGTGCATTTCGCACATCTCCCGTGAAGAGTTTGTATGCTGATACGCATCAAATGTCCCTTGAGAAACGGAGGCAGTACCTCAGCGTCTCTTATGCTTACAAAGTATTTTCAAATCCAAAGCATCCCTCCTACAGTGCCCTTCATGCTTGCAGAAGTTCACAACTTTTCGAAAACAAGCCGAGCATTGTCAGACCATTAGGCCTCCGTTTGCAAAGTACTTGTCAATCCCTTAATATCCCCCTCCATGAGATTCCCTTGCTTAAAAACACTCATAGGGTTGCTCCATGGGATGTTCTGCCGATTTTCTGTGACTGGTCACTTGCAAAATACAGTAAGAGGGTCATTTAACCACAAATCCTCCGGCAGGAGTTCCTCTCCTTGCAACAAAAATATGCGGACTACCTGGAGTTTTATACAGATGGGTCCAAATCGTCGTCTTTTGTAGGGTGTGCTTTCTATTCCGCCTCCTACAGCAAAGCCACACAAGTTGACTCTAGGGCAAGCATTTTCACTGCAGAGCTTTATGCTATTTTACTAGCGGTCGAACATATACTCGACAATAGTATAATGAAAGCTGTAATTTTTGTCGACTCGCAGAGTGCCTTATTGGCTGTGTCCTCCCTGATGCCCACAAAGAACCGCCTTGCACAACATCTACATGGTAAGATCAATAGCGCCCTGCGACGCGGTCGGGACATTAAGTTCTGCTGGGTGCCAAGCCACGTTGGGATTTTGGGCAATGAAGAGGCGGATAAATTGGCCGTGTCTGCCCAAGGCTCGTCTATAACATTCAATTGCTTACCTTACCAAGACTTGAAACCACTTCTGAGGAAATCTATTTTTCTCAAATGGCAGCTTGAATGGGATACAGAGAGCAACAACAAACTTCACATTATCAAGCCCGTTCTGGGCGTTTGGGAGAGCTCTTACAACAGGGAACGTCGTGTGGAGGTTCTTCTATGCCGTCTAAGAATAGGTCACTCCCGTGTGACACATCAGTATCTGCTTTGTGGTGAGGATGTTGCACTATGTGAACACTGTGGAGAGCTTCTGACCGTGTTGCACATTTTGTGGCATTGTTCGTCCCATCAACCACTCCGTCAATCATGTTTTCTGGAACTTTTTAGGGATCATCTCCCATTTCATCCCTCTTTTTTGCTTGGTGATAAACCTTTAGTTCCATTCAGCCGTGTCTTAGACTTTTTAAAACAAACTGGATATTTATACCATTTGTAAATATGTAGCCTCAAAGTAAACTTTTGTTATAATATGTTCTAAATACATCAAGTTTGGCGCATTATGGCCCTCGTTGCTGCTGCGCCAATAAACTCCTAATCATCATCATCATCATGGGAAAGGCGGAGATTTGGACTTAACTTGGGTTACGTTGGACGTAACACGAGACGCTTCGTAATATTTTACCCACTCCAACACTCGGGGACATCCCACTCACATCAACACCCCCC
Source organism: Ixodes scapularis (assembly GCF_016920785.2). Taxonomy (NCBI): domain Eukaryota; kingdom Metazoa; phylum Arthropoda; class Arachnida; order Ixodida; family Ixodidae; genus Ixodes; species Ixodes scapularis. The sequence goes on from NW_024610148.1 coordinate 769,574, forward strand.
CCCCCCCCCCCCCCACAAAAAAAAAAAAAAAAAAGGTTCTGGCGGTAATTTGTTTTTTAGGGTTAAATATTTTTATTGACGAAAGAAAAAAAACTAGAGCAGTTTACAATTTTTTCCCTGTATTGTCTTGTGCCTAGATGCGGTGGCATAGGAAAAGGGGGGGGGGGGGCAGGAAAATCAGTCATTTCCAGTAAACAATATTATTAAAAAAAGACCCTTCCCTTTCCTATGCCACTGCCCTCATCATCTCAACACAAGACAATACACGTCTTCTGAACACTTTTAACACTACTAGATGGGGGAATGCCTGAAAAGTCCCTGGCCATTTGTTACTGTAGCTTTTCTTTTTTTTTTTAAAGAATGATTTGTGCGTTTGTGAGTACACAACGATAGATGTGATGGCTGTTAAAAGTTGTGGGTTTCGGGCGCGGCGGCAGCGGAGGTTTGGGACATCTGTGTGTGTGTGTGTGCTTGAGGGGGGCGGCAATTGCGCCTTGAAAATTGTTTGCTCGCCGTCCGTTTCCACATTACTGACCCCACCAGCTAAGCACCACACAATGTTAATGCGCTAACTGTAGCAAAGCTTCCTGTTTTTTTTTTGTTTTTTTTTTTTTGCAAATAATAATAATTTGTTTAACAGAAAGAAGAAAAAGAAAACACTGAAGGAAAAATAGGATTGCTTATTTCCTGCTTTCATACCTTTTTACAGGTCCCCGGAGCGCGAGTACAGTTCAATCTTTACCCAAATGCGCCACTTAGCACTAATCAATCTCAAAAAAAAAAAAAAAAGAGTAAAAAGAAAGGTGAATTTTTTGCATTTGCAGTAATGTTTTGAGGTGAGCTAGTCGATGGTGTATAAAAAAACATAATTAAAACAGCGCAAACGAACACAAGGACAATTAGAAGAAGGGACACAGATAGAGCGCTGACTCACGTCTTTTTATGTTGATTTGTTTTAAGAAGACGAAAAAGAGAGCAAGTCATGAGTCAGCGCTGTGTCTCTGTGCCTTCTTTTACTTGTCTTTGTGCTCGTTTGCACTGTTTTAATTATATGTTTACGATTATGCATTTGTTTCAAATTGAACTAATTCCGAAACACAGGTCTTCCCCAATTAAACACCGTGCAACTACTAATATTTCTGTGGAATTGGCGCTGCCAGCATCAGTGATGTGATTGCTGCACCAATTGTGCCAAACTCTGCGCCAAGGGGCTAACTCTGCTACATCCTGCTACATTTCGCCATAATATGGCTAATCTGAGCCAAACCTGCGCAAAAGGACCAATCTTGGTCGCCTTTCAAAAACGAAACTAAACTGAGAACCGTAATTGAGCATGCGTTGGCTAGGTGGCACAAGACACTGCCCGACACAAAGTACCCTGCATCAATCGTCTATGCGGTCTTGCATGATTTTTCCCGCCATCTCGCGTTTCGCACTCTCGTCGTCTCGGGAATCTCATCTCGCGTCTTTTTTTCTTTTTTTTTTAATTTTTTAGTGATAGACGCGGCCGTGTGCGCGGACACTCCGACGTTAGTGTGTCGGGTTCCAAACTTGCCGTCATGCTGTGAAACAAAACCACGTTTTTACGTGGCAAGAGTTACTTTGTGCTCACAAAGCTCACAAAGTAACTCTCGTCGCGCGACGTCGTGTGTTGCCGTCCCCACTTTGCTGCAGATATAATGCTTTCTAAACTGAAACGCATCGACATTCCTGCTCTTGTTTAAATCATACGCTGCTATAAAAATCCCTCTTTAACTCAATGACTGCTGTGTCGAAATAATAATTACCTAGGTTTCTCTCGGTGGGCTTTCTCCCGAGAAAGACCCCGGTACGTGAAAAATCTGCCGCGAAAGAATGTTGATGATGAGAAGTGACCTAAAGCAAAGAAGGCAGTGCCTGCACGCTGAACCGGCACGGCACGCTTGTTTGTCTCGAGTTCAGTCGTTGCACAAAGCGCTCCAAAAACTTCTTGACCCTGGCTCGCAATGTCTTGCATCGATACGCTCAGGTCCTTTTTGTTTGGTGTGTTTAGCTTGTACCTCGCCCACCGGCCTGGCAAGCACGCACCGCTGGACTGTTTATTGTCGTATGCTGGACAGTTACATTTTGTACATGTATATTATTTTGGGAACCAGTTGGCAACAAAGCGGAGTGGCATGGTTTCGGTTTCGGTCGAACAGCCGTTGTCTCTGCTCATGCGACGAAGCACGTCTAGGTGCAAGCCTGCCGAAGTTGCCCTCACGTGCATGTGAACATGATTGCACGAGTCGCACCATCCAGGACGCTTGCAATCTAATGTCTTACGTTTGCTTACTTTTTATAAAGATCTGCCACATTGAAAACCAGTAAAACGAAAGCAAGTGTTTTTTTTTTTTCAGAATTGCTTGACAACGCTCACAGCACTGTATACTTGTGGGATGTCTCAGCAGCAAAAACACAAGCAGCGAATTCCGCCCAAACACGTCGCATCACAACACAACACAAAGTGCCCTTCGTTTGTCCAGCATTTAAAACAAATATTTATTTTTCTAAGAATGTGTGCTCCAAAAGTCACTTTTTCTGCTCCGAAACACTGTTTTCGCTGCTCCAAAAGCCACTTTTGCTGCTCCAAAACACACTATCTTGGCCGCTCCAAAGGCCACATTTGCTGCTCCAAAACACTGTTTTGGAGCAGCAAACACCTAAGTGCAAGACCTAAGCACAAACTTAGTGGGACTTGAATGTGCCTATTATCACTGCTGCATTTGAAATCAGAATGGCAGTGGCCTTATATCTGTCCTTTCAGTAAATTTTACATGATATAGTTCCTTAAGCATCTGTCCCTTTGCAACAAGTCAGGATTACAAAATTGTCAAATGATTTTTATTAATTTTAACGACCACATTTTTTTTTTTCAAAGTTCAGTTTACATTTTAAGGACAGCGACCATCCAGTGGTAGTTTTCAGCACTTTAGAGACGTCTGGAGGCAAGTTGGCTCACCAGATAGCAAAATTCGTTGTCATAGCACCGTTCAAGACCAATTATTGGCTACAATTGGAGGACGACGACCATTCCGAGGTAGTTTTCATCATTTCAGAGACGTCTGGAGGCAGGTTGGCTCACCGGAAAGGGACCTTTGTTGTCATAGCACCATCTAAGACCAATTATTGTCTACAATTGAAGGGCGACGACCATTCCGAGGTAGTTTTCATCATTTCAGAGACGTCTGGAGGCAGGTTGGCTCACCGGAAAGGAAACTTCGTTGTCATAGCACCGTCTAAGACCAATAATTGGCTACAATAGGAGGACTACGACCATTCCGAGGTAGTTTTCATCATTGCAGAGATGTCTGGAGGCAAGTTGGCTCACCAGAAAGGAAACTTTGTTGTCATAGCACCATTCAAGACCAATTATTGACTTCAATCGGAGGCTGACGACTATCCCGGGGTAGTTCTCAGTACGTTGGAGCCATCTGGAGGCAAGTGTGGTCACAAAATAGAGAACTCGAATATAATAGCACCATTCAAGACCAATGATTGACTATGATATGGGGACGACGACAATACTCTGATTATCTTCAGCATTTGAGTTTCCTCTGGAGATCCCCCATTGCCTTGCAGAAGTGTCTCAACACCTCTCGCGGAAGTGTCTCAACGTCATTCTCAGTCGTCGAAATGGATGGGCATTGGCTCCTTAATGACTGCCACTCGTGCATTCTTCATAGAACTTCTGTATCCATTCAAACGCATTTCTTTGCGAGAAAATATTTACATTTCCATAATACTGTGCACAAAGTTTTTTTTTTTATGGATATCGGTATATTCATATATATGGAATTACTGGACACCCCTTCATATCACGAGAACGATGACTGATTCACTTCTACAAATTAAGCATGGGACAGCCATTCTTCCTACCACCTCAGTCCCTACTGAACTGATTTAACAGATTCAAGCCTGCACAGCAGTGACTGGAGATACAGCAACCTTGTATGAAAAGTGCCGATAAGACAGTGCAGCCAACAGAAGGTGTAAGTTGACCAAAGTGAAATAAGTTTTTAATCACCCTCGTACGACATGGATCCTTCGTAACGTCTGCATTCTGGCTCCAACCATACTTATTCATTGTTTAGTTTACTTCATGAGCCAATCTTAGTAACGGAATACATATAGCATTTACACCAAGACACTCTTTGTGGCTTTGTTTTAAAAAATGAAAGTTACATTAAAGCGGTTTTGCGCAGGTGAGGTATACGGCCAAGGGAACATAGTATAGGGGGCTAATTGTAACGATCAGTTGGCTAATTAAGTAAAATTCATTAATTAACTTTTTAATAAATGAAAATAGACATGTGGTTCCAATTAGAAACTTGTTCAGCGTCACCTAAGGCCACTATATCAACTCTTTTTCGAAAGATATAACGCAGGGGCTGTATATTACAGCGTTCCATGAAAACGCTCAATTTGGACGCGTTTCTAGGTTTCGATTTGTTATTGCAGTGCATCTCTGCGCCCACGGTCCTGCTCGACAGTGGCTGAGACGTGCAACACAGTTGCGCCCAACTTCCCTCTATGCTACAAGGTAAGCGAGGGAGTGGCTTTGCGCCGCGACTACCGGGGGAGGAGGAGGAGGAGGAGGGGGAAGAGGGAGGGAGGGAGGGGAGGGGGAGGGGACAGGATTGCGGGCGCGGAGAGTGCTCGGATAAGTAAGCGAAACCTAGAAACACATCCAAATTGAGCGCTTCATTAGAATGACGTAAAATGCTGCCCATGCTTTATGTTCTAAAAAAAGTTGATTTAGTAGTTTTCAATGGCGCTTAGCAAGTTTCTAATTGGAACTATGTGTCGATTTTTAATTATTTAAAAAGTTAATTAACGAATTTTAAATAATTAGCTGACTGATCGTTACAATTAGCCCTAATACTCTATCCCCCTGGCATTATAACTCATCTGCACAAACCGCAGAAGTGTAACTTTCACGGCTTTTTAAACAAATCTGTTAAGTTTTGAAAGAAACACCTGGTATATCTTTGTGTAAGTTAAAACTTTCCTACTTTGACCTTATTATGGTCATAAAAGTCAAAATTAAATAGGTTGTTAGCCTTCAGAGAGTGATGAATCAGTCAGCTATGAAATTAGACTGTTTGTGTCTCCACTGCAGAAAGAAAACTTACCATATGCAGCATGGCTGCTAACTTGGGGTCTTTACATGTAACCTTATAACTTGACCTTCTGACTTTCTTTGTGCTGCATCGGTCATTATTCTGTTAGCTCATAAAATTGAAGATAGTTAATTTTAGGTTAGTTCAAAAAGCAAGCTGCATTACGGTCTGGTTTCTCACTTATTTTAAATAGTCAGTGTTACGTAAAGTTTCCCCAGATTGGTAAAGTTCCATCTTTCTGTGGCAGTCGTGCATTTCATTCCTCTGGTTCTATTATGCTGTTCCAATTTCTATGCCTAGGTGTTGAGGGTTTTTCTAAGTGTCTGTTAGTTCTGTCTTTTAGCAAACAAATACAAGCTGTGCCTTAGACCTAGACATTGTACAAAGTTTCTTTTCTATTTCACCTGCTCTGCCTCAGATCTCAATCATAAAAACCAACACTAGGATTATCACATTAAGCTTAGGTCATTTATGACCTACATGATTTTCCAAACTAAACCATTCAGATTCCCGATCAGCCTTCATAAGCCTTTCATGTTTTTGATAGTACCTGAATTATTTCCTTAAGAAATTAGATGAGCAGATGCTGGAATAAGCAAGGCTTGAGTCTAGAGCTGGGGTTCAGTTGCTTGCCAAGGATAATTTAACCATACATATTTGTATAAAAAATTTCGAAGTGTAGCCAGAAACCAGAAATACTGGGTATTTTCATGATGCCTACTTCACCACACAACTTATATGCATTGCAACAAAGTGCACCCCAAAAATAAAAGTAAATATTGTATTCAATTTTGACAACAATTTAAATATATCGAAGTGTAAATACAATTACTGAACGATTATTAGCTTCTACGGTACTGCAGAACATGTTGTAACATCTGTACCCAGAGGGGCATGGCGTGTGAGCTGTGGCACAGTACACTGCCTGTCTCCCTAGTTGAACGTAAGGCGGTGGCGGTCTTTGAAGTATGAAAACTCACACTAGGTCATCACATTGTGTCTATGAGAAAAGTCATCTCTTCGCACCACCCGCCACAGCCTGCCCTAATACAGTGCTGAGCAAATCTCGCATCTTAGTCGTTATGATTTCTTGTCGCCGCTACAAAGTGCGGTCACCAGATATGTTTCGACTGTAGAACGACACAGTTTTTTGAAGCTAAGACTTTACTCGGGAGACAAAGAAACTTCTCTTAAAAATTGTCCCAACACTAAAAAAAAAAAAAAAAAACCTTTTCGTCGCATTATTGTCTAAATGCGTTGTTCACCGCAATTTAATGAGAACGGAAGAATGGGGCTACAATCGGCTGATCGCCTAGATCGTCCACTGCCGCTATTCAACGCGCCGATTGGAAAAAAAGGAAATGCGTTGAAAGTAAAAATCTGACGTTTACAACACCCTGTAACGCCGAATTAGAGCACAGCTCTTAAAGAAGACGAGGGAAGGGTACTGAGGGGAGGGTATACCCCCTCTCCCTGCTCCTCCTTACCCACTCATCCTCCTTGCTACTCCTCCCCTCCTCCTCATCCTCCTTCACCTCCCCCTCACCTCATCCTTCAAGCTCCTCTCTCCCCCCCTCCTTCCTTCTCTTCCCCCTCCTCCTCCTTCCTTCCCTCCCCCTCCTCCTCCTTCCTTCCCTCCCCCTCATCCTCCTCCCTGCGCATTGCATCACGGGTAGTGTCCCATAATGCACCGTGCGGTTACGCCGACTCCACTCAAGCCGGAAACGGGTGCCTAAGAGCTGCGCTCTAAGATAAACAAGGTTGTAAATAGCCATACGTTACAGATATGCGCAAATAACTGCATACGAATAAGCACGCTGAAATAAAAACCAATGGGAAGATGGACGTGAGCCGTGCGTGAGCCCCACATCTGCATACCTTCCCTGGTTAGGGCTAACACACACTGAGAGTGGAAAGTCAACTTGAAAACGGGTCGATAAACACTTCACATAATATTTTGCATCTGTCGCAATCGAAGGTCATTCTGTTGAGGCTCTCACGCTGCTGTAGCCTAAAACACTTTGTACAACCAATTTCGTCCACCGTGTAGACCGCCACAAACCAGCCGACATGTTTTAAATCCAGGATTAAGAAACAACCAAGTAAAGTACCCGATGTTGAGCGCTCACGATAGGCATGGTTTAGTGCTAGGTTTAGCGATAAGTGATTTTGGTGCAACAGAACAAAACCAAAACTCGGCTTAGGTTCCCTGCTAAGCTCTGATTTGCGTTAAGCTGCATTGGTGCAACTGGTTCTAAGTCTCAGACCGCCGCACTTTACTGTCACGACCAAGAAGGCACCCAAAACAGGCAGTAGAAGATGCGGGAAAGGCCGTTGTCTGCTCTCCGCTCCTTATCTGGGAAGCAGCTTTACCGCATTGCACGCGGAGAAGCCGTTGTGGCATGCCGATAGAGACGTTCGGAGCGCTAACGACAACATGCCGGCGGAGATGACGGAGAGAGCCTAGATTTAAGAGAGGGAGCAGTAAGTGCGCCTGCATTTGATTGTCGCCTGGCCAGTCTAGCGAGAAAACTGGGCAAGAAAAGAGGGACATAAAATATAATACAGATGACCCAGGCTTTTAATTTGCAACAAAATATATATTGGCTTCAAGTTGCTTCTCAAAGCTCCATGAGGGTATGACACAAAGAGGGAGGGGGGACAGGACGGTGAATGAGAGAAGCAGGGGGCTATGTGCCTATGCCAACAGCTAAGCATATGCAGCGGGAAGTAGTCTGCTGTGTGTCAAGTGACATGACGCCATTGGCTACAATATGTTTGCTTTTTGAAGCCTACATTTTACCTTTCTCTTCCCTTAGTGAAGGCACCTGTATTGTTTTCAAACGTGAATTCTGTTGTTTGATTATAGGGAATGAATTAGATTGTTGCACTTCCGTTTTGTATTAGTTCAATCAATCAATTAATCATTTTATTTGCACCTGTACAAGTACAAATGCTGGGAGGCAGACAAAAAGCCAACAGTTGTTTGCTTGACAAGGTATTCTCTTTCATCTTCTTGACAAAGCGAGCTACAAAAACAGCGAAGAGATAACTATCATATGTCTCAGAGATAAAAACAGGAAAAAACAAACAAACAACAGAATGAACACTTGTAGGTATGACATTGTCGTGAAAACACTTATTGGTTTGAGAGCCCTGTGTTCTCTTTCAACATAGAACACATGGTTGTGCACCATAGAAGTGGAAGTTCAAAAACAGTGATGATATGCAACCACCAGCTCTGCAAAGAAATGCTGCATGTAAAGCATACATACATTGTTATTTTCAGCAGGAGGTCGCATTTTTCGAATGTGCTCTCGCTGCACAAGCATTTATATTGCCGCGCGCAGGGGTCACGGACTTCTAGAACTTTCTCGTTTATTCTTGTTCCGGACATAACTTCTATCGTTTATCCCCGCTTATGTTGTTCTAGAAAGTGCGTGTTCATTCTCGCCCCGAGCGCGCTACGCTCGAACCTTCTCCGCCGAATCTTCGAGATAGTGACTCACTCTAGATAAGACGCCGCTCGCGACCTTGTCGAGTCAGTCTCGCCCCAGCGCTCGATCCTGCGGTTTCGCCGACTTCGACGCCTGCGACGCTCTGTTATTATCTTTTGTACTCTTTTATTTTTTGGCACAAGTTCGCCACATTAAACGTTTATTTCTTTCTGTTCATCTATTGTTTTTGGTCACCACCCGTGACAATATAGCAGACGCATCTGAGGGTTCTGTACTAAATTGATAGTTATTTTTTAAATTCTGAGTATTAGAAGATTTGTACCTAACAATCCATCTTATTTTCTAATAGCACCCCCGGGAGCTACTATCGCCCAAAGATGTCACAGGTGGTCATGATTCTTTGAGGCAGCGGAATTTCACCGGTAAGTTGCCCCCCCCCCCCCTCACCGACTTTTTGACATGTGTGCTTACCTCTAATGGCCCTTTTAGAAATTTGCATCAGGAGCTGTAGCTTTGACAGCATTCGTTGCAACCACAACTTCAGCAATAGACTTTTTGCTAATTACCCAAGCACCAAGGGGAATGCTGGAAACGTAGGTACACATGCTGCACACGCTTGCCTTCTCTGCATAAAGGATTCGAGGCAAAAAACCAAAATAGGGTTTCGAGGAATGTGTGTGCAATGTGCTATTTATTTTAGATTTTTACCTTTGAACAGATTCGCTTGCAGACACCAGCACATGCAGTGTATGTTCATACATTCTCAGCATTCTCTTTTGTGCATGGTTAATTTGGGATATGGTCTATCCTGACATATATGGCAGTATGTAGTGTTATTTCTGTGACAGAAGATTCTCTATGGCCATCAGCTTTTTCTTTTATTGGCCATGCCTTAAAAAACAAGGTCTTTTCAAAGTATGATTGGAAGCAGGTAGGTGTTTTTGTTTGTATAGGCTTGATGTTGTTATTATTCCCAGGACATCCTTCTTGCAGGCCTAAATAGAAGAGCAAGCTGTGATTCACCGCAGTAGAACTTGAATACTCCAGTCTCACCGCATTCTTGTGTTGCAACTATAGAAACATACAATAAGTTTCCTTGTGCAGTGTATTACTGCAGAAGAAAGCAGGCATGGTTCACACACTTGCAACTGCCTACAACCGGCACGGCAGTCATAAGCATTTATAGAGGTTTAAAGCCAGTCTTTTAACCTCTCCAGCCAGAAGCAGTCGCAAGTGTGTGAAACAGCCTTTGTGCCTGTTTTATTTCTGTTAATCACTACCCCTGGAATGAGATCAGTTGTGAGCAATCGAAGCAGCACCGACCGAAACCTAGTTCAGGCCAACATCTTTATGCAAATTTTTAATGCACATTCACAAGCCTGTTGAAAGCATTTTACGTGCATAATCTTTTTGTTTCAAACTCACTACAGATATAAGCACTGCATTAGCATGACTCTTCTCTATTTGTTAATTTTTCAGCACACAGTCGCTGACCAACATACTAAAGCAGGCTCCTCTGGTCCGTGCAATTTGCTTTGTAAGCAGTCAGTCAACTGAACCTTCAGACTATGTCCAATCTGATGTCGAGGTTGGGTATACTGTCCCTATCACGTGAGCAGATAGCTGAAATTGTAGCCGCAAGGCTAGCTCCCTCCCCCCTGTGAAAGTAGGGTGTTTTTCGGGTGGCGGATCTAAGGTTTGGGAAGCCAGTGCTTTCCTGTGGCCCTTTCAACCTTCCCTTGACACTTCTGCTTGTACAGCGCATGCTGACAGCTACTTGAAGTATCTTTTTGGTTGTAACGTTTGTCTCGACCACAGTTTTCAAGGGCATAGGAGAATAGTTTCATTGATTAACCCTTAACTTGACACTGTAAGTCAAGCAGGCTGTCATGACCATGCTCATCTCTTATTGGTGCTGTATCTTCAGGGTTTAATGTATTAGCTGTTAATTGAAAGTTGGCTTTGAGGCAAGATGCCGAGTTATTAGGTTGTAAACCAGACTGAGGTTCCAGCAATTTGACTGAGGCTTATTGTGCTGCAAGATCAGTCTAGGTTCACAATACCTGGGTGGTTGAGATGAATCTTCAAAGTTTTGTTCTAATTAAATCTGTATGATTTTCTTTTTTAGCACCTTTCAAGCTAAGTAGTTGAGGTTTTTTTTTGTGCCTTGTCTTTTCAGAAGTGCATCTTTAACACCTTCAGTTTCTTTTCTACTGCAAGCCTGGTACTACAGCTTGTGGCCCGTGTAGAAGAATAGAGGGGTGAAACGAAGGCACAAGTGACTGTGGACTCATGGCCCTCAGACAGCTAGAGCACCAGACCAGGCACAGACCAGAGCCATTTATGCTCCACTTCTAGAGGACATGTTGCGGTTTGAAACTACCAAGACTCATGGAAGCTGCTGACAGGAGGCTGTTGGTATGTTCAGTTTTATTCTTTAGTGGAATTACTTCACGGAGCATTGTAATTATTTGTGTAATAATGGCAATTCCCTGTTCAATATCTGCAGAATATAATTGTTAGATATACATCCTTAGCCATTGAAGATCTGGAACTTTCCACAAGTTCTGGTGGCAACCACATAAATTGCAGTCATGGAAAACGCCAAGCCTATAGAATTTCTGGTTCTAACTGACATCTATCGAGAATCACTCCTCTGGTAGCATACCTCTTTACTTAAAGGGGCCCTGCAATCATATTTAAGCGTCTACCTTCTTTGCGGTTTCCAAATCTACTGGGGTTCGGGCAAGGCAGCGGGCACGGAGAGAGTAACTAAATACCAGTGCGTTATATTTTAACCGGACGATGTGGAAACCTCCTCCACCTACGGGGGCGACCTGCGGTGCCGAAAGCGCGCAATTTGTGTAGTCTACTGGTCAGACCCGCTAAAAGCTTCTTTTTAGTCGAAATACAAAATATAAGTGGCGCGAACCGTTTCAGATATTTATGAAAGTACTTTTTGTTCAGTATTTTAGATCAGAAAAGAAACAAATGCAGTTTATAAAGACGGAAACAAGAAATGACCCGTCGACATATCCACCACCAATCGGTGGAAAAGGCGGCGCATACTACAGGGGTAGTGGGGTCAGGCACCGATGAGCGGCGAGTGTAGAAAGGTCTCCGATGTACGTGGCGGCGCTGCGGTCGTATACGGGCTCGAGGATCCGACTGGTTTTGAGTGTTTCGAAGGCCTTTGGCGAGCAGATTTGGCTTGCGATTTGGCCGTTTGGTGGTATGGTAGCGCGAAGTGGCTGCCTTTCTTAACTGATTTTTAACTCGTGTTTGCTGTCGTTGGTGGCCAATGAAGTGTCATGCCGAATCAGTGTTTAATCGTGCAGCAAGTGCAGTGCGAGCCACCCTGGCCGCCCGCTTCATACAGCCTAGCCGGAACATGCTTTAGTGGCGCCCTCTGGAGCCGTCGACACGGAGTGCGGCAGCCGTGTGTGCTTGTTGAGCTCACTAACCCTGCTCTAGGTCACGACCACTCAAGCGACGAGGACGTCATGAAAGAGGGTTTTTGTGCTTGTTTTTGTTTTTTTAATTTGCCTATATCTTTTAAAATAAAGTAAAATTCGTGAAAAGAACAGTTTCATTAAGATACGACGTTCAGTGCACTCAGGTTCGGTGCAAATTAAAAACCAGTACAAAAGTCCTTCCAGGGCCTTTTTAAAAATCAGCCATGTAATCCCTGTACATTAAATCAAATCATTTATTGCATCTGCAAGTACAGATGTCGAAACCACGGACAAAAAAGCCAATCTTTGTTGGCTTACTAGGTCCGGGCCCCGAGAGCTTGGCAGATGGTGACGGAGATGCAGGAAAAACAATCAGGGTAATAAATATATCCAGAAAACGCTTTAACTAAACGGTTAACATAACTTAATACATGTTATACAAAAAGTAGGTACATAGGTTCGGAGATAGAAATTCACCTCACTATTGTTGTATATCACTCAGCATAATATCTTCAAACATCATTAGATACACTGAGCCTAATATGCTCCTAAACAAAAATAAGCACAGATTTAGAAAGACATTATCATGCAAAATACAACTTTTGTGATTTATACGACATTCAATTAAATTTGCAACGTAAACAACAAAACGTTGCTATATTCAGTGGTAAAACTGCTGCGCTAATTGCGCCAAACTGTGCCAGAATAAATAACCTGCTACATGCTGCTCTAAAGGCTGTATTTGCGCGCAATTTGCGTCATGTCTGCGCCGAAAGGGAGCAGTTCTCGAAAAGGAAACTGAAAGTGTCTGGCACGGGACAAGCGATGCCACTGAAAGTAAAGACAGTAGTTTTTTTTTCTTGATGCCTAAGTAGTATGTGCGAAGAATAGAGCTACGCGAATATTTTAATTTTCTAATAGTAGTTTGAAATAATATGGTGATATTCGCTTAAAAAAATTAACTGCAATATTCATACATTTCGAAGTGTTGATTGCGGCAACCGGCGGACTCTTCCTATACCTCCCATTGGGACTCCAATTGCAGACGGCAGCGCCAAATCTCCCCTAACGGGCGTTGGGTTTCTCCAACAGCAATAAAAAATAGACAAAACAATACGCGCGCCGTCGTCATGGCAATTGCTTGGTTATGGGAGAGGGTGTGAGAAGTGTGGTCCCTCCTCTCCCTCTCTCTCACCCTCGGCGACAAAAGGATGCGAGTTCGTTCGGAGTTTGGAGCAGCCTCCGAACTCCGAACGAATTTGCATCCTATTGTCGCTGATGTTGAGAGAAGAGGGAACTGCTCCCATTGCCGCCGTCTCGTTCTTCTACAATACAATGTGTTTACCTTTTTTTTTTTTTGCGAATGTCCGACGCTCCGAAACGATTGCACTTGACTTAGCGTCGCTCGATTGATATCAGCTTGGCAACAGTGCATGTTCAGTGACAGCCAGTTCTCATAAAATCGTCACTCAATGAATGCAAAGTACGCCCAGCCGCTGCTGTTTAGCGGCTTAAGATGGGCGCTCATCGCCAATCTGAGCACAAGTCCAAACTTCTTTTGCAAGTTCTCTTTTTATTAGACACGCTCTTTATACAGAAAAAAAAAACGTTCACTGCACGGCACAACAAAGTAACAAAATCTACACGAAACTACTATTCAAGTATTCACAGACCAGCAATAACACATTTAACTTAGCGGCACTTAGCGACAGTGATTCGATCGCCGTGGTATCTCGCAGGTTCCTTCTGCAGCGAGCTGCTCCACGCACGAGCTGCGGTGCTCTAACACCGATACCGCCCACACCGCTCATTTTAAGATACATGCGCTATCCCTTGTGACCTTCTACAATAACTCTACCATAAAGAAACATGCACCAGCAAATTTTCGGCAATCCGAAACTGTATAACCAAAAGTATAGCAGCCCGTCTTTACCTTTCGTCACTCGATCAGGAACCCAAAGAACTTGGCAGAGATGTTGCCACTGGAATTAGAGCACCACTGAGTCGAGCAATAGACAAGGTTTCGTTTTCCGTGTTTTGGTAGAAGAAATAGACCGATAACCAATAGGTCAACGCCACTGCCCGCTGCCGCAAACGAAAACCACCACCGCACCGTTGGCACAGGCTCCCTCGAGCAGCCGACATCCGCGAGCGCGGCAGCCGACGCGCAACTGTTCTCAACGGTCAAAATACAAAAAACAACCGGCCAATGAGAGCAAAGTATGAGGGCGAAACTTTAGCTAACCAAAATATTTGTTTCATCTTACCAGGATAATTTTTGAAATCTGTAAGCAGCAACAATAATATGTATCTCATCCTATTAAATAAACTTTCTGGCGTAAACCGGAAAGACTTAATAGAATACCAACGGATAAGAGATGGCGCTCAAATAGCTAAACGGAAGTCGCTTGAAGTGTCCGCCGGTTGATTGCGGTGGGTTAGCCCCCTTGAGTGCGCTTCTCCTCAAACACAGTTGCACTGCGGAGAAGCAATACCCATGAAGCTGACACAGTGATCTCGCTACCGACTTCGCCGCAGCTCATTCGCGCGCTTATGCGAAAAGCACATCTTCAAACTAGTATGGTGCACGTGCAGGCCTAATGTATATTAAAAGAAAAAAAAAAACATAAAAGTTTTGGGATCGTTATTATAATATTATTACATTGCAGTAAAATCTTCAAAATTTAACTGTGACTAGTATTCAAGGGTATATGTTAGAGTCCCTTGCAAGTCAAGAAGGTAGGGTGAAGGTAAGACGGGCCGGGGCAGAGGAAGCAGACGGAACACTTAAGAGAGATTTCCCCCTCTCTTCTCCAGCATTCCGTCTGCTTCCTCTTTCCTGGCCCGTCTTACCCTCACCCTACCTTCTTGAGTTACAACAGGCTGTAGGCAGCAATGTTCAAAAAACCTCTGTTTATTGTTTGTGCTTTTTTTAAATTCAGAATCAACAAAAATATTTTTATATAGGCAGAAAATTTTAAAAATCCCCTCAATTATGTATGGCTAGGCTCCTTTATAGGCTTAGTTTTATGTCAAATTTGTCATTTACTTGCCATCTTACTGTAGGTACTGGACGTTCTGAGGCTACAGTCTATAAATATAGCTAGATTAAATTTAACTACTCATAAGTGGGCAATTAGGAACAACCTTCGTGAGTCCAGCTGAATTTTTGTTTAAGCGTGGTGGAACAGTAGTAAAAGTCATGGAGAAAGGTGCAAAAAGTCTTCAATATTCAATTAAAAAATATTCGACCGAAAGAACTATTACTATTCACTTTGAATTTGCTTGAAACCCAAAATCTATTTTTGCTCATGCCAAATGAAGAGTTGTCGTCTTTTTCTTTTTTTTTGCGAACGGTGCTCACATCGATTGCAATGAATAGCTACCGCTACTCGTGATCGGTTAGAGTAGCTATGTGCTCCGCTTAGCTGTTCTAGGAACAGCAGCAAGTTGAATACGAGGGAGGGCAATGTGAGGCACTTTCAGCCATAAGTGTCCGTTTGATGTTAAATTTGTGACAATTACGTCACTGTAATAAAACCCGCTACAAAGTAGCCGAAAATATCTTTTTACGTTAAACACAGACTGAAGATGCCATCGGTACTAATAATAGGTTAATTGAGACTTCTACGAAATTGCTGGTGTATGACTGTTCAATAAATAAATAAATAAATATCTGTACAGGCCAGGTCCTCCGTGGGCATAACACTTCAGTCTCCCAATGCTCCAACAGCTACAGTCTTTTCTATGGGCTAACTTTCGAAGAGATTGTATGAAACTTTCTGACATGAAAGCTCAAAATTGTCTGCTCCAAAACCGATTTTTTCCTGTTACAAGAGCTGCTCCAAGTCACCTCTTGTCAGTTTCACCACTGTATATTCCTAGACTTCTCAAAAGCATTTGACAGGGTGTCTCATAACCACCTTATCGTGCAATGTCACTATTGATCCCTTTATTGTTGCCTGGATTTTCTAATTTGTTTCCAATCAAGTTAGCCGCCTCGGTGGCTCTGAGGTGACAGCGCCGGCCTACAGATCCCCAGGTGGCGGGTTCGAATCCCGACCCAGGTGTCCCCACAATATGACGGAGCCTTATTGCGGAGAAGGCGCCGTGTAACCGAGCTTTCGGTTGCACGTCAAAAGATCCCCAGGTAGTCAAAATTGATCCTCAGTCCTCCGCTGGGGCGTGCCAGATGCCCGTCGTAGGTTTGGCACGTTAAACCCCTAAATTTGACTTTGACTTTTTTTCCAATCAAGTTCAATGCACTGTTATAAATAACTTCATGTGATCCAAGTCCAACTTAACATTGGGCATTCCTTTAGAAAACATGCTCAGACCGTTTCTTTTCCTAATCTGTATCAATGATCATCCTTTTCGTGTTGCGTCCACTATCTGACTTTTCACAGATGACTAATTTACTCCTGTCACAGATGGCGATCATCACTTATCCTTGCAAACTGCCTTATTATCCATAGCGGGTTGGTGTGATAGTGGCTGTTGTCCTCGAGGATAAAGAAATGCAAATTGCTTACATTTGCTCAGCTTTCATTACCATCTTTTTATGTCTACAGTATTAACGATACCATAATCAGCACATTCTTGTTTTATAAATATGTTTGTCTTTATATAGCAAGAAATTTTACACGGATCACCCGCATTAGACCTACTATCGGTAAGGAAGACAGCGCACTTGACTTTCTCCTGGACAATTTAATACTAGCCCCTCCTAATAATAAATGCGTTGCATACCTTACCTTTGTATGCCCTAAGTTAGAACATTCATCATCTGTATGGTCTCCATGGCAGAACTATCTTGCTGAAGAATTAAAACTTCTCCAAAAAAGTTTTACAATTTAGTTATTCTGTCTACTCTTCTTATACTACAGTGATGTGATTGCTGCGCCAATTGCCCAGCCCTGCTACATGCTGCTACATTTTGCCGAAATATGGGTGATCTGCCCCAAGCCTGCACCAAAGGACCAATTTCGGTCGCATTTCAAAACCGAAACTAAACTGAATGCTGTAATTGAGCATGCGTGAGCTAGGTGGCGCAAGCGTCCGCCCGACAGAAAGTACTCTGCATCAATTGTCCGTCCGGTCTTACATGGTTTTTCCCGCCGTCTCTCGTTTCGCGCGCTCGTCGTCTCGTGGGTTTCGTCCGTCGGCTTTTTAAAATTGTTTCAACTGTAGACGCTGGCTTGTGCGTACGCTCCGACGCAAGTGTGCCGGATACCAGCCATGCCGTCATGCTGTGAAACGAAACCACGTTTTTGCGCGGTGCGAGTTACTTTATGAGCTGAAGCACTCGCTCCTGAAATCAAAGACCGTGGGAAAACTATATTTTGTCCCTGTCTGCCAGTCACCGTGGTCGCGCGAACTCGAGTGTTGCCGTCCCCACGTCACTGAAGGTATGGCGCTTTCTAAACTGTAACGTAAAGACCGCCGCATGTTCATCAACATTCCTGTTGTTTAAATCATACTCTACTACAAAAATCTTTCTTAACTCAAATACTGCTGTGTCGAAGTATTGATTACCTAGGTTTCTCTCGGTGGGCTTTCTTTTCAGAAGGACTCCGGTACGTGAAAAACCTGCCGCAAAAGAAAGTTGAAGAGAACTGAGCTAAAGCAAAGAATGCAATGTTTGCACGCTGAACCCGCACAGCGCGCTTGCTTGTCTTGAGTTCAGCCGTTGCACAAAGCGCTCCAAGAAATTTTTGACCCCATGGCTCGCGATGTTGTGCATCGATGCGCTCAGGTTCTTCTTTCCCGTGTGTTTAGCTTGTTTAGCTTCTGTCACCTGTATTCACCAGGCACGACTAACCAGCGCCGTTCTAAGGTTACCCGTACGAAAATGTCAGATGGGAGCGGTCCCAGTTCGGGTCCGCGGAGTTCTGAACTTCTGGACAGTTCCGATCAGCGCGATTCTGGGCGTGACCAGTCGAATCCAGTGAGACGCAACGCACTGGAATCGCACGGTGATCGGTGAATCTGATCCGCTCCCCTTGTTCCAGTAGGGTCTGCTCCCAGCCAGCGGCTCTGTAGCCAGCGGGTGCGCAAACTGTGGGCGCGCATATGCGTGACTGGAGGAGGGGAGGTAGGGGGGGATGGCGGAGAACTTTCGCCACTTTCGCGGTCTCTCGCGTGTCACGTGTTAGCGACAGGCGCGGGCGCTGCGAGCGGGCGTTCTCCGCGCGCGCGCCCGGCTTTGTCTGCGAGTCAGTCGAGTCAGTTTAGTTTTGTTCTTCGCGCTCGTTGCACGGTCGGTCGGCGCTCGACCGGCGTCGACGTTCGCGCTGCGGGCGCACGGATACTGACGCGCCCATCGTTGCCCTGGATGGATACCTACTGACCTCGGCTTTGCATCTTTATTCAGTGTGAAGCTGCCGACCCATTGCACTTTGGCTCGGCATCTGGATGCGCTTGGCGCTGGTGTGCTTGGTGACAATACTTGGACAGCTCGGATACCGCTTGCCCGCCGGAACTTCCCGATGCACTCCATCACTGGATACTGTGCTTGTGCGTTCTGTGTGTGTGTGTGTTCCGTGCACCGTGTTTGGCGACGACGCGCGCCTTGCATTCATTGGGGAGGCACTCACTTGATCGAATGACGTTTTAGCGAACGTCCACGTTTCATCGAACGACACTTTAGCGAATAGTCGGACGCCGCGAAGCGGCGTTTTCGGGTGGGCCAAGTGAGTTCATATTTTTGTAATGAGTTGCCGTAGACTGTCGCCGCGAAGCGGCGTAAAGCGCAGCGCGACGGATGGGTTAACGCGCGCCCCCGTTATTCGCTAAAACGACCATTCGCTCAAATGTCGCCGTTCGCTAAAATATCATTCGCTCTTGTGATATGGACCCCATTCATTGTCTGTTGCAGTCAGCGCCAGCGCTTCGACAGTTTCGGTTCTTCTCCGCTCCCGTCGGACTGCCGGCCGGCGGCGACGTTCGCGCTGCGGGCGCACGGATACTGACGCGCCCATCGTTGCCCTGGATGGATACCCACTGACCTCGGCTTTGAATATTTATTTAGTGTGAAGCTGCCGACCCATTGCAGTTTGGCTCGGCATCTGGTTGCGCTGGTGTGCTTGGTGACAATACTTGGGCAACTTGGATACCGCTTGCCCGCCGGAACTTCCCGACGCACTCAACACTGGATACTGTGCTTGTGCGTGCTGTGTGTGTGTGTTCCGTGCACTGTTTAATGACGACGCGACGACGCCTGGACGACCGTGTGCGCCGCCATAATTACCGCTGCGCTCACCACTGGACTCTACAGAAGTCTTCCGTGCGCTGCCCTTAGCCGTTACAAGCGAGAGATCGTCGCGATTTCAGACCCACTCCGCCTGGGTCTGAAGTCACGACGATCTCTCGGTTGTAACGGCTAAGGGCATAACACGAAATTCTTTTGTAGAGTCCAGTGGTGAGCGCAGCGGGAATTCCGGCGGTGCAACGGTCCTGGGTTTAAAAATGGGACTGGAACTGCGCGGTTCCAGGCTGGATACAAGCTGGTGCCCCAATTTTGGGTCTAGGCGGAACCGGTATTTTTCATTCCGGCCTGAATCTGACATTTTCGTACGGGTAGTAGCACGACTAAGTAGTCGCGAGCTAAACAAGAAATACGCGTCTAACGAGCGATTATGTTCTGCAATATTCACGAGCGCGAAGCGAGCGGGTGACTATCTATTCAGAACTAACAAGCGGAAGATACGTAAAAAGATAGGACACGGATATGCAAATTTCAACGCAACTGCGTAAATGGGTATTGTTTCGTATAAAAACTAAACTTTAAATGTTTATCAGGAAAAAAAAAAGTTACAATAAAAGACATGTTGTCCGAGACAGTTTTACAAAGAAAAATTTAAAAACAACACCAGGGAGAAACACGGAAGCCGCATTGCCAGCGACATAAACAAATATGGAAGCGCCGGTAAACATGTTTTTTTCTTGTCGTCCAGCGCCCTGCTGAGATCTCTTTAGCGGTATCTCGGTCCACTGAACATGGCTATTTACGCATTATTTGCTTCTCCAATTCTTTCTAGATGTGCCCCCAGGGTTCCGAGAGAGTAAGGGGTTCGTTCGCGCTGGCGGTCAGCGGTGCTATACGCGTTGGCCATGGCACTGAGTCGCTAGTCACCCGCTAAACACGGGCTAAACTAGCCCTACCCTATCACTAAGATTTGTCAGTCGACTCCTCAGTCGCGCGGGGCGACTATGCCCTAAACACGACCGGTGAATACATAGCGCTCACCTAGCGGCGACTATCGCTTGCCACGTGATAATTTTAGTCGATGACGTCACTAGTCGGTGGTTAAACAGGCGCTACTCGCGCCTGGTGAATACGGGTGCGTTTTTTGTCGTATATATGCTGGACAGTTACATTTTACTTTGCATACAATTTCGGAAACCAGTTGGTGACGGAGCATAGAGTCATGTTTTTTTTTTCGATCGAACAGCCATCTCCGCTCGCGCGACGAAGCACGTGCAGCTGCAAGCTTGCAGAAGTTGCCCTCGTATGCATGCGGACATGAATGCACGGCAGAGGCACCCTCTGGGATGCTTGCAATTCATTGTCTTACGTTTGCTTACTTTTGACGAAAATCTGGCACGTCGGGATCCAGTAAAACGTTGGCGAGCGGTTTTTCGGAATTGCTCGGCAATGGCCTTAGTAATGTATTATACACTTGTGAGATGTCTCAATGTCTCTTTGGAGGCATTGCATGTGGACATTCATTACTAGCCAAAGGCAAAGCGAGGCTTGCAGCAGCCTTGCTAAGAATTACGAAAAGCAAAAAAAACAAAAAAAAGAACACCCGCTAGTCGTAATGCACTTTTGTCTTGTGTACAATTTCGCATTTCACTGCAGCAGTTACGTGTTTCATCAGCCTAAGACTGCTTCCATACATTATATGACTGGTCAACCTGATGCTGTCGATATTGACTAGTAAAGCTGGTCATTTTCAAATAAGGTTTAATATGTCCAGTTTCGTTTATATTTATTTATGATGGGTACATATATATGTATAATTTAATTGAAGCATTGCGAAATCGTTCATGTCATTGGCATTTCAGTTACATGTTCAAAGACTCCCAGATGGTCTAACTTGGCCGTAATTTGTTTATTGCAGCGAGCAAAGCACCCTTCGTTTGTCCAGCAGTTAAAAGGAATATTTTTATATTTCTAGGAATATCTGCTCCAAAAAACACTTTTTCTGCTCCAAAAGCCACTTTTTCTACTCCAAAACACTGTTTGGCTGCTCCGAAGGCGACTTTTGCTGCTCAAAAACACTGTTTCGGCTGCTCCGAAAGGTGCTCCGAAACGGCTTAGGCCAATCGCATCACTGTACTAGCATCTCTGAATTGCATTAGAGAGTGAATCCCCCAGAGCCAACGTTAATAGAACAACTCAGTCGGGAAACTGCCTTAGGAGCCTGCTTTGAAAAATTGGCTATGATCCGTACTTGAGAACCGAACTAGACACGATTGTATTGCTGCCATTTCTCTCGTAGCGCCCACTCTGGGAACTGCGTGGTTGCACGTACCAGATCAGCGGAGTTGCACAAGGGCCGGTGGCGCCATCTCGCAGTGCCATCTCGAAGTAGCTATATAAAGCAACTTTGATATTTTGACTCGCCGCTAAGAGGCGGCACTGTAATCGTATCTAGTTGAAGACGTATAAAAGTGCTCTTCGCTCATCAAAAAAAAAAAAAAAGTTTTTCTTTGAGGACCTTCCATCGACGTTACGAGATAACCCCAAAGAGTTTTGGAAATTCATATTCCCCCAAAACAATGATCGGTCTGTCCACCTGATGGATGAAAATGGAAGTCCTGTCTCTGAAGCTAACGTTTCGAGTGCAGTGAATGAGTATTTTTCGTCTGTTTTTACTGTTGAAACAGAAAACAACTTTCCCCTGTTATGTCATTTGGGTTTAGAGCCTATGACACCTATTGAAATTTCCCCTGCTGGAATTTCAAAGCTCATCGAAAGACTTAAACCCACTTCTTCTTGTGGGCGAGGTTATATCTGCTCAAAAATGTTTCCGAACACAAAAGTTATTTTAAGCTCGTACCTCCACTTACTATTTGCGCAATCATTGTCCCAATCACGTCTTCCGGCAGATTGGAAATTAGGCAGAGTTGTTACCGTTTTTAAAGCTGCCATTCACTCCTTGGTTTCGAACTATCGCCAAATATCATTAACCTGCATAGCATCAAAACTCCTAGAACATGTTTTATTCTTGCACATTGCATCGCGTCTGGAATTTAGCAATATATTTTATAACCATCAACATGGATTTCGGAAAGGGTACTCCTGTGAGACATAACTTCTGGAATTCACCCATGATCATCATATTAACCTTCAAGCATGCATCCAGACTGATGCCGTATTTCTGGATTTTGCAAAAGCGTTTGACAGGGTTCCTCACAATTGTCTCATCGCCAAACTCTCATGCCTTAATATTGACTCACTGGTTCTGTCTTGGATTCAAGAATTCCTTTCTTTACGCTCGCAATTTACATCCGTTAACAATCGTGAATCTAACACAGAACCAGTGACATCAGGAGTTCTCCAGGGATCAGTGCTTGGAGCTTTACTTTTTTTTAATATTCATTAATGATCTCCCAGTATTTGTCGTTTCTACCATTCGGCTTTTTGCCGACGACTGTGTACTATACCATACAAATTGTTAATCAGAATGACCACTATGTGCTACAAAGCGATTTAAACAAAGTTAGCACATGGTATAATAAGTGGCTTATGTCACTGAATAAATCAAAATGTAAATTAAATTGCTTTACTCGAAAATAATCATTATCAGTATTCTCATACTCAATAGGAAGTGGTCGGATAGAGGCTGTAGACTCATATAAATATCTCGGTGTAACAATGACAGCTAACCTTACCTGGTCTGACCACATTAAAAACATTAAAGCTAAAGCATCCCGAACTGTGGGTTACATTAGACGCAACCTAAAAGCCTCTCCATCGCATGTAAAGAACATGGCATGCAACACACACATAAGGTCAAAATTAGAATATGCAGCATCGGTTTGAAACCGTCGCCAGATCTACCTCATCAACAATCTGGAATCAGTTCAGAACTGGGCAGCAAGATTTACCTTGTTCGACTATGACCGCACCACCAGCGTATCTGCTCTAAAGAATCATTGAACCTCCCACCATTACAAGTCCACCGTAAAATTGCACCCCTTTCAGCCCTTCTCAAAATTAAATATTATCATCCTACGCCTCGCGACGCCCTACTGCGTTCTCTCCTCCGATCATCGACCCGACAAGGGAATTCTCGAACAATCACCCGTTTATCTGGTAGCACGAACGCATTCAACCACTGTTTCTTTCCCCAGACAATTGTCGACTGGAACAACTTGCCTGATGCCATAGTAACAATTGAAAACTCTGAAGCATTCAGAACTGAATTATTGAGATTATTTGATTAAACAGCGAGGTTTAATCTTGAAATGTGTTTATTGTGCCTAATGTTTTTTTTTGTGCTTTTATGGGAACTCGTGTTAATGCGTGTATATTTATTTTACCTTGTTCAGGTAATTATTGTATGAAACTTATCCACGCAGGCCCCCACCCCCTTATGTAATGCTCTCATGAGGGCCTTTAAGGGTATATGAATAAGTAAATAAATAAAAAAGTTTGGTCTTGGTGGACGCACGCGGTCCGGGTTTCAAGGGTTAGTTGCCCAATTGAGTGTTCTAATAACGTTGCACAGAGCTAACCATTAAGACGAGAAATATGTCGATGGACACTGTTTTACAAATTTTACCACATAATCCAGCACTTAGGAACACATTATTTCCATCTCCCCTTTCATTTTTTTTCCAAGACGAGACATTACCTGCAACAATCAGGCCTTCTTCGCGTGTACTGTGCAAACTCTTTGATACTCTTAACAATAACAGAAGGAAACGCTTTGCCCGACCACATAGTCACTGCTAACAATATTTGGAATCAATGGTTCTAACAATACCACTCAAATATTTGGAATCAATGGTTCTAACAATACCACTCAAGTGATAAGATGTCCCTTGTTAATTTTTGTATGTATAACTTTTGCTAAAGGGTGATATAATGCCTCAGACTAAAAAAATTCAGGAAAAAAGTTTTTTTCTTAAAAAAGATTATGTTTATGTTTATTAACTTCAAAAGAGTGGTTTCAGAAACTTTCATTCATAAACATGCAAGATTTATCTCACAATAAATTATTTTCGACATATCCGAGTGAATGGGAAACAAGTTTTTTGCGCATTATATTTAGCACGGCTTAATGCTTGTTTTAATTCCCAGAACATCTCACCACTTTCGTTGTAAGTGCTATTTATTCTAGGTTTAGCCCGTAGAAGTTTTCCAAGTTTAAAAGTATCAATGGCCAGGAGAAGCCTATACATCCAAACAAAAAATCCAGAAAATATGGTGAGAGCAATCTTATTGGTTGAGACCCGAAACAGGGTTTATCATTGGTCCTGCCCGGTGAAGTGATATTCTGTTATCTTTGGTAACACCCTTTCACAGTATGTTCCACTTCAGATCCTATTCCTGCTTTGCTGCTCTTCCTACCTGCCTTTGTAAGCAAACGCCTCTGGGACTGGGGTCTACAGTGCAGAATCACTTTGCAGTGGTCATCTTCATACGATCCAGCAGCTAATGGCATGGCAGAGAGGGTCATCCAAGACCTCCAACAACACGCAGTGATGTACCCAACCTTCAAAGGCGTATGGAAACGTTGCCTCACGGCAGAATTGGCTCATCACAATTTTCGCGTACTGCCGCTCCTGGGTGCAATACTATGCTGTCTTTGAAAACGCTCCTAAATTGCCAGGGGACCAGCAGCTGGGAATTTCGGAGAAACTGGAGCTGAGGGAATGAAGGAAAATAGCAGACAAAAGGTTCAAGTATCGAGGCAGCATGAAGAAAAACTTCAGGGCTCGCCACGGCAGCCAGATACCCAACGTACGTGCAGCTGAATGACTTGGTCTTAGTTCGTAAAGACCTCCTAGGGACAAACTCCAACCTCCTTGGCTCTTTCGCGTTGTCAAGATGTCCAGCCAGCAAGGCATTTTGAAGACCATTGGATATCGAAATAGTGATGCCAACTCAAGTTTGCCACAATTGGCAATATTTTACTTTATCAACCCAGGAGGTACGAGTCTCAAAGTGTGGAAGTGTAGGGAGATCGAAGAAGACAAGGACTGAAGTATGAGAAGAAGGGAAGGAAGTGGATGTAAAATAAAACCAAAAGATGGTGACCATTCTTTATAATGTAGCTCCTGAGTTCTTATTTCTTAGAACACTACCTACATGACTTTTCTTGTTCTTGAGTGTAATGGTCACTTATTTGCTATCGCAAATATCAGCAGCCTATCCCTTGTGTAATGCCCAGTTGCAGTGATGTGATTGCTGCGCCAATTACGCCAAACTGCGCCAAGGGACTAACCCTGCTATATCCTGCTATATTTCGCCAAAATAAAAGTAATCTGCGCCTAAGGACCAATTTTGGTGGCTTTTCGAAACCGAAACTAAACTGAGTACCATAATTGAGCATGCAGGAGTGAAGTAAATTCGGAAGACAAAATGAAGGAGTCATGTCAGCCTAGCTGGTTGTCACAAGACTGAGCGTTTATTCGTAGTCGTCGTCGTTTTGCCTTATTTTTCGGCGCGGCCGATCTTGATAGATCGGCGGTTTAGGGTAAAAGAAGAAAACAAAACAACTTCGGTCAGCCGCGTGAACCGCAGCGCGTGCAGCGTCATTCGCTCCCCAACACACAAATTGTTGAGTGTTATTGAGCGAATGACGCTGCACGCGCTGCGGTTCACGCGGCTGACTTTTTTTCAAAGATAAACGCGGGCATGTGTGGATGCTCCGACAGTAGCGTACCGGGTACCAGGCCAGCCATGCCGTCATACTGTGAAACGAAAGCACGTTTTTGCGCGGTGGGAGGAGTTACTTTGTGAGCTGAAGCACTCGCTCCTCAAAACAACGGCCGATGGAAAACTATATTTTGTGTCTGCCTGCCAGTCACCGTGGTGGCGCAACGTCGGGCGTTGCCATCCCCACGTCGCTGCAGATGTGGCGCTTTCTGAACTGAAATTTAAGGACTGCCGCATGTTCGCGGCGTGTTCACCGAAATTCCTGTGCATTTTTAAATCTTACGCTACTACAAAAATCCCTCTTTAACTCAGTTTGCTCTGTCGAAGTAATGATTATTTAGGTTTCTCTTGGTAGGTTTTTTTTCGAGAGGGACCCTGATACGTAAAAAATCTCCCACGGAAGAAAGTGGGTGGAGAGAAGTGATCTAAAGCAAAGAAGACAATGTATGCACGCTGAACTCGCAGAGGGTGCCTGTTTGTCTCGAGTTCAGTCGTTGCACAAAGCGCTCCAAAAGCTTTTTGACCCTTACTCGCGATGTCTTGCATCGATGCGCTCAGGTTCTCTTTTTTTGTGTGTGTTTAGTACGTACCTTGTTTGCCTGCCTATCAAGCACGTGCCGCCGGACGTTTTTGTTGTATCCTGGACAGTTGCATTTTGCATACAGTTTTGGGAACCAGTTGGCACTGAAGCGGAGTAGCATGGTTTCGGTCGAACAGCTATTTCCGCTCACGCGACGAAGCACGTGCAACTGCAAGCTTGCCGAAGTTGCCCTCAGGTGCATGCGAATATGATTGTACAAGAGAGGCACCTGCTGGGACGCTTGCAATTCATTGTTTTACGTTTGCTTACTTTTGACAAAAATCTGGCACGTCGGGAACCAGTGAAACGGCGGCAAGCGGTTTTTCGGAATCGCTCGGTAACGCCTACAGCATTGTACACTTATGGGATGTCTCAATGTCTCTTTGGAGACATTGAAAGTTGACATTCATTTCTAGCCGAAGGCAAAGCGAGGCTTGGAGCAGCCTTTCAGAAAGTTTAAAAAAGCGAAAAGAAAAGCACGCGCTAAGACTCGTAATGAACCTTTGTCTTGTGTACAATTTCGCATTGCTCTGCAGTAGTTACGCGTTTCATCAGTCGGAGACTGCTTCCTTTCATTATATTATATAACTAGTCAACCTACTGCTGTGATATTTACTAGTAGCTGATCATTTTCAAATAAATTTTATTATGTGCAGTTTGGTTCTTATTTATCTTCAGCAGTTACATATGTGTGTATAATTTACCTGAAGCACTGCAAAATCTGTCATGTCATTGGCATTTCAGTTACACGTTGAAAGACTCCCAGGTGGTCTAGCTTGACCATAGTTTGCTTATTGCGGCAAGCAAAGTGCCCTTCGTTTGTCCAGCACTTAAAACAAATATTTTTATTTTTCTAAGAATACCTGCTCCAAAAGTCACTTCTGCTGCTCCGAAACACTGTTTTGGCTGCTCCAAAAGCCACTGAATAACAGGCTGAAGTTGAGCTAGTTGGTACATAATTTAGGTAAATGGTCAGCTAGAACGAGAGGGACAAACACAGACAGGGAGAAACAGAGACATACACACCGCTGACTATCAACTAAGACTTTATATTTCTTCTTCATCACTGTGACCCACAAATTCACACCTAAAGTAATGCCAATGAATGACCCTAAATCCTTACAGTACACTAATACATGAAAATACTGAAAATACTGAAAATACTAATAATGAAAATACAGACGGGACGCTGCGTTAACGACAGAGTCAGGGAGCACGCGGCGTCGGTGCAAGGCACGGGAGCAGGGCACCTTGCTGCCCATTGCCGCACGTGCGGGTGCAGGCCACAGTTTAGTAGCGTCTCCATTATTAACAGACACAGAAATGCTTTCGCGCGCGAGATCCTCGAGGCCCTGGCCATTGAGCAAACCGGCGACGACTGCGTGAGCATGCCCTCCATCACGGTCAGCAAGAAAGAAAGGCAGTTTTTGCAGTGTGGCACGGCGCCGTGAAAGGGACTAGGAGGGATATGTTTCGGCGGTGGTCTGTGGGTTGGACCAAAATTAATAATTAATAATTAATAAAATTTAATGTAATTAATTAGTTTCAATTTTAATTTAATATTATTTAATCAGTATTTTCATTTATTAGTGTACTGTAAGGATTTAGGGTCATTCATTGGCATTACTTTAGGTGTGAATTTGTGGGTCACAGTGATGAAGAAGAAATATAAAGTCTTAGTTGATAGTCAGCGGTGTGTATGTCTCTGTTTCTCCCTGTCTGTGTTTGTCCCTCTCGTTCTAGCTGACCATTTACCTAAATCCAAAAGCCACTTTTGCTGCTCCAAAACACTGTCTTGGCTACTGCAAAGGCCACTTTTGCTGCTCCAAAACACTGTTTTGGCTGCTCCGAAAGGTGCTTCAAAACGGGTTAGGCCAATCGCATCACCGCAGTTGTGAAACCTTCAAGGTAATAGTGAAAAAAAGATATTATGTAAGGCCGGTTTACACATACAACCACAGCTCTACATTAGGGCTATTAGTCAAGACCTGGGAATACAGTGTAGACCGCATATAACGTAAAACGCGGGAGTCGCGAAAATCTGCACTATAAGCGGTACCGCGTTATAACGAAAACATCAATTTTTCAGGCCAAAATACATGCCATGAGACAACTTACCTTTAAAAAAAAATGTATTTTATGTTAGTCGAAGAGGAGTCTTTATTTCACCAGACTAGTACACTTCTCTTTTAAGTGTGTCAATTTTGAAAGAAATGAGCGACTTTTGCCTGGCGCAGCCTTTTAACGGCGTCGCTGGTTGCGGACAGACGTTGCAAGCGTTAGGATTGCTAACCCTAATCACTTTTCTCCGGTGATGAAGACGCGTGAAAATTCGCATCCTTTATACGGTACGCGCCAGTAATACCTTCAGCTTTAGCACATGCGTGAAATGCTCCAGATAATAAATCCGGTCGATGTTCGAAAGCACAAATGCTTAGAAAGCACCAATGTAGTCGAAGTAAACAAACACGACGACACGGGCGTTTCTGCCGTCTTGAGAGTGCCACCACGACATCGCCGCACGAGTAGGTGGATCTCCCCTTCTAGTACGTGCTGGGTTATCATAGCGGCACACAACGAAAATTTACAGTCAAGGATAGTGCTTTTACGTGGAACGATCGCAACCGACACCATGTTTGCGGATAGAAGCCGGCCCGCGACTGACATGCAACGCGCTCTAACAGTTCTGCCCGACCTGCAATTGGTCTGTCGTTGCGGTTGTTTCCAACGCACGCACGTGAACGACACGTGCGTGCGTCCCTTCGTCGGTATGGCAACTGAAGCCTCTCTCTTCGCTTCTTGGAGCCACGACTTCGAGCAACCTCTTTGCTCCGCGAGTGCCGGTTGCGGCTAGCCAGGCTAGCGCCATTATCTAGTGTCGCACAGGGAAGCGTGCTGGCTGCGCAGGGCAATCGGCGCGCTGTTCCAGAAACCGCACTATAACCAGTATTTCCCTTCGCGCCTGCATTTTAAGTGGTATGTAATTACATGGAGTTCTATGGGAGGCGAACCGGTGGTTTAAAAAAGCCGCGTTATACCCGGTCCTGCACTATAAGTGGTTACGTTATAAGTGGTCTATACTGTAATGCTGATCTTGTTTATGCAGTTCTGACATTGTGCTTTGTGTCCTACACCAGTGATACAGTGGTGAATCAGTGCTAAATTAGGTTCATCAGCTTTGTGCTGTACATGTGTACCAGCCTCTAAAAAAAATTTTTTTTGTTCATGTTAAATTTGTTTTTTACCTGCGTGTCCCTCCTACATTTTCTTTTTTGAAGGTTTTTTTTTAAGTTAAAGGAACACTGACCACCCCAAATTTTTTTTTTATTTTTTTTAGGCGCTTTATTATGGTGTCGGAGGACTACCCAATTAATATTTTGCAACAGAGTAGCGTATTTGTTTAATACAGCCAAAAGACGCAACTGCTCGAAATCGAAACCGAAACCCGACGGAGGTCGGAGAAGTGGAGAGAAGAGAGTGAGTGGCGGAAGTCACGTAACTACACCCGACCGTGCGTTTTTTTTTTTTTTCTCCTCTCCATAGCAGACGACACGACATGCGGTGTGCGATGCGGCGTGCGGGAACTGCTCGCCGTGCGATTCTTTTGCAGTTACGTTTGTTCCGCTCGTTGTTCTGTACTCCAAGATGAGTTGTTTTGTACATTGAGGAGTTGGAGGATGAGTAGTAAGTGCCCGTGGTGAATTTCCATGATCGGCTCCGAAAAGAATACACCCAAGATGTTGCGTGAAGAGCTGGCTCACATGTCCTGCATCCGAAAAAAAATGGCATTGTGCGACAGAGTTTCCGAAAGATCAACGGGATCGGGACCAATGGCTGGCTGCAATTCCTGTAGAACATATACGGGCACCTCGGAAAGCGGACGCTACCTGATTTGTATGCTCCTCGTATTTTGTGGAAAGTGATTACATTGAGTTTGCAGGTGTCAAAACGGAAATCCCATACCATTTAATTCAGCGAAGTATCGTCCACAACTTTTGTTTGTTATTTTTTTGTTTGTTTCTTCAGTGATGATTGTAAAAAAAAAAGAAAAAGATATGTAAACATCGGAAAATATAAAAAAAAAATAGAGTTACACGAGGGATCGATCCCAGACATAACGCGTGTGAACCGGACGTCTTTCCCACTGAGCTACTAGCACATCTCATTTCTGGTGGATCTCTTTCCTTAGTAATAATTCAGCCGGTAAACTGTAAGTTGGAAAGTTTGCTGTCGATTTTTCTCTAGCAAAAGCACTCCCGGGTCGAAGTCGGGAAGGACCACGCTTTGGGGACATTCGCACGTAGTAAAGAAATCGTACGCGTGAATATTCAACTCGAAGTAGACACGTCGTGCTTGACGTTTGCACGAGCGATGTCTTCAGCCACGAGAAGGGAGCGACGGCTCGGCGACGTCTTCGTGCAAATCTGCTTGGTGGCCGGGCGTGTCGTACGGGATGAATACCAATTCTTTTGATCAGTCCCAAATTTCTCTTTTAACGGTAGACAGAATTCGCCGGTACCGCGAACGACAGTTCTGAAATAGAGGTCCCATGCCCGTCGTCCGCTGCCATCGCCGTCCCCGCGAGTCCCACGATACGCGAAACGACGAACGCACATAAGGCTTCCGGTTGTCTGTGGAACTTTTTTTTATCAATCAACGTATCTACAGCTTTTTAGAAGCCACAAAAAATGGGTTTCGTATTTTTTTTTCTATTTTTAATATTGAGTGTGTGCCTTCAGTGACCCACGACTTTGATTAAATTTGGTGGTCGCATCGATACCTTAGAAAACGGCCCGTGACCGCGGAAAGGAGAGTGAGCGAGACTCGAACCGGCCAGTTCTTGATCGGCGGTTTTCGGGCGGAAAGAAACCGAATTTCGAGCCGCAAATTCTGTTCTGGGTAGTTGAGCTCTCATATGTCACGTACAACTAAAAACCTTGGCGAGCATAAATACCCTGTCAGTGTCCCTTTAATAAATAAAAAAGTGTGCGAGGAAAGGCGGTCACTCTTTGCAGAGAAGCACTGGTATATGCGTGGTAAGACGCGATTACACGACTGGGGCTTCTACTTTTTTGTGGCTTCTACGTTTTGAGTTTCCTTTGCCCAAAGAATGTTCTCCACTCTTTTCGTGCCAGACAAGAACACACTTTCCTAAGGCAATTGATGCCCCTACATTCTTTATTTTTTGTAGGGACAGCAGGTTTGGTGGCGCAGAACACTAAACCGATTTCTGATAAGACTCAGGTCTTAGTGTAAAAAAATATTTTCTCCCAAATTGGCACTCCTTTTCTGAGAGAGTAATTTTTTTCCTGCCAAACATTCCATAATGCACTTTGTAGAATCACTCACTTATTCCCTTCGCTCTGCGATAACACACGCTTGAGGGCAGGCTCGACAAAAATATAGATCCGGACCCATGGATATCCGCACCTGTAGCCCATGACATCTGCATCCAATTCACAATCCGCCAAATCTAATTTATTTTTATCCGCACCTGCCAGTTCACTGGGCATAACCGTGGGTAGTTCTTGGGACGTAGCAGCTTGGGCGAGTTGGTTGCACATGATAACACACACCACAGCGCACTATAGCAAATAACACTCACACCTTACACACGAAAAATAAAGCAAAATTCAAACAAACCGCGCTGACTGACAACTCTTTTTATATAACTTTGTCTTCTTCAACCTCTAGCACCACCGAATTTCCCAGAACATATCGCCAGGAACTATATCAACTGTATAAGTACACCAACTTTACACCTGACAGAAAAAGAGAAAACGTTTTTAGGCATCTAGGAGATCGGTGCGCGTGAATTGGGAAATTCGGTGGTGCTAGAGGTCGAAGAAGACAAAGTTATATAAAAAGAGTTGTCAGTCAGCGCGGTTTGTTTGAATTTTGCTTTATTTTTCGTGTGTAAGGTGTGAGTGTTATTTGCTATAGTGCGCTGTGGTGTGTGTTATTAGTTCTTGGGCATTTGGCGAATCCGCAGTGCTTTACTCATGAAACTTCAATACCCCCCCCCCCCCTCCCCCTTGGAAGTTTAGACCGTATGCAGTGGAACATTTATGATACAACATTTATGGGAACGCTCGAAAGTGTCAAATAATGAACCCGGAGTCGTATTACCCAAAAAGACGATAATTACAGCACTTTGACAAACCTGCGCTAATTTATAGTAAAATGGAGGACGTTGCCTAAACTGGAAATGCATAATCAAGGTTCCACTCGATATGCAGTTTTATGGGCAATTTTATTTTGCCTATTACTGGTGTGATGACTTACACCAGAACATGCACCCATACTGTAAGTGGAAAGTAGCGTTATTATTACACAGCGTACTGTGCTAATTAATATTGGGAGGGGTGAGTGGGGACGTAAATTATTTTTGGCTGTGCTACTGTACTTGTTTACAAGATCTAGTGTGCCTTGTGTGGACTTTCAGAAAATGGGTCTATTGATGCAGCAATGCAATTGGAACCGTTCAATATTTTTTGGTGTTATAGGGACTGGATTTGTTTATGTTATGCCTCTGTGGTTGCAGCCTGTAGAAGGGGGTGGATGCAAACTGAGTGATATAGCCCTCAATATGATAGAGATTCAAGTTTTAGGGCTGCAGGCTGTGGAATAAGCATTGCCAAAAAACCTCAAACGAGGAAAATGACTTTAGCGTTGACAAGGAGGCTGTCATGTTACTAACATGCTGCGCAATGATACGTAAGGTGGAGCAAGCTGCATGGCTCGGACAACCTGAAATTGTGCAATGTCTCTTAAGAGTGAGCTCCTGTGATTAATTTCAACCAGAGGAGACAGATATATGTACCTAGCAGAGCTTGCATTCAAATTTGCCACTTGACAGAGGCACGTGATTGTTTATGTCGTTTGCACGGAAATTGACTGAATATCAAATTCAATCTTGGTTCGTACATAACATGCTTAACTGCATGAAGCAAGTGATAGATGTAAGGGACATACTTTAAACCTACTTTAGGTGGAGAACATCTCTGTACAGCATCTGCTCTCTTCCGCATGTTACAACTAATGCACAGAGTATAAAGAATGTGCACTAAAGCACAGGTTACATTGATATTCTTGACAGGCATTAGATACCCAGAGGTTTGATTTTTTTCTTTGGTGTTCTGCGTGCAGGCAATTAATTGTGTTTTTTTTCTTTTCTAGAAGCCGTGGTCGCAAGGCACCCATGACATTGAAGTCTTCCAAACAAGGCACTATGAAGGCATGGCTTGTAGCGGCACTGGAGCAAGCGACACGGTCCGGGTGAGCCGCAAGTGTAACTGTTACACTGTAAACAGGAAATATAGACATGTGTCCGACAAAGCACAGACTCATAAAACTTTCATGTAGCAATAATAGTTTAATTTAACTAAACAGTGCATCAACAGAGCCTGACCCAAGAATGGGGAATTGGGGAACCGGCCAATGTGTAGAGTCTAACAGAAACAAGGAAGGCGATAAAAACAAATGGGGCAACATGTTAAGATAGGACAATAATGTCGTGCCTATTTTTTGTTTTCAATAAAGATTTTATAGGAGCTAGCAAAATATGTCCTTGCAATGTAATAGACCTACTTTTACAAAAAGACCTTCCATGTTTTTGTTAAAATAAATTGCGTCTGAGTAGGTGGAAATATGATTTTCCCAATTGCGCATAAACATATCTTCGAGCTCCACAGGGTAATAAGACTTCCCGAAACGTAAATATTTTTATGCATGCTCAGAAGTTTTTTTAAATATAGAAAAAGTCAAACAATTTTTTTGTGAGAATTCAAAGATATTGTCATCCTCAATTTTTTTTTAATTTTCGTTATTGAACACTTAGAAACATGTAATTCAGAATCCACCACCAAGACCTGTTGTATTCTATTGTCTTAAAATAAAGAAATAACGGTTTTGCCGAGTCTGTTGCAGTCAATTTCTGTTGGAGGCGCTGTGTCTCAACAACTAGTGGTTACTCGAGCACCGTATCCACAGTGGCCATAGTTGGTCGCATTACCTCCCAGGCACCACAAAGCATCATACAAAAAAATGTTTTTTTATTTATATTTTTTTTATCTGTGATGTGTCTGGTAGTGCCTATGAAAACTGAACTTTGTGGTACATCAGTCCTCGGGGTGCTGTGCTTGGTTGATTGCTCTCAACTGTGCTAATTTCTCAAAGTAGTATTTTAGTGCATGTAGCGAGTTGACAAAATGATTCAATTAATTTATCTAGAAGTCACTATACTCCGTTTGTAAGTGCAATGGATTGTAGCGGCCGTTGCAAGCTGTCTCGGGCAACTTAGCGCATGAAGTGACAACGTATCACAGCGCCTCTCTCCGAGGTCACTACATTGAGTTGACTTGTGTGGCCTGTAGCATGGTCTGTGTTGTATTGTAAGGTATAACGAACATATGAACAGGAAACATTATGAATTTTATGCCCCAATTGATGGCGGGCATGGCGAGGGCAAAACAATAGCAGGCTGTGTCTAAAAAGAAAATGATAGATGGACGAAGAAGCAGAAAGCTAGGCAGTGTCATTGGAGCAACATCATGCCTTCGCGCAAGGGGTGACTCTGGTATTTGTAATACCATTGCACACTGGCTGATGTTTACACCACACAACTGAAGGCTGAACTCTCTTAACACCATGGTATTGGGTCATTTCAGATGAAACTGAGTAGTAGGTAAATGGTTGACATTTTTTTATTTGCTTGATATTTTATATGTCATTCCCTAAATTATAGTTTACACCAACTCATATTTACAAACTGGAGCGCCACTGGCGCCGCGCATGCGCGATGGAGTGTGGGCGAGAAGCTCGCCGTCGCCCATAAACGAACCATTGGAATGCGATGTTGTCGTTGTCGGTGTGAGTCCCCCTGCCCTTTTTGGTGTTCGAATTGGTGATTCTACGTCGTTTTGGCGATGCCTGACTACTTGAGCGGCCTCAGGGATATTACCGAGGCTCGTTACACCGCAAAACTTCGCGTGAATAATGTGACATGCGGCGATTCATTCCGCGTGGACGCCGCAGAATGTACGCTAAAGCCTGATTCGCATGATGAGATTTCGCTCGCAATTTTCAGTCGCGAAGTCACTCGGGCTGCAACAGCGTGAACCGTAGCTGAGATGGTCGACGCCGATACTGAAAATCGCAAGCAGAATCGGACCAAGTGAATTAGGCATAACAAGTTGGTGATGGCCACTGGTAACAATGATGAACATCTTTTTGTATCTACTGTTTACATGAAGCCTGCTTACCAAGTTTCAAATTTAAAGGGGCACTGACACCCCAAAGGTCGTATTTTTTTTATTGTCTAAAACGATGCAAGTTGCAGTCATAGACACGCAAAAAAAACCGCATCGCGAAAAAAAAATTTTCCGCCCGCGCGCGCGCCTTTTTAGTTTTGGCGTTTGAATCTCCCGCCTCTAGCCTCCTCCCTTCTTTTGATCGGTGACGTCAAAAATCATAAAATTTAGAAGCTTTGTAGGCGACATTTCTATAACATTTAATACCGGCATTCGTAAAACATGTTTTTTAATCCAATTTTGAACGTACTGCGCACGTTCTTTTAAAATATCCGAAATCGGGAGTCCGGAAGTTTTGAGGCCTCCTGGCTTTTTATCCACCCTCAGTTAAAATGGCGGAGCTCGGCATCTGTAGCAGGCTAGCAGTGAGAGCCGGGACTCGGGTAGCAGTGACCATAGTGAGGATGGTCGGAGAATCGGACGAAGTTCCCTTTTCGGTGCCCGATGACCTCTCAGACTTAGAAAAACAAATAGTCGAACGATCGAAACAACTGGGTTTGGTGCCTTATGATACCCCTGATCGGGAATGGGACGATCCGGATGACGCCGTCGCCGAGTCGTCGGAGCTCTCGCCCCACCCTGATTTGTGGCGTCTCGACAACACTGACTGGTGAGACCAATCTAAAAGTCATAGATCAGTTCACCCAAGTGATATTGTTACTTCGTGGCCTTCACTAGGTGCAGCTGCAGCCGATGTGCTGTGTTGCCCAGCTTCGTGCCCGACGAGTGCCGCTGCTGCAGGGATATGGGTCCCAAGTTGACTCGGATTCAGCGCCTGGGCTGCATCACGACGCACGAGGAGTTTCCCCTGGTGTGCCTCAACCTAGTGATGCTCAGGCTAGCCTACTTCGAGTTGCACGACCGAAGATTCGCCATGCACCACGACATGCATAGGTAATATATTCTGTATACTCGGCGAAGTTGATGCGATCTATCGGGCGTTCACGTTGGCCCTCTGAAGTGACCGAATAGATTGGCTTTTTAACGTGTCACGCTGCTATTTATAGAGGTGCCCGCAGGTGGTTGGTAGATTAATTATTTCAAAGTAACGCACATAACACTGGTAAAAAAATGTTCACAAATTTTTGCCAAGGCATCTTTTCGAAGTTATCAAAATTAATTTTGGGCCATTGTTGCGTTTATTACGACTGCTAAATGGGTCGAATAGATTCTACCCACCATGTGGCAGACGAAACTGGGACTCTCCTAATGTTGTGATCTTTTTTTTTTTTTTTTTTTTTCTTCCAGGCGTTATAGGTATGTTGCCTATCGCCGATTTGTGCGCTGGGTGTGGGGGCGACTTGGCAGGGGCAACAGGTTTGTCCTGCCTTCTTGTGTTGTGCGGACAATCAGGGAGGCATTTCCTAGTGAGGAGGAGACGGGGTTTAGGTACCCAAGGTTTCCAAGGTGAGTCTTGGTGCAACAATTTTACTTATGTTTATTTTCATATGCCACAAAACAACTATACAGTTTTCATTTCGTTGCATAAACCAACAGATGAAAAAATCGAAATATATTAAGTACTATACAGTTTTCATTTCGTTGCCTAAACCAACAGATGAAAAAATAGAAATATATTGAAGCACTATACAGTTTTCATTTCGTTGCATAAATTAACAGATGAAAACATAAAAATATATTGAAGCATGAGCAAGCATTACACAATATATACAAGGCCATGTTGCTGCTCTACAGCAGAAAAATGCAATTGACAAGAGAATGAACACTGAGAAAAGTTTGATGTCGTCTGTGAACAGCAATAGGGTACTGTCACAATCTCGATCAGGCTAGTAGCACTGCCGGATTCCCTAGTGGTAGTTGTCTGCTACGACGATCACCATCACGAGACATTAAAGCATTTCATCAGGTCCAGAAGTGAAAGTAACGTTGTCATGTTTCTGTTCAGCCAGTCATGTCCTGCTGGTCTTGCGGTCTATCTACACTTGTAACAATTGGCGGCGAGAAAAAGAATTCATTCAGGTTCTTCAGGCGTCGCAAGTTCTATCTACACTTGTAACAATTGGTGAAGAGAAAAAGAATTCATTCAGGTTCTTCAGGCATCGTAAGTTCTATCTACACTTGTAACAATTGGTAACGAGAAAAAGAATTAATTCAGGTTCTTCCCGCGTCGCAAGTTCTATCTACACTTGTAACAATTGGTGACGAGAAAAATAATAGACCGATCTCACCAGCCAGTTGGACTATGCCAGCGCTGCCGCAATGTATCGAGGAAATTTTAGTCTAGTTGCGCGTGCGTCAACCTCGCTGGAGCTCTGTGTGTGTAGAGCACGAGACGGCAGGAGCCCTCGCGTGCACTGCCGTCTGCCTCTGGTGAACTAAAGTTATGGCGGCGTTACGCATGTGCCGAACGCTTAGTGAGAGCGGTCTATTTATTCAGGTTCTTCGGGCATTGCAAGTTCACGACATATTCTACAGCTATCAGGTTTTCTTCAAGCTTCTGAGTTAGCCACGCCTACATTCGGCAGAATTGAATCTTTTCAGAGAAAGGTGAGGAGAGCCCATCATACGTCGAACGTCTTGGAGCTTTCTTTTTTTTTTTTTCAACGAACAATGTTGACGATGACAAGGAAAAGGACATTTTCTTAAGTTGCGACGCAGAAACCTACTCCCTACTCCGAGATCTGGTGAAGCCCGCCAAACCACAACATAAGTCTTTAGGCAAAGTTCTTACCATTCTCGGGAGCCAGTACTGCCCCAAACCTTTTGGTATTGTTCAATGTTTTCATTTCAATTTGCGTGTTCCCACAGAAGGGGAAACCGTAAGGAATTTTGTTGCAGCATTGAAGAGCCTGTTGGAGCACTGTAATTTTGGAACAGCGCTAAGAAACATGCCGAGAGATTGCATAGTCTGAGGAATAATCAGCATTACAATCTGGACCAGGCTCCTGGAGCAGCTGGACCTCATGTTCGAGGATGCTGTACAGACCGCTTTGGCCATGGAAGCAGTGAAGGACACTGGAGAGATTTGCCAGGCAAGCTCTAGCAGCAATGCGTTCACGACTCACTGTGTCACGGCATTGGCGCGAGACGTCACCTGCTACTGCTGCGGAGATTAACTCCTTGCATACAGCTGCAAGCATGTGAATACCACGTGCAGCTACTGCAGCAAGCGGGTACACCTGTCGAAAGTGTAATTCAAAATAGAAGAACGCCCAGTCGTCCAAGAACAAACC
This sequence comes from Ixodes scapularis, assembly GCF_016920785.2. Taxonomy (NCBI): domain Eukaryota; kingdom Metazoa; phylum Arthropoda; class Arachnida; order Ixodida; family Ixodidae; genus Ixodes; species Ixodes scapularis. The sequence goes on from NW_024610148.1 coordinate 808,610, forward strand.
TGCGAAGCAGCATTTTTTGGGGTCAGGACGCAAGTCCCGTCCACCTCAGACATTTCCAATCAACGTTCTTGATGACAACTTTGAAGATACCGGAGTGACATCGTCCCGAGGTTTTTGACATGTGGCAAATTGACAGCGCTGCGTCCTCACCGCCTTCCACCGTCACTGTGTGCAGCAAGCCACTTTGCATGGAGATGGATACAAAAGCAACTCTGTCCGTCATGTACAAAAAAAAAAAACTGTTTTCAGGAGTACAGGAGATGGTTCACCTACACTGCTTGGACGCAATTGGATTCGAGAGCTGGGAATCAATTTCTCGAAGGTGGAGGCAACCGTTCATTCCCTCTCGGATGTGAAAACTCTAGTTCACGAGTTATTGGAAGTCTTCGAGAAAAGTCTTAGCACCTTCAAGAGCACAGAAGCCACAATTCATGCACCCCACTTCAAGCCACGCCCGCTACTTTCTGATTTGAAAGATGGAGTTACGCAAGACCACCAGCGGCTAGAAAGAGAGGCTGTTTTTACACCGGTCAGAACTTCAACCTGCCACAGGAACCCATTGTTCCTGTGGCAAAGAAGGATGGTCGTGTGAGGAATTTTTGAGATTTCAAAGTTACTGTAAATCAAGTGGCAACATTAGAGAAGTACCCCATTCTAAGAATCTAAGATCTGTGGGCCACGCTTTTTGGGGGCGAGAAATTTACAAAGTTGGATTTGAGGGATGCCTACCAGCAAGTAGTTCTCGAACAAGACTCCAAAAAGTATGCGACCATTTCAACACACATGGGCTTGTTCCAGTACACCCGTCTTCCTTTCGGAGTGTTGTCTGCTCCAGCTCTACCAGTAAGTAGTTCTCGAAGACTCCAAAAAGTATGTGACCATTTCAACACACAAGGGCTTGTTCCAGTACACCCGTCTTCCTTTCGGGGTGTCGTCTGCTCCAGCTATTTTCCAGTGAGAAATAGAGAACTTGTTTTTTGGATTGCCACACGTTGCTGTGTCTTTGACAACATTCTTGTCACTGGCAAGTCTGACCCGGATCACCTTCGCAATCTTCGTTCCATTCTTGCTCGTCTTCATTTCTGTTCAGCCGGCCACGTCCTGCTGGCTTTGCGGTCTATCTACACTTGTAAAAGGTACCATTACACAACAGAAAGCAAACTAGCTCGAGGTAGAGTTATATACAAGTACAGGGAAGAGCAACGTTACTGGATCGGCTAAGTTGACAAGGTCAGAGAAAAAAGTGACGCGCTGCCATTCACTGCCGTGTAGCGGCATTCGTGTCACAGCCCACCCAACCCGCTCGGTCCAACGATTGGGTACCCTTGGACACACCGTGAAGTCACATAGTTCCTGTGTGGGCTTACAAAGTGTTTTACTAACAACTGTTGCATTGTGGTAATGTCCGGATTGGAAAGCCAGCCCACCCCGCTCGCATGAGCGGAGGGGGCTGGCTTTCCCAAGCGCGGCTAATGCGGAGCTTGACAACCGAGCCGATCTAGTAACGTTGGGGCAGAAAAGGTTGAATAGGATGGTGCCTAGGCCTTCCCGAACCGGGATTTGTGTGCAGCTACCAAGTCTGCCTTAGACGGTCTGGGTTGCACCCTGGCAATCATGGGTGGAGGAGGGGGAGGAGTCGACAGCTCAGAAGCAGCTTCCCTGAAAGATGGCAGACGCTCGAGACGTTCAAGCACGTTCGTCATCAGTGTACTGATATACTCTGCAAAGAGAAGATTTCAGTGGTATTGGTTACACATTGAGTGAGAGTGAGATTTTGCGTATGTTTACCGAATTTCGCCCCTTCTGCCATTTGGAATGCCGCCAGATGGTCCTTCCTTGATTTTGATGCTTTGACCTTGTACCTGCCCTGGCCATCCTTGGTTGTGGCCTGCAGGCGTTTTGCATTTGCATTAAAATGCAGCACAGCCAGTAGGGTTCTGGAAGAGATTTACACACGTTCAGAGCAGTGTACAGATGTGAGGTGTGGCGTAGCATACCGGGCACGCATCCCCTCATAGGTGAATACGGTAGACTTTGGTGCGAATCCGATGAGCACACTATGGAATGACTCCAGGCTCTAGGTTTGGAAGGAAGGCGAAAGCTGCCTGATGTCCCGAAGCAGCAGTGGGGCAAGTGCAACTTTCATGAAAACCTGGTATGCTGATGACTCTTTCGTATTATGCAAGAAAAGAAAAACAACATCTGTTAGTTGTCATCTCAGCTTCTGAACAGTTTCTAAAAAGAACCCACCTGCATTGAGCCACAACTTGTTGTGTAACGGCCCATGCATGCATCTTGAGATGGAGCCCTCATGCCCGTCATGAACGTTGATGATGTGGCGCGTGATTGTTTTCCACGCATCAAGCACCACTTGGCCATCGCCATTCCCAATAGCTGCACACCAGTACACGTGGTTCGTTACTTTTTCCATCCATCTTTTCAGATCTTTGTTCTGAGGGCGTTTGCTCGCTGCTCGCAGCTTGTTTGTGATGCCTGTAATGGATGGACAGAGTGAAGAAACGCTATAAAGTTTGACTGGTTTTAGTGCTTGGAACTAAGGAATTGTATTCGTAGAATGGAACAATGAGGATTGTAATTAGAACTCCAACAAGTAACTGACTGGTGAGCTTTATTCTGCACGACGAGGGTAAAGTAAATGCCGTGCTTGTAAGGCCCTTCCAAATCTTTCCTTATGAGAACAGTATGTCCCTGAATATTCATTACTGTAATATCCCGCCACACAGGTAGCTGGTTTATTATTTGCATCAAGTCTTCAATAGGCTTCATATTCATCCAACCAGCTATGTACAACATTTCGTTATATATTTTAGACCTGACGGGCACTTTTGACGCACATTCAATTGCACAGACATGCTTTCCCCAAGTACACACATTTTATGATAATATCAGATTTACGGAGGTAACATCCAGCCCTCAACTGCAACCCCTATTATCCACATCTGATCTGCTAGCAGCAAAGTTTATTATATATACCGGCATCTACCAGTTTTGTTTTGTGTACTTTTGTATATGTCCAGGTAGCTGCAGGTGTTCAGAGCTCTGTTATTCCATACCCTTTGCAAAGTGCCACACATCGAAGCAGTGGCTGACATCGGGATGATTAGTTGCCATCTCTTTCTTGATTGACACATGCCGATCTGTGGTGAATGATAACACATCTATGTTGTTTTCTTGCAGGTAGTTGAAGCCTCTCATGAAGCCAACCTTCTCCATGTGCGAGCTTGCCTGCACTGCGTCATTCTAGTGAAGAAAGAAAAAAAAAAAAAAGCAAGGGAGTTGTACACAATTGCCAAGAACCTCTCTAAAAAAGGCAACTCTGGTTGAAAATGAAATTAAAGTAAGTTACTGGTGTCGCTTTAGTAGCACGAAATATGATCATAGCTGAAATATTATGTCAAAGTGAAACCGCATTCTCCCATAAAACTTATTTTAAAGATGGGACCAGCTGCTCTTTAGCACGCGGCAAGCAGGATAGCTTTTAATCAAGGAAAACTGGTGCAGCATCTGTGTGACGTCATGCAACGGTGGAGTTGCAGTTCATTGGTTGTACCGCAGCACCCTTGTGACGTCACGTTGCAGCCGTACGGCTGATGACCAGTGTTGCCACCCTCTAGCAAGTACTTTTGGTTTTGCCGTAGACGACCAAAAGCAAACTTTGAGCCGTAATATTTATAAACTATGCGCAATATAAAAAAAATTGTACCTTGTTATTCAGGGACACTGGTTTACCTAAAAACAGTCGTAATCCCAAAATAAGAAATATATTGACCACAGTTGCCCTTCTCTTAGCCCATTCGGTACCGCATGCAGCGTGCACTGCCGGGCCCTCCACATGACAGGCTGTTCCACCTAAAGCTGAGCTAATCCTTGCACAAATCTTTTGCTTCTCTAACATGCTTTCCAGCAAGCATAAATGAAAAGAGGACGAAATAAGGAAACATGTTTTTTTACAACCTGGAATGCTTTGCTCATTCCTCGTCTAGCAACAGTTCTGACGATGATGCGCCACAGTTAGGAGTACCTTTCTGTAGTTGCGACTCACAAGTCCTTTTAAAGTGTATTTGTTGTTGGCAGAATTCTCCGAAATGGTGCTACCATCACAAGAATTCCCCTCATCTTCGTTATTTAAAAAAATAATGTCTAGGTCTTCATGATGTCACCGTCGGAACGACTATGCCGACTGCTCGTCGCTGCAATTTTTCTTCTAATAAACAACAAGCACCCCAAAAAACATGCAGACTATTGACATTAAAACAGAACGTAAGGGCGCAGGTGAGGTGGTGACATCAGCCGGTAATATATCCAACTTCACTACAAGTTACTGTAAAATGCTATCTATTTATGTTTAGAAATAGAGTGAGTCAATCATATCAACTTCCCCATTACACAAGTACATCATTCGTAACATTCTTGTAGACAGCTATGTCTCGTTTACATTGACGCCTTGTTATGTAGACATTTTTTGGGGTACTGGTCTCAGCTCACTAAGTTCTGTCCCATCAATATAGGAATCTGCAGTCCAGAGTATAGACAGCTAGTTTGGAAACTGGGCAGATAGATGCATTTTCGTCTCATTATTTTACACTGGTTCTCTAAAAACGTTCACAAAGGTCCAAAGAGAAAATATACTAGTGAAAGCCCCAGGACACAGAGTGTATGCAGAGCTCCAGTATTGCCAATCTTGTCATAAAAACCCGTAACAAGGTAGGCTCATTTTGGCTTTCCTTTGGCACTATGCACAGGCACGGTAGAAGAATAGAGGAGGAGTCTGAACTGTGTGGGATCGCAACGGAGCAAACCTCGTCTCCTTCAACCATGTGCACGGGCAACGGTTGCCATAGCAACCTGGCGTTGCAGCTCAACTGGTCGTATCGCAGTCCGTTATAGCAAAATGGAAATTTCTGAACCTGCCTTTCTTAGCTGACCGTTGTGATTGTTACCGCTCACACTTATCCATTCCGATAAGCCATAAACGTAAGGTTCGTTGTAAATGGATGCAAGATGGATTTGTAGAAATTGTTTCCACAATTCTTCGTGCTGTAGTGATAATTTGAAGTTTTAGCTAACGTGGAGGCTGGAACACAGATGAATGAATAAAATTGTTCACCTCACCAACTTGAACTTGCTCTGTGTGCACAATCTTGTTCAGGGTGTTGGAGTAAAAGCTGTATGTGCCATACTTAGCGCTAAATCCGGGGGAGTCGCAACGTCCATCACCCGATAAATGGGCGCCTCCTGCACTTCTCATCTCCTCAAGGATGCATTCCTGCTCGGCGTTCCAGACCTGAATGACATGAATCATTTTATTTCTGCAATATAATTAACGAAACTCCACATTGAGAGCCCGTGACTGACAACAGAAAGAAAGACAAACAGCGGTTGCATTAAAATGGTGATTTGGGCTAGTTGGTTCATTATCACGCACAAAGTGCCGAAACTAAGAGTTGAAACTACACAAGGACAATAAAAGAAAAAAAAGTCGAAACGGGGCACCTTTACAGCTAAGATTTATGGAAAAACCCAATCTCTTTATACTCGTAGCAGAATCCACAGTCACGCCTGTGTGTGGTGTAGCCCGTGGCAAAAAGGCTTACTCTTTCGCCGATAATGACACGGACCTTCACTAATACAATTTATACATTTTTCTGTTATATCAAAGGCCTCGTACAGCTCCCTAGATATCCAACTGGAATATGATGGCGTACAGGAGCAGTATCTGCAACGTGTAGCAAGGTGTCCTTGGGGGGCTGTCCGTGTAACCGCTGTATGTTTGCGCTTGCAATTATTAAAACATCTGCCCATGTGGCTGACGATCTGCATGACATGGGAATTTCATATACCAGTCCCGTGGCGCATTCTGTGAACTTGTTACAGGGCTTTGTATCACAAGGATCTGCGGACTTTGAGGGAACTGTTGATTTTGCGGCCCAATCGTGATAGCTTATTGGGTGTCGAAAAAGAAATGGGTGCATCGTATCGATCGGCAACCTTTTTAAGATTGCAGGTTAATGAGTGCTCATGCAGGATTCGCCTAATCTCTTTCCTGAGGTTGCCTCGGTGTCCCTTCTTTCCTATTAAGCTGTCCGCCACCTCCGCCAGAGTGCTCCGACGGTAGCCCGCTTTCTGCAACCGACACACACATACACATAGGCACAAAGAGACAATGTTTCGAGGCGTTACTTAAAAGGTCCTGTGCACATAGTGCTCAAGAGATCTTCACGGAACAGGTAGCATGGTTGCAGAAACCGGGCTGCTGTAGGAGCGCTCTGGCGGAAGTGGTGGACAGCCTAATAAAAAAAGATGAAGGGAGACTGAGGCAACCTCGGAAAAGAGACTCTGCAAGTCCTGCGGTAATCCTGTGCTTGTACTCATTAATCCACAATCTTAAAAAGGTTGCCGATCGGTACGATGCACTCATTGTTTTTTCTGCACGCAATAAGCTATCACAAATGTGCCGCAAAATCAACAATTTCCGAAATTCCACAGATTCTTGCTATACAAAGCACTACAACAGGTTCACAGAATGCACCACGGGACTGGTATATGAAAGTGCCATGTCATGCAGATCGTCGTACATCGGCTACACGGGCAGATATTTTATTAATCACAAGCGCGAACATGCTGCGCCTACACGAAGAGCCCTGTCAGGACATCTTGCTACACATTGCAGCCTCTGCTCCTGTGCACTAGGTCCAACACTATAATCTGGACAATGTTAAATTTGAAAACCTCACGGTATAAGAGTTTATTCTGTTTTTATTTTATTTATTACTGCAGACCCCACACAATTCTAGCAGGGAGAAAGAAAGCAATGCTGGTGTCCCTGCAAATCTGGTATGAACCAAAGGAAGTCTCGCATGTAAGGCGAAAATAGTCAGTCAAAGCTCTTGAGTTTAGTAGTCGAGTGGAAGTTTCCAATTCAATTTTGTCCAGATTTCAATAGTGGACCCAGTATGTGATTTAACACTGCAATACTGCTGCAGGATGACATTTCGGCATCAAATGTGAGTAACTGTTAGTGGGTAAAAAATATGATCATTATGCTAGTGACTGCAGTACATGAGAGGCTCGCAAACATTAAAGGCCCGTTCACACAGTTGCGTTCGGAGCGACCACTACGCTTACGAACTAATGCAACCGGTTGGAACGACGAGTTACCATAGCAACGAAGCGCCAAACGGTCGTTTTGTTCGTGTTCGTTCGCAACGCAAGGAGTTGAGCCAGGCTGAACTTTTTCGTTACGTTCGGGAACGACGGGAGCGACAGACCAATCACAAATCGAAGAGAGCTTGGTCGCGCGCGTTGCATGCTGGTCATCCCGGGCTCCTTCGAGCTGTAAACATGGCGTCCGTGGTAATCGTCGACGTAGACGGCGTGGTGGAAGCTCATCCTTCCCCGTAAAAGCACTATCCTTGACTGTGAATTTTCGTCGTGTGTCGTTATGATAGCCCAGCACGTACTAGAAGGGAAGATCCACCTACTCGTGCGGCAATCACGTGGCGGCACTCTCAAGACAGCAGAAACGCCCGTGCCGTTGTGTTTGTTTACTTCGACTACAGTGGTGCTTTCTTAGCATTTGTGTCCTCGCACATCGCCCGGATTTTTGGCGCATTTCATGCGTGTGCTTAAGTTCAAGGTATTACTGGTGCGTGCCGTATAAAGGGTGCAAATTTTCACGCTTTTTCATCGCCCGAAAAAGGTGATTAGTGTTAGCAATCCTGAACGCTTGCAACGACTGTCAAATTATATTTCTACGTAGCGTTGCTAAGATTACATCATCTTTTATAATTGTAGAAATGGCGTGTGGTGAGATTTCTACTGTTGGCAAAGTCGTGTATTAAAGTCGTGATCGTGCAAGACGGCGTACTGCATCTTTTTCTTTTTCTAATGCACTACCCTGCAAGCGTATCCTAAAAAAAAAAAAAAAGAGTAATAAAGCTTGAGGTCATAGAAGACGGTCTATTTTCTGTTACGCAAGTGAGTGGCAGTGCGTCCCCTTCTTTATAGAGGCACCGTTGACACAGCTGACGGCAACGGAGAGGCGGTTGCCGTGCTGCCGACCTGCTGCGCTTGTTGCAGTGGCAGCAGCAGTGTACGCGCGGCGCAGCGCGGTCGTTGCGGTCGCTGCGATCACGACGGACGCAGTCGCGGATAACGGGTTCGTTTTAGATGTCTGAAACAGCCTTTACAAAGCTATTGTAGGCGCACAGCAGATCTTCGTGATTGTACGCCGTAGTTGAAACCTCGGGCTGCTCTAGTCAGGGCCCGGTCACTGATCTCTATTGTAGTAGGCTGGATCGCGGACCGCGGCCTCGGCAGCTGGGGCCGAGTGTCGCCATCGGTGGCCATTGATTGACACCAGCCAATGCATGGGACTCTATGGGGAGAACGAGAAAAAGTGCCGCTTTTCTCGTTTCTAAGCTGCTGTAGCACTGAAACTTTTAAGATGCTTTTCGATAAGCCCGTCAGATAGTTTGCATACAAATATTAAAACTGATAGCCCTCGCAGTTCTTTTAAAGAAATATTTTGTGGTCGAGAGTGACTCCGCTGTAGTACAGCTCAATGAGGCAAGAGTTACCTAGAGTTACCGCGGCGTGGGTGGCGGTTTTGTTCAGTTGGGTTTAGCAGACGAGGAGCTCGAAGGCTTTGCCACGCGGAATTTGCTCACTCCCAGAAAGCCTCTGTCGAGATGGAACTTCTTTGTCATTCATCAACTTCTGGGCTTCCCCGAGGACGGTCTCATTGACAGCAAGTTTCTTTGCTTACTACACTACGAGAGCCGTAGGCGCTCCGGTACGTTTCCCTTTTTTTCATCAGCGTTCGAACATTTGACAAATACAGATTCAATCTCCAAACACTCGACATAAGCACCGCGGCTCACCATAAAACACTCGCCTTTGAGCACAGCGTACGTGCTTCAATATTCTTACTTGTGTGCGTTTCTCCCATAGACTTGCGTGTATTGCCTGGTGTCAAGCAATAGCCGCCGGTGGCGACACCGACGGGCTCCCGATCCGTGATCCAGCCTACTACAATAGAGATCAGCGGCCCCGCTACCCTGCGTCGGGTAGGAAACCGTCCGCCATGTTTGTAAGCGTAGCTGGGTTGCTTACTATTGGCTAGGAGCAAGAGCTGAAACTCGTTTCTCATTGGCTGTCGATTCGTGTGGTTGCATGCGGTTGCATGTGTGTGTACACGTCGCGCACAGTTGTCGTTGATGTCGCAGCGGTTGCATTCGTTCGTAAGCATAGTGGTCGCTCCGAACGCAGGTGTGTGAACGGGCCTTAACAAAATCTTGATATGAACGTCCGTTATTTTGAATGGTGGTCTGAGGTGGTGAGGACCATATCTTGTAGATTCTGGGTGTGACTGTCACCCATTATGAACACTGTCCATCATAACATAGTATTGAAAAAGAGACTTACCCTGGCTATTGAAGGCAGAAGATAATGCTTTTGATATCTGTAGTAGGTGCGGTCGGAGATGACTTGAATGTTGATGTGCCGCAGCATCCTCAGTGTTACAACAGGGCTTGCCCCACTGAAGAGAACTGCGGCGGAGAGAAGAAGGCTTCCCACGTTCCTCCCCGACACACTGGGCTCACTTGTCCACTTCCTGACATGTCCATCTTGGCACTGCGTGGTCACTGTCAGGCAAGTGCCGTCAGGATGCAGTTCCGCTGTGCAGGGCTTGTGGCACTCTCTACAAAACTTGAACAGCACCAACAAGGATCCTTCATAGATTATATATTTCCTTTCCTTGTCGGGTGTCGGAGCTGTGCTTTTGCCTGCAGACCTTTAGAGTTAAAAAAAGAAGGAACATATAATGTTCAATGCTTTGTGCATCATGCTAAAACTACTTGTAAAACTAATGATTCTTTATTTGAGATTTCAAATAAAGCCATGTATGGATAAATATCTGAGGCAGGAAAATGGGGGGACTAGAGTTATGTGCTGTGCAAACTAGTGCAGCTTGGTGGTCAGATTGTGAAACACAGGAAGTGGCATTCCAAAGCAATTAGCACCATAACTGAGACAGTGTATGAAGTAAACCAAACAGTTATGATAAAATTTGCAAATTACATAACTTAGAATAAATTATTTAGAGCCTCATTGCAGTATATCAAGCAAGGCGAACCTGTTAATGCTGTCTTCTTCCGAGGGGTAGTATGTGTCATCTGCGGCATCGTATGGCTCTGCTTCAGAAGGGGGGTCGGCTTCAGAGAAAAGGTAACCTTCAGAGGGCGGGTCTGCTTCTGAGGGGAGGCCATCCTCAAAGGCAGGGTCGGCTTCAAGGCAGCAATCTCCTTCAGTGGGGAAGTCGTCTCCAGGTAGCTCCGAGGGCAGTTTTATCTCTGAAGGCAGCTCTACCTCCATGTCTTGTTCCGTTTCACAGAACAACCAGTCAATTCCTGCCAGTGTGGCTGGCCCAGGTTCCACTTGAGGCTGCGGTTCCTCTGTGGGCTGAACCTGATATGCCGGATCGATAAATGGAACAGGTGATGTTGGTCCAAAGTCAAAGGGACAGATCTCCAGTGCGGCAGGCGAAGATGTCCGCATGTAATCAGTCTGAGTGCCACGGCTGACTAGAACCTTGAACTCTGTCAGCATGTCAGTCTGTGTCGCTGGAATGAGAAATTTTTCGGGGTGAGTTGCTGATAGAAAATTTGCATACTCATAAACACAAAAATAAAAAAAAAATAAAAACACCCGCCAACAAAGCCTTAACGAATCAGGGTGCCTTTGTTTCAAAACCGACTTGTTTTTTGTTTTTTTTTGAAGGGGGGGGGGAGGCTATTTACATGCGAGGAGCAGCAGGTTTGTTTTTTTTCTACTGTGGTGGCATTCTTTGGTGAACTTTTTTCTAAATGCTTATGTCTGCTTTCCAATTAGTGGACATCATCATCTTAACAATATCTAGAGTTGTCTTAACATCTAGCCACGGCGCACTCTACATCCAGCCACGGCGCACTGGATATGTGTGTTGGGATGCTGAAGATTAGCGCTAGCTCTGACGTTGTCGAATCGAAAGCCGACGGTAAGAGCAGCACGAGGGCTCAGTATAGTTCACTGGTTATGAAGGCAACGTCTGCTCAATGATTGTGGCTTGCTTGCCTCGTGTTCGAAATGAAAATGACAGAAAAAAAGACACAGGAAAGTCTTAAATGTTTGTGCTGTGCCATCCAGGCAGACGAAAGCAGTTTTGATGATCAAAAGAGAAACTCTCAGAGACACTAAATAGTGGATGTTTATCTCTGTCTTTTATCTGGTGCTTTTAAATCTTTCAACGGTACAATTGCAGCGAGTTCACAATGTTTCGGGCCTTTAAACAAACTGAAAAAAAGTTTCAATGGATGCCGGCGGTTATAAGCATACACGTGTGTGATAGCGGAAGCTTTCAGGTTTTCCATACTCTTATTTTTTTATTCGTCCGAAGAGCTGCATGGTTTTGGTAATTTGTTTTTTTGTACAGGGAACGTTTTGCATAAATGGCTACAACACTAAAACATTGTTCCTAATGCTGTGACAGTTCATGGCTGTCAACTTTGAAGGAAGCACACAGCCACGTGTTCCAAAAAAGCAAAAGGTTAGGAGTTCTCAATGCAGCTATGACACTGTTTGATTGTTCTTTTGCTACATAATATTTATATTATAAAATTAAATGCATGCAATAAAGCACAGAACAATAGCCACGAGTACGCTAAAACCAAAACCGACCGAAGTGAAACCATTTAATGGTGGAAGTACACTATGCGCCAGTCAGGGAACTACTAAGATGAAAAGGTGTATGGTGTAAACCTCAGATATTCTCTTTGTCGCTTTATAAATATATTCAGAAACAGCAAGGTGTCCTCCTTTTCACATTCCACAGTGAACTGAATGGCTGGCTCGATAGAGTATAGGTGTGCCAGAAAGTTAGTAATGTTTGAAGTATTCAAAATATGAAAGCAATCATTCACATTTGTAAATAGTCACACCTGAAGAAGTCAATTCGGTTTTTGAAATGTTGGGACCGTGAAACTTGAGGTCTTTTGTTGATGACTTCTTAATTTTCCTGGCTTTAACCGTACCAGAGGGGCTTCTGTTAAATTTGTTTATGTTCAAACAGAAAGACACTCGGGCTTACCTCTTACAGTTCCCATTTGTCTTCTGGCTGTGGAATCCAGTGGTGGCTTGCTTGTAGAGAGCTCAGTGCGTGGCACCACAACAACCTAAATGCAAAGATAAAAAAAAAGCTTGTGCTCAAGCACAGAAAGTTTCCACAGAAAGCAATTTTTTTACTGCAGGACAAAACAATGTTTATATTGGCAGCTCTTCAGTCATGTTCTTGTAGTAACCACTTGATTGCAGTCACATTTTTTATTAGAAATTCTTTGCAGGAATAACAAAAGGGACTTTTTTTATGCTTACATGGCGGGTAAATTAATTATGCGAGTATGTTACGTGCACAAGTAAAGTCGGTATTTGCAAACAGCAATGACTACACATAGTTATGAGTAGTGTCACTCAAAAAGAATGAAGAAAGGAATGCAATAGGCAAGTAAATGAACACATGTCTTCACTCTTTTGGTGTCAGCTGCTGCTTTTAAATGAAAATGCTTGAGTCTGTTTCTTTCTTTTTTCTTTAAATGAAAATGCTTGAGTCTGTTTCTTTCTTTTTTCAACATGTATTGAAATAATCTTTTGAAAGTTCCAGTCTGGTAAGCTACTTTAAAACTATGTCCCTTGCCTGGCCCAAGCATTTTGCCCGCTTTTCAAGAGGGAGCTTCTTTTGCAGCATCCATTATACAGATCAGAGACGTGCAAAGTGTGTGTTGTGACCCCTCAAACGGTCGCGGGCTATTGTACGAGGCCACACGGCCTTGGAGAGTTCCTGAAAAAAAAAAATGAATATGCATAAAGCTAGCACAGAAATAACAGTCCCCTAAGAACAGTGGCTGGTAAAGCCGAGGGTAAAGTCAACGAAACCAGGCTGTGCTCTTTAATAAGCGTGTTTGGCCCAGGTTTTGGGGTCGCAGTCCTAAACAGTTAGCGCACCTCTGGAACAGATGATGATGCTATTTCAATAACCTCATCATTCTTTTGTCTTGTAGTGGAAGACAGCAGGTGTTGAATGTGGAGGCACAACTTACCAAGTGGATATCCTTTGAAGTAGTATTTGGAGATGGTATCTCCTCACCCTGACATTCCTGGAAGTATGAAATATCTCAATGTTTAGAATCCAGACAACGGGACATAAAAAATTTAGATTTCTTTATTTCAGGTTAAATTTCTTTATTCCTCTACAAATTAAAGGTAGGAGGTAGGGAAAAATCATCTACAAGTTGTTGCAGTTGCACCTCTAGGCTCCTCAAGATATATGGCTTACCCACTAAAAAAAGGAAATTAGCTGCATTACACCTGATTTACACGAACACAGAAAAATTCATTACTCGATGTGCAACAACGTGCTTCTTAGAAACAGTGCTTGTGGCTCTCTAAATTGATAGGTCATGCACAGGATAATTTATGGTCCACAATTGTCACGAATTTAGGTGATATTTATTTTTTGTTTGTTGGCACTGACTGCACTGTCCGCAGCCGTTGGTTCAATCTTTTAATCTTTAGCACACCTTTCCGCCCCACCCCAATGCGACGAGGTACTGTTTTTTGGGTGGGAAAGAGGTGTGAATTTTTCAGTCTGGTTAGGAACCACAAAAATTTTTTTATCTGTCACTCTTCAGTCTTTTGGGTTGTCATCGGGGACAATTGAATGTGGGTAATGCTCTGTCATGTGAGTGATAACCCTGACATCTGTTTGTACCTTTATGGATTGTTAGCTTCCGCCAAGGTTTTTCTCTGGAAAAGTGATTTTTGGGGTGGTACATAAGCAGAATTTCGCCAAGTAGTGGGGAGGGGAGCACCCCCATGGCTCTGCTCGTCGGTGCACTCTGCCACGCGAGTCCTTGGAATTTTTTATTTGTTTTCTTTTTTGGGCTGCGGTCCTGTTTTCCCTGTGTTTGCTGGTGGCGTGTGTCCTGTTCAGGCATGTGCATGTGTGGTGTTGACCCATCGCATAACGATGGAGAAAAGACCAGGGACGGATCCAGGACTTTGTTTCCGGGGCCGGGGGGGGGGGGGGGGGGGGGGTGAATTTGTAAAAATACTATTCTCCCATTCTTTCATGTCACCGGGGGGTCCACTCATGTGAAATTGCCCTCGGGGAAGGGGGGGGGGGGCGCCTGGCGCCCCCCACCTTAAATTCTATGAAGTCTCTGGATGACATCCCCTCTTTTTCTGGCTCCTACACTGGGAATGGACCTATCGCCTGTCACCAGTCTAACCTAAACATTCTGTTCTAAGTAATTTTAGTTTATCTCGGAGTACGGCTTTTAATTTTTAATAATTTTTCCTGCTGCTTTGTGTCAAGTATAAGGTGTCATGATGATTTGGTGTGAACTCACATGAGTTGGCCCAGCTGCCAAGCTTGCTGACTGGTCGGGAGTAGCTAGTCCTGGAGCAGCGCTGTCACCCGGAGATTCCTGAAAGTAATGAAATTATCATTCTGTGCACTTTGGGTACTATACTTTGGGTTGTCCAGTACATCTTTGCGATGCACTTTGTACATCCCGTGTCACAAGTGACCTTTCATAATTCACAAAGCATGTATTATGCTTCACAAAATCTGCACCCAAAATGTTGAAGTTATTTTATTTCGTGTTAGTGTAACGTTTACCATGGACAAGGTAGATAGTTTTTGGTCAGCATAAATTACAAACACCTGAAAAATCTGGCATTCTTTTTTTTTTCTGTATGGTATCCACTACCTATTTTTGCATTTATACGGCAGTTTTTTTTACACATAGCCAAAATAAAGTGACAAATGTCATAATTCAGATATTCTCACGACTAATTCGAGGCCTCAGACCACATGATGCATCATACCCACAGCTTACTCAACACTTTATTTTTGTAGTACCGAATGGTAGCACTTTTGGTTAACTTGAAATTGCGTTGTATTTTACATTAAATTCGAAATTCATTCACTGAATTTCATCCAATGCAATGATTTAAAACTACATTATTAAAAAAAATATTAAAAAGTGCCCTTTTTTATATTTTTTTTTATTACATCACCTTTTAGCGATCAAACATGTACCCAAATGCCTTGGTCATCAAAATGGTATTTTCTGCTAATTGGCCTCAGTGCAGTATGAATACTTACACATGTTAATGAATAAATACTCCCTCCTCCCCCCCCCTCCCTCCCTCCCTCCTCCTCCTCCTCCTCCTCCTCCTCCTCCTCCTCCTCCTCCTCCTGCCCCCCCCCCCCGTAGTCATAAGCACGTCATCGACCCGTTTGTTATCACAAAAAAAGGGTTGTTGAAATTTATTCAAAAACATATTGTCTGCTCAACGAGTGGTAACTTCAACGCCACACTGCTCTTCTCACGCGCTCAGTCTTTCTAAAAATGACTGATTTAGGGGTTTTGGACGACGCTCAGCATGTTTCTAATTGGAACCATATGTCTATCCTGACTAATAAAAATTAGTGAATTTTAATTAATTAGCCGACTTATAGCAACGATTAGCCACCCACATAATGTCCCCCTGGGCGTATTAACTCACTCGCGCAAACAGCATAAGTGTACCTTTCATGGTTTTTTTCTAAAACTAATCTGTAAGAATATACAAAAAAGGGATATAATTGGCAAATAAATATACCCAACCTTCCGGCTTTAGCTACAAATTTAAACGTCTACGTAGTGTGCTCCGTTAACGAGGTGCAAATTTGTTGGCCCGTCCCAGCGGCTGGGACGAGCCGACGTTCGTGTGGCGAGCAAAGAGCAGGCAAATATTAATTCATGCCGCGCACCAATGTCGGCTGGCGTTCATCGAGATTGTGGTTAAGTCCAAGTTGCATTTAATGAGATATATTTGGTAGACTTACCTCTAGTCTTGGGCGCTTTGCTTGGCGTGGTGTGACCTGCTGCGGGAAGTTCGTCGGTACAACACTACGCCTCAACCGAGGTACCATTTTAACCCCCAACGCTCTAGATACGCTTGGACTGACCTCATAATCTTCGTCGACAAAGTGTCGGGAACAAATAAAGGACTTAGGTCCAAAGCCTTCGAGAAGTCGTTCAGGAATTGCAGCTAGCCAGGCCGCCTTCTCTGGCACAGATTTTGGGAACCTGTGCAGCAGCGTGCTTTCGGTTGCGATTCCGCCGGGGCATCCTTTCACGCAGCACCGGCGCGACATGGTCCCTCACGTCGCCGACACGAGTCCACTACGCGTCCTGTTCAACCTCACAAACTTTGGAACAATTTGGGATCTCAAAGAATTTGAGATCCCTGAAACTTCGAACTTGAAAGTACAGCGTCGTCTGCTTGCAGCGAAAGGCGACACGCACGGAGAAGGGAGAAGGAGGATGCGCGATGCGCGGATCCCGGGGGCAACGCCACTTCCGGTTGGGGCGGTTTTGGAGGCAGGAGAAAAACTCGAGTCACAGGTCGCCTCGATTTTTGACGTCACTCCTCTGGCCCGTAGAGCGCGGGAACTTCAAAATCGGCTTTTGGATTTTGTTTTTTTACTTCACAAATACTGAGTCCCCAGGCTTCAAATTCTGAGGATAATGTGTAAACACGGTTTTTAATCGTTTCAGATAATAAAAAAAATATGATTTTGACCTGTCAGTGCCCCTTTAAGTCTTTTGAGGGCTGTACTTACTTCTTATCGCAAGTACGGCACCAACATTTGATGTTCGGGCCGGTGTCTTCTAAAAGAGCAGACAAGCAGAATTGTCTGAGACAGCAGACGATAGTTCGAATGATCAGGCGGCCGTTTGAACTTGAAGACGCACTGAACATAGTCATTATACAATGGTCGGTACAACATGACGGTTTTTTGGCATTCATGTGGGAACAAAAGAATAAATTGATGACCACCAGTATTCGTGAATTCAACCCGAAGTGCTTCCCGCCCAAGCAGTTGTGGTCCGACGGCATCAGGTTTTCCCTTTTCACGGCACATATCCACGTTCTCGTACGAACCGAGCATATGAAAACTAACCTTCAAACCTTTCTAGACTCTTTTGGTACAGCCCCAGTCGTGATGTTTTGACGAGAAAGCGGGTTTTTGTCAGGTTCCTTTCAAAACAACGCAGGAATACACGTCTCGCACGGGGACTTCCGCCCACAGCCCCAGGCCGGAAGTGTGCCCGAAGCGCCGCCACCGCACTGTGACGTAACAGAGATGAGTTTGTGTATGAAGGAATACAAAAAACATTTTTGCATAAAAAACTAAATATCTAGACACAAAAAGGTGTAGATTATGAAAAGCTAGGTTGTCACTTGCATTCATGAGCATGGACCGATGTGATCAAGTTTGATGTGAATACCTTAAGTAATAGTATTAGGCAATTTTAGACTAGAGTACCCAAAAGCCTTGCGTGAGCAAAAATAACATCGTCACCAGTGCGCATGTGCAAAGCCTAGACCTTGTCTGGACTGGCGCATGACGACGATGCCATTTCTTTGACACGCACAAATTTGGACACATTCTAAAACTTGCAATTAGACGTTCATTAATTTTGAGAAACAATGTCTGGGTTAGGCAAAAGAGGCCTTGAGAACATACGTTCATCATTCATGCTCCTTTTTTTTTTCATACTTTATATTGAATACAAAATATTTGTATATAACAAGCAGATTTAAAAATCCCCTTGATTAGAATATCTGCAACAAATTTCTTGTTCAGATGCCGCAGTTTATAAATATGAGTTACGTATTAAAATAAGGACTTAGGAGAGTTCAAGTGAAATCTCGGCAGCAACCTGCAGGGTTTCTATTTAAGTATCGTACAGTAGTGGAAGGCTAGTAGAAACTATAACAATATTAAATTCAAAACTATTCAACAGAAAAAAAATATTCACTTTAAATTCGTTTTGAACTTAAAATCCACTATACCTCAAACCCGTTTACATCAAACTCGCAAGAAAACGTCTGCCAGTTCGATATAGCGGGTTATTCAGTTAGGTGTATTAATGAATTTGACTCTCAAAAATCCACTTTCTGCTGACATATTACACAATGAAATAGTCTTGCATCTTCTGCTGCTTTTTCTTCATTGCATCCGCAATAACAATATTTTTCTACGCTATCGACGGACTCCGAAATTGAGGCCGCTGCCTTCTATATTCGCACATTAGGGCCAAACTATGCCGAGAGCACGGAGCACGTCCGAGCAGTAGCACCTGCAGAGCTTCCGTTTCGCTTTGCAAGTTGGCTTTCCCCTAAGGCAGGCAGCTGCGTTGGGGGAAAGCCAGCTAGCAGAGCAAGCTGGCTTTTTTTCTTCCGGGCGGCCGCCTCAACCTTCCCGGAAGAAAAGGCAGTATTCTCTTTTGTGGACGGAGTGGGAAGAGGAACCATGGAGCGCCCTCCCCCTGCTCCCTGCGCAAAAGAGATTTTTTTTTTCTTCCGGGCGGTCGACCAACACCTCCCAGAAGAGAAGGCCGTAGCGCTCCTCTCGTGACGTCGCAAATGAAGGCCATCGGGGGGCGCGTCGAAGCGAAGGCAACGCGCGTGGGTCGATTGTCGTAACACGGTTTTAGTCACATAAGCGTGATTTGTTAGCTAAAATGAAAGCTGCCCATAACAATGGGTCTAGAAAACGTCGTATTTCACGGGCAAAGCATTACATCGCTAAATAATCGGTACAAAATGGCACGAAGTATGCGTATAAGACGCTTATACAAAGTGATTGTTTTAGGTTTAAAACATTGAGTCACGCAATTGTTGTAGGAATGCATAATTTATACAGAAACGCTTCAACAAAATTGTGAAAAACGCAGTGAGTGGACACAGCAAAACAGATCAGTTAAAGATCAGGTAGACGTAGTCAACGTGGACACGGCTAGAGAAGGGTCACTTACAATCATGTAAACAAAATATAACTTCTTTTGTATACAATAATACTATTGCCGTAGTACAGTTAAGTTCCTGGTATAAATGCGGTAAAGGCAATAAAATGACATTAGTATCAACAAACACGAAACCACAAAAAGTGCATTTTGTATGATCGCACAAACTTGTCATTCACCTTCCAGTGAAAACTAGAATGTTGCAACGCATATTTACAAATGTCGACGCCACTGTACACGGATAGCGACAAAGAACAAAATTCCACTCTATCACAAAATTTTAAAAGAAAGACTGCAGCACTTACTCGCATCCCACATGACCAAGAAAGCCCGTAAATAAGTTGTTTCTCACCTGTCGATCGTATCCATATGTCCCACAATATCTGGCACGAAAACATTTGAAGACAAGCTCCAAGAAGTCCCTCTTAGTCGAAATCTCGAGAGGTCTATCGATAATCGACCAGTGTCATTGTTGGCTAGTTTCCACACACGTCACTCAAACAGTAGCAGGACTTGTTCCGCTAATCCACGTAAATGCCGTAGTATCAAGCAAACACAAAAACTACCCGAGGCTGCGGTGACGACAGAAAAACGTTGGGAACAAGGATCAAAAGAACCTCACACGAGAGCAGCGGAGCAGTGTGGGAGGCTTAACGTTGTCGGCCCATCTCTTGCTCGTGTGCGCTCCCCGCGGCGCTGACTAGATTTTTTTCCGTTCTCTTCCCTTCTGAAAGTCCCAGCATTCCTTTTCAGACAGTCTGCAGCTCGCACACAACATACATTTACCAGAATCGGAGCCGTTGGAGGGAAGATGAAAATGTCTCACCGAACTGGTTCATTCGAAAGTTGTGGGGAGCTGCGGGACTGCACATAGTCCCGCGGTTATAGGGGTAATCATGAATATAAAATTGGTACTTTCAACCTTGGTAGCACATTGTATATTACATTTATATTATATATATATATATAATAAATTGTACAAGACAGCACTTTTAAGACATATTAATGTCGGATAAACGCGCACGAACCCCACCGTGCCGCTTGACAAGAAAAATGTTTTTCACGACGATGTGATATTTTTTTTTATGTAGTTGCACCATGGCCTTCCTTCTCCGACATTGTGATGTAACCACTCGGAGCGCTACGGCCTTCTTTCTTAGAGGTGTTAAGTCGATGCGTCCGCCCACAAAAAAGAAGCCAGCGTGCTCTTCAAGCTGGCTTTCCCCCAATGGGGTGCAAACATTGGGGGAAAGCAAGCTTGCGGAGCAAAACGCCACTCTTGGCAGTTCGATGTATCGGTAGTGGCTGCTATTTTTGTTCAATGTAACCGTAATTGTTGATATATATTATCGCTGTAACATTACTGTGCAGAAAAGTTTTTCAATGTAAGAAATAATTCCAAGTAAACGGGTTCAATATAGTCGGGTTGGACTGTACCCAGGTAGCACGCCAGAGGAATGCCCAACTTGGGCAAAGGTCTGGCAAACATAAGGGCCCAACTTTGGCGCAGTTAGGTTTTTGCACCATGGCATTCATCAGTGCCAAAGTACGGTGCCGAACTATAGCCTTAGTTGGGCGATCCTATGGCATGCCAAAGTTTGGCTCTTCTCCGGTACGCCAGAGGAGTGCCAAAGTTGGTGCCATACGTGAGCCATAACTGCCATAGTAAATCCTAATCTGGGAATTCGGGGCATGCCAAGGTTTGGCATTTCTCTGGTCTGCCAGAGGAGCGCCAAAGTTGGTGCCATACTTCAGCCATAACTGCCAGAGCAACGCCTAATTTCGGTATTTGGGACGTGCCAAGGTTTGGCGTTTCTCTGGTCCGCCAGAGGAGCGCCAAAGTTGGTGCCAGATTTGAGCCATAACTGCCATAATAAAGCCTAAACTTGGAATTCGGGGCATGCCAAGGTTTGGCGTTTCTCTGGTCCGCCAGAGGAGCGCCAAAGTTGGTGCCATACTTCAGCCATAGCTGCCAGAGCAACGCCTCATTTCGGTATTCGGGACGTGCTAAGGTTTGGCGTTTCTCTGGTCCGCCAGAGGAGCGCCAAAGTTGATGCAATAATTCAGCCATAACTGCCAGAGCAACGCCTAATTTGGGTATTTCGGACACGCCGAAATTTGGCGTTTCTCTGATACGCCACAGGAGTGCCGAAGTGTGCCATACTTGAGCCATAACTACCAAAGCAACGCCTAATTTCGGTATTTCAGCCTCGCCGAGTTTGGCTTTTCTCTGGTCCGCCACAGTTGTGCCAAAGTAAGTGCCAGACTTGAGCCATAGCTGCCGCAGTAAATCTTAATTTGTCGATTCGGGGCATGCCGAAGTTTGGCTCTTTTCTGGCTACCCACTGAAGTGCCAAATAAGTGCCAAAAGTGGCAAAGAAAGCCGAGAGGCCAGCCCAAGTTTCGAATATCTCTGGTGTGTCAAAGAAGTGCTCTTTTACGCGTCCCAGAAGAGAAATAAAATAAATAAGCGTTGGAAGCACGATAGTAAGATGTCATCACCTCCGTTCCCAAGCAGCACGGCAATACTTTGCAGTATGGTGCCAGTGCCGGCCGAAAGTCGGTTCCAATATCGCTCAACTGTCCAGTTTTGCACCACCGTTTGATACCCGGCAGGTATTGCCGTACAGCTGTTTCGCCCCGGCCTAGCGTTCGCGTAATATTGTGCGAAAACTCTACGATGCGTCTGCTTCGTATTGGCCGAACGTCGTGCAAGTATGTGTACGTTGCATGTCATTTGTTGCGTATCCAATCACTTATACGGACAAACAAATTTTTTCGATCGCTCCCAGAAGTTTATTAAGCAACTATCATTACACACAGTGTATTCTCAACATATTTACAAAGGTCACACTTCTCTGTAAAACGAAAAGCAAATTATAAAATACAATTAACACTGTCCTCATGCCAAGCAAAACTCATCACACGTAAAACCGCGGAGAATGAAAGGAAAGCAGGACGACTATCAGAATCATGCTTGCAGTGCACTTACTAATTAAAGAGCGATATCATGTAATCCTTGATAGATGCATAATCCAACTCAGGCACCCCACAAACACATTCGAGGAAGAAGGTTGCGCACATTCAACTGACGTCTCGTCGTCGGCGAAGAGCAGTTTTTGTCGAAGCGTGTCCAACAAACACATCACAAGTATTCCACGAACTCCGGTGCAAAAAATGACTGTTACCGAAAAATTGGCATGGACGTATTCCGACCGTTTCCGACGAAAAAACACGGCCGCGTCTGCAACGCACGAAAGCAACAGAACACTGAAGAGCCCAGTTCGAAAACCGGACCTACGGGGCCTGCTTATTTCTATAACTAGGCAAACGGCGAAAACGACAGCCCCAGAGATCCCATCAGCGTGACAGACAAAGTCACGTGACAAATTTTCGTCCAAACGTTTTTGTCCTACGCGTCCTATGTAGAGAGGTCACGCTGAGTCACGCGTTTTGCTTCATCCTTTTGATTCGCTTAAAGCGGCTGTCGCGCTCGCTGACAGCCACACGAAGACGCAAAAGCAGGTGGGGACGATTTGCAAAAGGCGAGGTCGAAGGGGCATCAACAACGCATAAAAGGAAAGGCCGCTTCTGCCGGTGACCTTGTCGCCTTGCCTAGTCTGTTAGCGTTCGGCTTCCATTAAAGGGGTCATGAAACGCTTTTCCAACTTTTTCCTGTTTCGCTTTCCTCAACTCATAAATTGCGCCTTCCACCAAACAGTTAAAGAAGACGAAAAGGGGGAGTCCCCTCTTGCTCGCACTCTCGTTTGTGTAATCCCGGACACATCCATTCTCCCCCTAGAAGATTAGCCCGTCGCTCAAAATTCAGACAACAGTTGCTTTCCCCACCCCGTTCATTCCGAAGCTGACAGTGCTGTTGAAGCTACGTGCTCGTTGGGCCAGCCACACTTGCCACGTGAGCGTGGCAAATGTGGCTGCGGAGAATGAAGTCAGGTGATGAAAGGGAGGCGGCTGATTGGTCCGGCAAGCGCGTAGCTTCCACCACAATGTCAGCTTAGGGGTGAAGGGAATAAGTAAGGTCCGGTTGCGTGTGACGTCAGTTTCGACCCGATAACGCGCTTTTGGGACCGCGGTTGTATCACCGTGAAACGGCAGAGAGGTTGCGAAGGGGAGGAGGTACGAAATAGTCCGCTCTGTTTTCAAATTTTCGCACTGAAAGTCAGGCTTTTGACTTTCTACCGTTTTCTTTTGGTCCACTGAACGATGTGCTATTAGTAAAATCCCAATCTAAAATGATTTATCCCAACCCAAAAATCGTTTCATGGGCCCTTTAAGGGCCTCAGAAAGATAATCTCCTTTCTTGAGAGCGAAATGGACGGGGTGGTTATGTTTTCCGGGCTTGTCGCCATCCGATAGGCCTCAATTATTTCTCTCCCCATTTGCTCGCAGTGGCCTCCCATGGCTGTCGTGCCGGTGAAATTAGGAGCGCAAAAATACTCCACAAGCCGGGCGAAAACGTGATAAATGTAATAACAAAAACGGCTTGACATAACAAAAATAACAATTTAATTAAACGTTTCGCCTCCCATGCGGGAGGCATCTTCAGTAGAGCGCAGAGCGAGTGAGAGTCGCACAAAAACGTTCGGTTATTTAGGCATAAAGTTTGTGTACACGTCCGGCAGGGGGCCACGGTTCTTGTTTACCAGCGATGAATCACTTCCGCGTTTGTCGTTCTGGATGAACCAAGATTCCAGCAGCTTCCTCGGTTCCCACCTTTTATCCCCCTCCAAGGTCGATGCCTTGTCAATGTCAAATTGGTGTCCTCACGTCCATGCGTGGTCGACGAGTTCGGTCATGAAGCGGGTGGCGGTCCCGTGCGTGTTCTTTTAGTCTTGTTTTTCTTTTTCGTCCCGTCGCTCCAATGTAGGAAGGGTCACATTCCTTGCACTGTACCTGGTAAATCACGACCCTTTCTGCCTCTGGCGGGGTCGGATCTTTTGGCTTGGAGATAACATTGGCGATTGTTCTGTAGGGTTTGTATACAGTTCGTACCCCCAACGGCCTAAGGGCGCGTCCCAATGCCTCCGAAACCCTTAACCTAACGTGTTCGTTCGGCTCGATCCAGGCGCCGATGGGACATTTGTTTGTTGGTCAACAAGAACGCATTGCTCTTAATGAGTTGAAGTCAGACAACTCCATCATGATTTTAAAGGCCGACAGAGGAAAAAGAACCGTTGTGCTTGATAGGGATGACTACATGAAGAAGATGTATGAAGTTATAAACGACAGTCACTATTTCGTGAGGCTATCAAGAGATCCCGCTGCTAAGTCCGAAAGAGAGTTGGTTGACCACCTTCGAGAGCTGAAAAAGAAAGGACGCATCAGTGACGACCTATACCGTCGTCTCTTCTCCTTTGACGCCGCGACACCCAAGATGTATGGACTCCCCAAAATTCACAAACCGGGTTGCCCCCTACGCCCGATTGTATATTTTATTAGTTCATCCACTTACAGCCTTCCCAAATATCTGGTTATGATTCTGAGCCCTCTTACAAGAAAAAATGAGTTTAGCGTCCGGAATTTCCATGACTTTGTTGAACTTATACGCGCTCAGACCCTGCTACCGCACGAGGCTATGGTATCCTTTGATGTGATTTCATTATTTACGAATGTCCCCAACGCCCTGGCGGTTGATGTCGCCCGTGACCGGTTGTTGGCAGACCAGTCGTTGTCCACTCGCACAACCCTCCTTGTTGAAGACGTTATACTCCTTTTGCGTTTTTGTCTCAACCAATGTAATCTTAGTTTTAATGGGGACATATATCATCAGGTCAGCGGATGCCCTATGGGGAGTTCAGTTTCCGTAACCGTCTCGAATCTCGTCATGGAATATGTTGAGGAAAGGTAATGTCTGACATTGATTTCCCCGTGAAGTTCTACCGTCGTTATGTCGATGACACTTTTGTAATGGTTAACAGAGAGAACGTAACTGATTTTCACCGCAATTTGAATAGTGTCCACCCCTCAATTCAGTTCACCTGCGAACATGAAACCGATAGTACCTTGCCGTGTTTAGATGTACGTGTCCATAGAACTAGTGAACCTTTTTTTAAGATGAAGACATCCGTATATCGTAAACCATGTGACAGACAAAACTTTCTTGACTGCCACTCTCATCACCCTACTCAACACAAAAGCTCAGTTGTAAGATCGTTACTTCATCGTTCAGAAACTGTCCCATCTAAGTCAACACTTAGCATTGAAGAACTTAGCCATGTGCGGGAGGCTTTGAAAAAACGTAACTACCCCGACTGGTTTGTCAATCGCGTTAAGAAACAAATGTCCCGTCGGCGCCCGGATCTAGCCGAACGAACACGTGACGTCGTGTGCATCCCGGAGGCATTGGGACGCGCCCTTAGGCCGTTGGGGGTACGAAAGAACAATTGTCAATGTTATCTCCATGCCAAAAGACCCGACCGCGCCAGAGGCAGAAAGGGGCGTGATCTACCAGGTGCACTGCAAGGAATGTGACGCTTCCTACATTGGAGAGACGGGACGAAAAAGAATAACAAGACTAAAAGAACACGCACAGGATGTCGCCAATTCCACGAACGCCACCCGCTTCAAGTCCGATCTCGTTGACCACGCATGGACGTGAGGACACCAATTTGACTTTGGCAAGGCATCGACCTTGGCGAGAGATATAAGGTGGCGACCGAGGAAGCTGCTGGAATCTTGGTTCATCCAGAACGACAAATGCGGAAGTGATTCATCGCTGGTAAACAAGAACCGTGGCCCCTTGCCGGATGTGTACACAAACTTTATGCCTAAATGGCCGAACTTTTTTGTGCGACTCTCACTCGCTCTGTGCTCTACTGAAGAGTCCTCCCGCATTGGAGGCGCAACGTTTAATTAAATTGTTATTTTTGTTATGTCAAGCCGTTTTTGTTATTACATAAATTAGGAGCGCAACCGGGACATTTTCTCCCGTGAATGACGATCGGGTGCTTGGACTCCGAAGCAGCTCTTTCGGCGTTCATTTGATGTTCTCGGAGTCGGTCGTTGAGGCATCGCCCTGTTTGCCCGATGTACCTGGTCCCGCAGGACAGGGGGATCGCGTACACTTCTTTCGCTTCCTCTCCTTCCGCCAAGATTTCTTTTTCCGGTACTCCCACGGAGCGGGCGAGTTTTGAGGTTGAAGCCGAAAATAAAGTTCTTCTTTCCACTTTTTTTTGCGTTTCCTCCTCTCCTGCCCTCCTTTCCTCCCTTCACCGCCCTCCCCCGAGGGGCCAACACGGAGAATGGATTAGGAGACGCCTCCGTTAATCCGGCATAACCCGCCGTAGAGGGGGCGTGCTGCTTGACTAAAGATTATCTCGCCGCACAAAAAAAAAAAAAAAAATAAGTAAATAAATAAAAAAAAAAAAAAAAAAACGTCGCGGGCAGCGATTTAATGCGCTTTGCCGGATGCGCAATGCTTCGTCCGCCTTGAACAAGCTGGTATGCATTGGACTAACATTTTTCGAAGCGTTGCAGGTTTAGTGTAGGTCCTATCATAATGGTCCTGCAAGACTTCCCTGTCCGCCACAAGCTAGCCAATAATTCAAGGACACAACGACGGCAGCGTATTCAAACAGTGTAAAATAAAATGTATATAATATTTATAAAAACACCATCGTCTTCACTGCTTGGCTTTCAAATTTTTAGCGCCGCAAATAATCGTAATCAAAATATTTTTATGATTGAAGACCCCTCGTCGTGCGTCGAACCCAAAAATTACGCTTACGTGAAACATGATTCGGCGCGGGAGCAACTCGAGTCACCGGAATTTTTTTTTTTTTTAACGTGGATTTTGTTTTTTAATCTAGCTGAGGTACCACTGGCAGAACACGAATCGCATACTTGGAAGGATCTGAAAACTCATATAGCTGGTTGAGTGAATGCAATACTATCGCATTCGTTGAAGCTCGATTTGTTGATTCGAACTTCAACAAATCACACGCACCCATTCTCTCTATTTCTGTTTACCCAGTCATAGTCGTTACCTCACGATGCAATACGAGTACAAGTAACGGCAGTTTATGCAATGTTGACGATACACAGCCGTGATCGCACGGTTTTTAGAAGCGCTATAGAACGAGCACAAGCGTCGAATTTCGGTACTCTGATTGATTTCTGTCTTCCCGCCGTGACACCACACGAGAAAAGCGATTTCGTTCTGTCTGTGAAACTAGGAACAAAGAAATCAAGATATAATCCCGTAATAAAACAACGCGAAATGGATCTCTGCAGCCAATACCCAACCGTTCGCGAGGTGACTGGGCAAAAGCATATATTAACTCCGTGCCTTTACCCTCTGCGCACCGCCAGAGAGAGTCATACAAACTCCTTTGCGGTATTATCAACACGGTTGCGTTTGCAAGCCGGTAGTTTGACTCGGCTGGGATTCGTCCCTTCTGACTTTCATAGCTCTCTATGAAACCAGAAAGGTAGATACTTTTCTCCACTGGGTTGGTTTGCCCGGGGCCTCCAGTTATTTACGGCCAAAATCACACTAGAGGCGCTTCAGCAATGTTCGCTCTGGTCGACACACGTGCTCCTTAAAAATGCCTGTCGTCAACTCTTTCCCAAAAGATACTTGAAGAGCCAATCTTAGAGACCGACGGATAACGAGGCCTTAGACCTCAAAGAAATTATAACAGAAATTTGGCGTCGTCATTCCCAAACTGGTGTCCGGACGAAATCCAGGGTTGGTAATAGTAACATAAGATACGTAAGGCAGAATTCCCTGCCATAAATAAAATGATTTGGCTAACGCCAATGTAACGCGAAATAGGTGCAAAGAGTTTTGCGATAGGAAGCGTAAACCGAAAAAAAGGAAAAAAAAAAGAAAGAAAGAAAGAAAGAAAGAAAGAAAGAAAGAAAGAAAGAAAGACTGAAGAAAAGGAGAAATTAAAAAAAAAAATCTCTGGTGACTTGGCAAAAACAAATTCTGTTCATGTGATTTTTCTAGCCAAGTGACCAAACAAAAAAAAAAACGAAAAAAAAAAAAACCACGAGAACAAAAACCATTGCCTGCCCGGTTTCGAAGCTAGGCCATCTTGATCGTGAAACTAGCGCGCTATCCGTTGCGCCAACATAACTTTTTTTTTTCTTTCTTTATTGCAAGTTGCGGCAACATAACTCTGCCTGTAATGCTCACGCATTCCCACATCATAGGCGAAAGCTTAGGTGCCTTCGCAGTTTTTCATGCATGTGTTATTTTTATTTGTGGCAAGGGTTCACGTCCAGAATGCTTTTAGAGTTTTCGACCAAACGAGTTTTCTTCATCCGAGTGACCTTCTAGAACCAGTAGACCGCACTGGGTCGCCCGGCTAATCAAGCAGCTATTTTCAAATTCTCTGGCGTGCCCGTCCTCGGATCCGAGGTCGCCGTTTGACAAGCTTAACTTTCTTCCACCTGGTAGCCGGAACCTCCACGGCCAGCTTTGTTCCGTCCCCACTCCCTCTCGAGAGGATGGCTCGCCCCGAGGCTAATCCCATTCTCTAAACCTTTCCATCCAACGCTTGACCTTGCCCTCCCCGTCCCCCAGCTTCGGGAGAGAAGGTTCTTCTCTGCAGAACGTCCCGTTTGTACAGCGGCTTTAAAGTTCAGAGATTGTCCTGTCTTTATCGTCCCTTTTGTGTCTCCACTTTTTAATATTTAAAAAGTATCAACACGCTAAAATAGTACAATTTCCGGGATTTCATTTTCATCCCCCATGTGTGATGCGGGAACCGCGCCATAGAGCCACGGTCGTTTCCGCACTTTGTTATCGCTAGGATTTGACAGTGCTCAATCACAATGCAAGACACGCACAGAGCCACGCTCGCTTTTGCAATGCGCCGCATAAAGGGGTGTCCAAACAGGACACGACTCCGACAAATC
This sequence comes from Ixodes scapularis, assembly GCF_016920785.2. NCBI lineage: Eukaryota > Metazoa > Arthropoda > Arachnida > Ixodida > Ixodidae > Ixodes > Ixodes scapularis. The sequence continues at coordinate 837,421 of NW_024610148.1, forward strand.
GTGAAAATTGAAGCGGGCTTGAAGCGGGCGCGTCCGCTTCAATTTTCACGATTTGTAGGAGTCGTGCGTTTTGTAGTGTCCTGTTTGGAGGGTGTCGTCCCAATCCGGCTGACGCCTCAATTCGGCTATTGCCTCAATTCGGCTAGAAGTTTCAATTCGGCTGGACGTTCCAGTTCGGCTACATCCTCAATTCGGCTAGAAGTTTCAATTCGGCTGGACGCTTCAGTTTGGCTAAATCTTCAGTTCGGCTACAAGTTTCAATTCGGCTGCATGCTTCAGTTCGGCTAGATTCTTGTTTCAATTCGGCTGGACGTTCCAAGTTGATCAAGCTAGACATCCAAGCATAAGGTGTTCCCAATTTTTTTAGAGAGACGTTAACTATATCTGCATCTTGCCTTAACATTGCAACATGCAAGCTAAGATCAATAAGTTCAAGCAGCTACGAAGGCTTTGGGCACAGAAACATTTGTGTTTGTGTTGTTTGTTCTGTGGAGCTGCTGTGCAAACACCAGGTCTCTGCTTCAAAGAAATTTATTCACTTGCCCAAAGAATGGATTACAGCAGTCCAAAGATCGCTTCTTCCAGTGCTGGCCACTGCTCACGTGAAAGGGACAGGACGCCTTGGCAGCTCCTACGTCGAACTGAGTTGAAGAAAAAAAGAAGATACCTGCATCAGTTATGAGACAAAACAATATGGTAGGGGCTCAATCCAGTGATTTACATCTTCTGGAGGCTAAGGAGAATGTAACAGTATACCTGTAATTTTTTTCAAGGTCACAAATTTGCCTCAAAATTGGCTAAACACACCAGTAGCTATGACTGACCTCGTAACCAAAACCTTACGTCCGCAAAAAATTGTTTGGCGACATTGAATTTTCAAATTTGGTCCTCATCATATTTTCAAAGTGAAAGTTTCTACTGGCAGTATTAAAAATATGGAGGCTCGGGCAAGCTGGTGTTGCATACTCCTCCACAGCGCAAAAAATTCGTAACCAAGCACAGGCACACACAAAAGGAAAACACATTCATGAAGCTCTGACTTGCAACTCAGACTTGTATTATTTCTTCTCTGCCTGCGCCTGTCTTTTTAAACAATAAGATTTTTTTTTGTTATTTTTGGTTTCATCTGGATGAGAGATAATCTAATTATTTTTTGTAATAAATCTGGACAAGGTTTAGTGACAGTTTTCTTCTAACCTCGAAATCTTTTCAGCTTCAATAACTTCCCTAATAAGTTTATTATTATTTTTACTTATTACGGGGCAATGTTTTTAGTTCTGCTTGACATCTGCAATCTTGGCAATGTATGCCTTAGTGTCCAGAAGGGATTCTGTTTATGTTGTAGTCCTGTTCCCCTTGTCTCTGTGACATCAGTATTTGTGACGTCGGGGTGGGGAGGGGTTGGGTTTTGGCAGTAGAACTTGTTTCCAACTGATTAGAAGAATTTCGATGGCAACAAATAAAGCCTGCGGAACCCCAACAATAGCTCAGCAGCACGAAAGAAATATGTTCCATTCTGTTCTCTGATGCAGCTGCGCTAGCCATGCTCCAAACAAACAAGAGTTTCGAACAAACCATTTGGGCTTTGTAACGTGAAGAGGGGTACAGTTTCTATCATGAAGGAAGCCATTAGCCGGCAGATTTTGTGGGACGGGCGAAGGCGGCGGAACTTTCTAGATTTCACACTTCACCCCGCACAGCCATGCAGAGCGGCACGTTCCCGTGGCACCTACGGCTGTGAGTAGCAAGTATGTCAGGGAGCCTTTAAAAGGTGGGTAAAACAAAGTTTTTCAGTGACCGAATCGAGGAGACTGATAGCTTAATGTACCGACACCTGGATAAGTAACCCTGTTGTTGTTGTTGTTTACGGGTTTTATGGCGCAAGAGCTCCGATGGCCATACTGCGCCAAACTAGGTAGGATAAGTAACCCTGGTCTCCAAGTTTTGTCGTGGGAGAGTTGGTATTAACTGGGGTGCACTGCGAGTTGTAGAGGATCTAGAGTCACACCGCCATATTCAGCTCAAGAAACCTCGTCTAAGCATAGGCAACTCCTTCCGCAATCATTGAGACTATAAATTAATTAATACACTTGTGTCTGGTTATTTTTTTCTGTTTCTTTTGACTTTCTGAGAATCGGGAAACTCAGCAAGCAAATTTAATATCTAAATTATTCTGAAAAACTGAGAATTTAATCAAAACAAGCTCCGAGAAACATCAAATTTTCCACAAAGGTAAACTCCAGAAAACACCCTCCAATGCCACAAAGGATTACATTCTTTTCCCCTGTCTTTCTCCTCCGACATTGTTTCCCTGCTTTTATCAGTCTCAGGTTTTCTACATTATGATAGACAAAGGATTAATTCTGGAAACACGGAATGCCGCTTATAGTGATGCTGCTATATGTCACGCTAGGGGTAGCCAGGCACGCTCTGGTGCAGCTTGGTTATGACCTTCCTCGCAAAGGGAAGTTTTGGCATTGCATATGAGGCGATACTTGCCGAAGTCTAGAGGTTACCTTGGCAAGGTTATGGAAGCACCCATGCTCACAAGTATGGTAACTGCCCATGTCACCTTGGAAGGTCTCAGCACATGGCAGGCACCACCGTCTGTCGTAGGTATGATGTGCTGCAATGTCTGATGACACAAACTGCAGCAAAACAAAACATATTTTCCTGTGAAACAGTATCCATAGCTGAAATCTCCGTACCAGCACACTGCATGAGTAGATACTCTCATTGTGCACTTCTTTCTACATTAGAAGCACAGTTTAGCCTGAAGGCGTCGGTATATTTCGGTTCCACGTATAAAGTCACTCATACAGATTTACGTCAAACAAACATATTTTGCCACGTCTGTGGCTGTGGCAGAAAATACTAAGAAAAGCGAGATAAATCTATGATTGCACGCTTCAAATGGTCAGAAATGGGAGGAAAAAGCCCCGAGACACTTTCCTCCCATTTCTCCTCCTGTGAACAGCAAGGTCTAGGGAGCCCACCAGTGGTTCAATCGGTGGTTTGTACGCGGTGCTCGAACGTGATTAATTTACGATGTTTGGATACCATCATTTCAGCCATGTTGCGATTACATCGATACCTTAAGAACTGTCAAACGCTGATCGAAAAAAAATTGTACCGGCTCATTCACGACTTTCTTAGCTTTGGTTCCTCCCATTACGGAATAAAGGGTTTGTTCACCAAATAAACAACGCACTCCCGAGCTTCACCCAGTTTGTCACTGGAGGCTTTGTTCGTGTTCGAAGCTAGATCTTTGCTCAAAAAGCACTTTGAAATTACAAACAAATCTACAACGACTCTCAGCAACCCTCGTCTCATTGAACCGCAGCGCAGTTTTTGCCCAAAGGAGCCACAAGTAACGACTCTTGAGAACAAAATAATTATCTATAAAAGCTAGACACAATGCATGGTTCCGGCATTTGAGCACAAGGTATTTGAAGTCTTTTGGAGAACGCTACAAAAGCTTAGTATTCCAACAGGAACTTAAACGTAAAAAAATTTCAGTTTTCTTCGTATCTGCCTGAACTGGGCGGAGCCACCCGAACGACCCGACGCATGCAAGATCCAAAGCATGTGTCGCAAACTGCTGTGTGCAGCACGCTGGAGCAGCCATCTTTCCGACTGTTTGCACGCTGGCTCACATTGTTTCGATGCACATGTGTCCTGCGTTTAATGTTTCGATGGCAGCCTTTCAATTTTAAGAACAAAGCGTCAAGTGCTAGCCTGGCTCACTAACACTGTTCACACACACAGTACGCCCATGACATGCTGGAAAGGACAGCCTGGCGCCTAGGCAGTACGGCCACGCAGGTTCAATCAAAGCTCGCAGGATGCTGTACATAGACTGCGCGGCACTGTTAAGCACTAGACTTAACAAAGAAATAAATGCCCCTTGATCCTACGAGAAAACTCTCATAACACAGAGTATAGTAAGACTTGCGAAGCTTGTAACTGGGTTCATGAGCTTTTAATCACTCCTGCGACACACACCTGCACACAATGTATCATCCGAATTTACCCATTGGATCAAGGTACATTAAATTTTTTTCCACTGCCAAATGGAAGGGAAGGTGCGACAACACTATCCTTTTGTCTTACCCTAGCATGAACTAGCTGGTAATGGTACAATTACAAGCGAGTTGCTTTCACTGGTGTCCCTCCTGCTCGAGCTCTCGTACAACTAAGCCGCAATTAAACGCAGGGCGCTTGCCCGCACTTGTAGCCACTCTGGCTAGTCCATGCTAAGACGCGACAAAGCATGGCAAGAAGCCTGCCACTACAGCACGTCGGCCGCCGGGCATGACCGGCGAGTGCAAGCGCCACGTGAGTCAAATGAATGTTCCGCAATAGCTGCGTGACTTAAAAGAACCCAGATGAAACGCCGTTCGTTGTGCCATTCAGTGGTGCAGGGGTAGAACATCGGGCTCCTAATCAAAAGTCTGTGGGCTCGATCCCCCTATAGGGGAGACATATCATTGATCTTCTTTCATTAAGTGAACCCTATCTTTGCTTTTATTCTCGTGTTCTTCTCATTCGACGTGCTTCCGTGACCGGCTGGGTAATCCATGTTGATCTACAACAACTAGATCGGTCATTGCATGCTCTCAACCCTAGATATATAACACACCGTATAATAAATAAAACAAGCGTCCCGCAACGCTTACCATAGGAACCGTCACTGGCATCACTAACAGTGACAAGGTGCAACGCAACATCGCATCGCTCGGATGTAGCCCATCAAGAAAATATTGCGCAATCTGTCGGCTGCAATCCATTGGGAAGCAAAATGGCCTCCCTGTATGTTTCGATTGAATCGGTGCAGTGGGCGGACTCACTGTTCTTTGTGCGAGCCTAGCATCTGTGTATATCTTTGCTGAGTAAGTACTCTGGGCTGCGCCGGAAATTATTTTCTCGCGTCCATTGTTCTCATCAAGAAGAGCGTCACACTATCACCGTGCTCCTAAATAGCATGGATGCAGCACAGCGTTTAATGTGAACTCTTTCGCACGCTACAAAAATATTACCCTCTACTTGTGCAAAAAGAGAAAACACCTTCGGAATTTCACTAAAAAACATATTCTGAAAACATGGAACCCTAACTATAGCCACTCCAGAGTATTATATACTTGGGCAAGGTTGGCCAGGCTGACGCGGCCTAAGAGCTGCAAACAAAATCACAAAATTTTCAAGAGCCGCAGAGGGAGGGAGGGGGGGGGGGGGGGCGCGGCAGGCTCTTTGTTTAGAGCAATAAACGAAACTCAAACTAATTTCGGTCTATCTTATATGAGTCAAAAGCAGTCCAATTGTGCGTAAGGCAGCAGTAGCAGATTTAAACACGTTTCATTTCTCTTTTTGGGGAAGTGCTCCGGGAGAGAGGGGGGAGAGAGAGAGAGAGGAGGAATAAGGGAGGGAGTGGCGAGCCGCACTTTAACACGCGGAGAGCCGCAGCTTGGCTACCTCCCTACTAGGGCATCGCCATGCAGGTTCTCAAGGAGCTTGGGAACGGCCTTTCCCTTTAAATTAATTCCTGGCATTGTATACTAGGCGATACCTGCTGCAGTCTATGGGTTACCTTTACAGGGAGATGGAGGCATCGATGATCACACGTACGGCAATTGCCCATGTCGCACATCATCATGGAGGGTCTTCATGAAGCAGGCAACTTGTCCTGTCGATGGAGACCCAAACATATCCTGCATATGTGGGTAAATTGCCTAAAATTTAATTAAACTACAACTACTTCTCTCCAAAAGCATCATGGCATCAAAGCTTGCCGCTTTCCATAGATGGGGCTCGCTAGCACAGCCTGGCCTTTTTCGGTCGGCCGGGGCGTCGAGTGTGTTTTGTAGCGACCCGCCACACGCCCTCAAAGTTGAACTTCTGTTGTATTCAAAAATTTGGAAGAAATGCCTACTACCAAGTATGATAGAACTGGAGCAGGGGGTCATGATGTTAGCTCCGTAGCCCCCGCAACCCAACCTCCATTATCGCCAGCCCCTTTGCTGTCTACTTCCTCGCCCATCATGACTACCCGTCATCCCTTGTGGTTGACGCTTGTTCGTAGGGAAGGACTGGCTGGCACTGCTGGGCTCTGCGCCGCTACTCATCTCAATTCCCAAATGGAGACTGCGGCTGACCGGTGACGTCCGTCGTCTGCTTCCTTTCTTCGGTACTTTGCTTCGGTTAAGGAACAGTTTTTTGCAGATAGTATGACATGTTGAAATCGCTTACCTACTAATTTCAACGGCAATTCATCTTGGATGTGCCCGCGCAAAGCTGGTGTCGCGATGTGTGGTGATATCAAACGCAGAGAGTGCCTGAAGAATTTTGAGGTTGCTCAAACGATTTGTGGATTTGTTTGGACGCACTTTATGACAAACAAATCAGCGGCAAGCGGCTCATAGTCAGATCTTCTAAATTGCTGATTGCGACACTTCCCTGATGACTTGCTAAGTGCTTGGATATGGTCAAAAAACTTCCGAGTGAAACCTATTTCTTCAGACTACGGATACTGAAGGCTCCGCTTCTCGGGGTGCGATGACCCAGGTCCCACCTACAGCCCATCGAGCCTTCGGACGGCGCTCGAATGCGTGCTCAGAGTGCAGTCCAGTGTTACTTTGGTGCCATCGGACGGCACTCAGATACAACCTGGATTAAAACAGTTCGCTTTTATTGTTATTGCGGTCACTGTGTAGGTCACTCACTGAGGTGAAGAGGATGTGAGACGGGGTCCAGTCACCGCCGCGATCAACGACCGAAATCCAGCGGTTCCGCAGCTCGCTGACCTTCCTAAAACCAGGACAACTGTCCACCAATTCACTTTACTTCGAATTCTATTATGCTGTGGGACTTAACTTTGAAATGTAATGCCTGCGGAAGAATAATCTCAACGGTCCTTGTAGCCGCGCACACTGCAAAACCCCATCCTGGCCCCTCCGACGCGCGATGCCACATACTTTCGATTCCTAGAGCTCGCCTGTTCATCGCAGTTCGCCCAGTCTGCCGCTCACGGCTGCGCTCGCTATATCCCTTCTGTTCTGATAAAACCCACTAGACAGAACGAGTGAACGGGTGTGGTTTCGCAAAACGTTGTGTCTAGAAAACTGTCCGACGGCACTCTTGCAGAGCGTTCAAATGCCGTCCGACGGTACTCCACTCGCGCGTTCAAGTGCTGTCCGAAAGTCTCGTATAAAACGAGTTCCCAAAACGACTTTTACGAAGGGGAGTGTGGCATATTGGTAAGATGTGTCACATAAGCACGTGATCCCGGGTTCAAACCCAGTGCGGGTTTACTTTTTGTTTTTGTTTTCTCGGAACATTTTATTTTGCCGACGCATTTGGCGATATGTACATTTATTTTTTTACCATTAACACAGCAAAAAAACGAATGTTGTCGCCGAAATTTCGCTGAACGAAATAGTATGGTACTTCGTTTCCGGAGGTGCATCGGGTAGAGCGGGGCTTGTTTGCCGGCTGGACGCCGCGAAGCGGCGTGTACGACAGGGCCAAATGGGTCAATAGTTTTGTAATTAGCAGCCGCATACTGTGGCCGCGAAGTGGCGTGAACGCAGGCGGGGGTGTGTGTGTGTTAACGAGCTCCCCCGTGATAGACGCGCTGTCCGACTCCCGGACGTCACTTGTAGGCGCGATTGGAGTGCCTACGTTCGGCACTGTAGACACAGCCTTCGGAAAGTGCTTTGTGGCCCCTTCCCGAAGTTGTGCTACCATGTTTTCGTGGATACTCACCCTTGATGAACGAACTGTGAAGTGGGACCGGTCAGTGATTCGGTATTACTTTCGCTGCAAACGGAGGCGTTGATTTGAACCGCTCGTTCTCGAAATAGGAGCCTTGTCTTGAACAAAACCATCAAATAACTCAAAGGCCGCAACCACGTCGCACACAACGCTCCACCTGCCCCGCAAGCGTTGCGCCATCTTGGGCAGAGGAGTGCAACTCCCTATACCGCCCATGGAACGCAAATTGGGAGACGCTGGGAGGCCGCAGCGCCATTTGAATCCCCTGGTATCTGGTGGCTGTACTAAAATCAACATGGCGGCACAGCGAAACCAAAACCGAAACTGCACGGCAGCGCCATTGTGTTTGGATGGATGGGCGGTAGCTTGCGCCACCTAGATTTTTTTAAAAAATATATATATTGTAGCCTTTTTTTTTTGCTTTGTTTGCGCGTTGCTTTGCTAGGCTTCTGCTGCTTTGCCGCTGGTTTTCGCATTTCAGTGCTGGGTAATGTGGGTTGCAACGCACACAAGCCAGCACTGAAAAGCGAGACCAGCAGCAAAGCAGCAGAAGCCTAGCAAAGCAACGAAAGTGACACATACACAAAAAATATGCAATGCTTGTTCTTTTGCGTTCATTTTTATTCAAAAGACAGTAGAAAATACAGAAGAAATGTCTCACTATTTTGCACACAAGAATCAAAGAAATGAACAACAAAACAGGATAAAACGTTAAGGTTACGTGCGACGAAGGTGATATGCGTCCTTGCAAAAACACTTCGCTAAATTTACATAAAATCTCTAGGTTCGCGATCCTTTTCGAGCTTCTTGGCGTGTACTCACAAGCCTTACGCCGTCCAGCCACAGGCGTGTAGCCTAGAAAAAAAAAGTTGAATTGCTTGATTGGCCATTACGTGTCCGATAGGGTCATATGAAAACAGCGACCATTTTGTGCGCCTCCTTTCGAAAAACGGTACTTGGGGTTCAACACGGCGACACTAAAAACTCGTGTCTCCTCTATTTTCCTTCTCCTTGACTTAAATGCCTCCACGCTAAATTGACAATCATTTCGAATTTGATTATATAAGTAAGCATATAAGTAAAGACAGACGACGGTGTCTTGCAACTAAAGGAAACTAAGCAATGAGGTCAAGAAAAACAGCTCAGCTCTTTGGTATTGAGTCTTCATCGGGAACCTGCATTCGCTTTTAATATTATCACTTAAATTTAGGAGTGCGTCACTGCTAAACGAAACGGGAAACCAGAGCGGATCGCTCCATCGCTCAGTTAATCGAAAAATATTTAGGCTCATTTTCACTCCTCGCGAACAGACGCGTGAATCGCTGACAACAATGCCAAATAAACAGCTCACAGCAAAAAGATTCCCATCTTTTAAAGTGAGCATATGTGCTCGATCTTGATATGACACAGAAGTCTCCAGTAATTTGACAATGACATATTTCTCGTGGCGAGTGAAGAGCAATCCCGAACAATGATAGGATTTGGTTTTGTGATTGGAAACCATCGTAGCTATTGCCAAAATCAAGCAATTAATACTCACTACCACTGCGACAGTTAGGTTTTGTTGCAAACATCTAATCGGAAACTTAAGCAAGAGAAGACCAAAAGAGCGTACCGCACGTCCATTGGAACTCGAAACCATTGATATCCCGGCTTTCGGCAGTCATTGTTTCCCCACTTGGCACATCAGGTGGTGTGGTGATGACGAAAATCCATGCTTGACCACATTACAAAAACAACGAGTTCCCACGAAAAAGAAAAGAAAGCCGCGCGCGCACGAACGCGGCACGAATCTCGCGCCGCGACGCACTCCCAGAAGCGAAACAGCTCTCCGACTCGCGTCTCTCGCGCGTTCTAACGGTCCACCGACTTCCCGGCGCCAGCGGCCAGCGGGCCAGCGCATCTCGAGGCGCGAGTTCGGAGAGAGAGAAAGCGCGCACGTTGAAAGAGCGAAAGAGAAAGTTACGATAACAAGCTTCAAAGCCAGTCACACCCTCAAAATAACTTAACCTTTATTTCGCTTCAATAAATATATGAATCATATTTATTTAAAATAAAATAACAAGTGCCAACACCCGCTGGGAGCGCGGCAATCGGAAGCAGTTCGCCGGACCGGACGAACGTCATAAGTATACGCGGCCGGACGGAAGTAGCCGAGAGCTTCACCCCACTGTCTTGGGTCCCAGTGCTGCCAGGCGAGGAAAACAAAAATCAGTGGATACTGGATAGAACTCAATCGAGCTCCCAACGAGGTAGCGAACTCCCTAAAATCAGTTAATAAAATTATGTACTTTTTTTACTCCCAGACTAATCTTTTAGCAAATATCATAAACTATAAAACAGAAGTTTAGATAAAACTGTATTCCCAAATTGAGCTATAATAAAGAAAAAAAACCTTTGCTATACTAAAATTAGTGTTATATTTATTGCGTCACTCTGCTGCGATGTCCGGCAGAAATGTTTTAACGTCCAAAAGTCGGTTTGATTGTATCAACTATTCCGATGACTTGACTCAACGCTGCAATACAAAAACCCAAACTCTTCTGCGTGAAAACGGAACTACGTAAATGCGAGTTACAAAACCTCTTCGTGGTCTGGGAACACTGTACGGGCGGCCCGTCTTGAGTTTCGGTTTCTCCGCATTTCCTTCTAGGGCATGGCTTCCGACCGACTGACTGACTTCCGACCGATCTGACTTCCGACCGATCACCCACGTGGGCGAAGAGCTAGGCCGTCATGCGATTCATCTCTGAGGGCACTCTTTTTTCGATGCGAACACCGATGAAATCGTACTGTTTAGCGGCAGACTGCCTACGGTGTTACATGCGACTCAAATTTTTTTTTTTTTTTTTTGTTATTGACAAAAGTGTTTTATTATTTTTTTTATTTTTAGAAAACTTTGTGTTTCGATAGAAACTGTGCCCTGGGAAATATTTTTCAGACGTTGCAAGAGCTAAATTGGTTTCAGATAGGAAAAATTGGGTTGTGTGTGTGTTTATACAGCCTAGAACTTGGCCTGCCTCACAGGGGCGACGAGTCTCCCAGCTGTAGATGAGCAATTTAGCCAGTGCAGTACAATCGCTAGCCTGGGGTCTTTAAAGGGAAGCTACGGAGCTTCTTGGAAAAAATGAGTTAGAAGTGAATTCTAGTGTATTTTTACCCCGTGAACCCGAATACCCAAACCATTTGCTGCGTAAGTATTGTTAAACGCGAGAAAAACTCGAAAGACAGTCGCTGTCCATGACGTCATCGACGGCTCCTTTGGCTGCCCAAGGCTAGGGGGGCGGGACTTCAGCCATATTTTGAAATTGCTCTTGTAACTCTCCGGCGCGTCGCATTGAAATATAATTTTGATATCTGTTATTCTGAAGGCCAAATGAACGCAATTCAAGCGTTTTTTCTCAAATGTAGAAGTGCCCTATCTTCCCTTTAACGTGCACCACGCAGTAGTGATACACGACCGCACGCCGGTACGATGCTCATCCAAAAGATAGCACTTACCTCAAGCACAGTTGACGGACGTTTCGCTATTATTGAAGATTTGTTCAACCCTGGCAGGATAACTGCATTAACTTTCTCAAGACTAAACAACTTTTTTTCCACCTCGGCTGCGACAAAAAAAAAAAAAAAGAAATGAGTGTGAAATGAGGTTGGCACCACCCGTGTTGCTCCACTCGACGTCCGCCACGTAAGTTTTCGCCGCCGCGGCCGTCGAATTTTTAGCCACTGCGATAGCAAAATCCCTTCTCCATGAATGGTGAACAAACGGACACGTAGTCTGTGTCTGTTATGTTTTCTATTCAAGAATATTTCAACAAAAAACTTCTGTTTTGTTTTAGATGGGTTTTACAAACCTCGTTTACCGACGCCAGACAAAGTGTATAGAAATCGCTGCAAAGAAAGGTTGTTTTACTGGTCCAGGCTAAGGTGACGGAGGCTGATGGCGCGTGGTCTATTTTTGTTTTCTTAGCTGAAATATTTTTATCCAGTAGCGCGCGTGTATAGAGGCTGTTGTGCCGCTTTATGTAGGCACGCTCGCGTCCTCGCCAGACGACACGGCGCCGCTTTAAGTTCCATCGCCGCTCCGCCATCATTACTAAAGTCCCTCTATCCTGGGAAAAGTGGTGGCATTCATTGCTGTTGAAGTGCTCGACACGTGACACGCGCCCCTTCTGGGAAGAACATGGCGTCTGAAATCTCGCTCAGTGCTGCGCTGTGCCGCCATGATCTTCCCAAGACCTGCACGTTGCACTTGCCTCGTGCATCGACGCGCTATGCGCTACTTCTAAAATATGAAGGGGCTTTTATCATTACTAAAGACCCTTCATGTTAAAGAAAAGTAGCGCAAGATGCGTCGATACACGCGGCACGTGCAACGTGGAGCCCTTGGGAAGATCATGGCGGCACAGCGCAGCGGCGCAGCACTGAGCTAGATTTTAGACGTCATGTTCTTCACAGAAGGGGCGCGTGGCACTCGAGCATTTCCACAACATTGAATGGCACCACTTTTCCCAGGATAGAGGGTAGGGTGACTTCATACACTTTCGCCACGTCTGTCTTAGGGTGGCTGCATCTCGGCCATTTCTATGCCCAGAATGCGCGCGCTTCGATCTCGTTCGGAGCGAACGCTTAGACCTGCCCGGCGCTTTGGTGTCATTTTAAGGTCATTCTGCATGCGCAGGCAGTTTTCAATACAACAATGGGTGTCTTCGCCCTATGACAAACGCACATTTTCGTCAGGAACGGCAGCATCGACATGGGGATAAGAGAACCAAGCCCCTGGTTGCACTTCAGAAAGGCCAGAAAGTGTGGTTTCAGCACTGTGGCAAGTGGACACCAGGCTACATTAATTCTGTGGGACCCCAGCACCGCTCATACGTTGTGATGACACCGGAAGGCACCATGTATAGGCGCAACAGGTATCACATACGACCCGCTCACAGTCAGCCGCCAACAGCGACTGTTACAGCCGAGGATTACTATGCCGCAGCTCCTTCTCCACTTGCAGCCAGCCCACAGTCACCGCCACCCCCTCCACAGGCAGCAGACTCGTACCAGCACTACTACACATGAGCAGGTAGAAAAGTGGTGAAACCGCAAAGATTCATACAATGAAGATCTCAAGTGCTTTGGAATTTTTATTTTGTGTGTTCAGTTAATTTGCTTGTTTGTTTGTTTTTTTTTTTCTTAAAAAGGGGGGGGCGTGTTATGTATGGATGGATGGATGGATGGATGAATACGGCTGAGCCCTTTGAATCGGGCGGTAGCTTACGCCACCTAGCCATTTTGTTTTACCATTTAAGATTAGAATATTTAAATGTGAAATCTATATTCACTCCGCAGTGCAAAGAAAGTGAGGCTATGAAACCCCCTTGCCATCAGTGGATAAGAAAATACCTAGTTTTCTCTCGATTTCTGCCACCATTCACTTAATCTTTGCTTGGTAATCTCTACAGTCTGTTGACTAACAGCCAGCGCCCCCTGGCTCGGGTGCTCATGGAAACCTGCCGAAGACAAAGTGATTTTGGCGCGCTCTGGAACATTCCATCGAACACTAACCAGGAGCAGCATCCCAGTTCTACGTTCAAGACTATGCCCTAAATAAACATAGTCTGATACATAACAATGCTCTTCCCAGAAGTAACGCGCGGCACGTGTCTCGAGCATTTCCAAAACAATTAATGGCGCCACTTTTCCCAAGATGAGGGGCTTTACCTCACTGCGGCGGCTACACGCGCTAATCAAGCGCTGATGTTTTTATTCCCACATACAGCACCGATCTAGCTTTCATGTTAGAACCGCGAGTCACCCCGGCATGTCCGGCCGTGTCTCGTATACCGCATTTAAGTTGCTCCTGTTGCTGCGCTTCATGCGAAGTACCTATGTCCCTGTTTCTAATGTTGATTCAGTGCTAACGTAGCCAGATAGCCCTGCGTTATCTGTGAAAAAAATACATTTAAAAAGGGGGAAAAAAAGAACATCGATTTAATCTTCTTTTGGGATGCGAAAAGGATCCACCTGATAGCGACTCCCAACCCAAACTTCTCGACGTAAGCAGGACTGGTGAAGGCGAGCGGGTTGAACATGAATACATAAAATTGAAAGAATGAAACACAGAGGACAAGCACAGGGCAACCACTTTCACGAAAGGAAGTGGTTGTCCTGTGCTTGTCCTTTGTGTTTTATTCTTTCAATTTTATGTAAGCAGGAACGGGCGTTTTTTCCAGCTTTTTTTATTATTGATATTTTGTTTCACAAATCTTGAGAAAACTTTTAGGAAAACAATCAATGACAACGCGAAGAAACATGCGCACGTTATCGCGCGGCGTGAAGCCATTTACAACTGTTGAACTGGGCTCTAATCTTTTCACGAAGTTGTACCGAACCTCTTTACGAATTTTTTTTATGCGCGTTGTAGAGTCGTTTTTCTTGATGCGCAAGTAGCTCAATGTGTGCGGAAAATACCGAGAGTTTAAATATTCTACACCACAGAGGCCTTGCTTTAATGTTTTGGAAAGCCAAAAAACAACCTCGTTGCTTTGCAGCGATTTCCATACACTTTGTCTGGCGTCGGTAAACGAGGTTTGTAAAACACATCTAAAACAAAACAGAAGTTTGTTGTTGAAATATTGTCACGAATGAAGGTGACGAAACGCCGAACAGTGAACTGAAAATAAAGATTTAATGGGCGAACTTGTGCCAACCAAAAATAAATAACGAAAGAGCGTCGAGGTAGCAGAAAAGCGGGCGGCGGTTCGGCGGCACTACAGAGCGCTAGCGAAACTGGGACTGACTCGACAAGGTCGCGGGAGCCGCTTATCTACCCTGCGTCACTATCTCGAAAGTTCGGCAAAGAAGGTTCGAGCGTCGCGCGCTCGGGGCGAGGATGAACTGGCACTTTCGAGAATAACAAAGCAGAAGGAAAGTTACGTCTGCGGCGAGAATGACCGGGAATCTTCTAGAAGACCGTGACCGAGCGTTGCCTTCTCGGCTCTGCGGGTGGCATTATTCCCCCTTTAAAAGTGCATCGCCCCGATGCAAAACGAAAGGAAAACGGAAATGGCTAAAACAATTACGGCGAAACAAAACAAACATGCAGTTTCACAATCCTAACGCGCGTAGAACGGCTTGAGTCGAACTACGTGGACGACTTCGGGTCGTGGCTGGCGGCGTCCTGATGGGCGAGTTCCGTCGGGGAGCACCTCGTAGTTCAAGTCCCCAAGGCGGCGGATGACCTTGTAGGGTCCGAAGTAGCGTTTTAACAGTTTCTCGCTGAGGCCGCGGCGGCGAATGGGCGTCCACACCCATACCCTGTCTCCGGGCTGGAACTCCACGTCGCGGCGGCGAAGGTTGTACCGGCCAGCGTCCACACGTTGCTGGTCCTTTATTCGAAGACGGGCTAGCTGGCGTACTTCTTCTGCTCGTTGGGTGACCAGATGTTGGGTCGTCGTGGCAGGCTTGGAAGATCTCTTCTCGAAGACTTGCAGGAATCACTAACAACCACGTCGAGTTGTTGTCCCCGAAGTTTTCTTTATAGAGGATACCTCTCCGGACGGCGAATCTTGGCAGGTCACGTGAAAAGGCTCGGGGAATCGTACCCCCTCGTCCCTCCAAGTGGTCGATCAATGCACGCAGCTCAGGATCGTCCCGCTGGAGCGCTGCCATGCCGTGAATGCTCACCGCGCCAAGAAAGTGGTCGTCGTCGTCGTCTTTAGCACATCCGGCAGCTGACTCGACAGGGGCTCTGGACAGGCAGTCGGCGTCGCTGTGTTTTCGGCCTGACTTGTAGACCACGGTTACGTCGTACTCTTGCAGTCGTAGGCTCCATCGAGCGAGGCGTCCCGATGGGTCCTTCAGGCTCGCTAACCAACACAGCGAATGGTGGTCGGTGACCACCCGAAAAGGAGTCCCGTACAGGTATGGGCGGAATTTCGTGATGGCCCAGACGACGGCCAGACATTCCTTCTCGGTCGTTGAGTAATTGCGTTCCGCGTTCGACAGCGTCCGGCTAGCGTATGCGATCACGCGCTCCGCACCGTCTTGTCGTTGGACCAGTACCGCTCCGAGTCCTGTATTACTGGCGTCGGTGTGGACCTCCGTTTCGGCTGATTGGTCGAAGTGGCCGAGAATCGGTGGTGACTGGAGCCGCAGCTTTAGTTCGTCGAATGCCTGTTGTTGTTCTTCACCCCAGTCGAAGTTCACGGCGTCTTTCGTAAGGTGCGTTAGCGGCGCAGAAAGCTTGGCGAAATCCTGAACGAATCGCCGGTAGTATGCGCAAAGTCCAAGGAATCTTCGGACGGCAGTTTTGTCGGTGGGCGGTGGAAAGGCCGCTACGGCGCGAGTCTTCTCAGGGTCAGGACTTACACCTTCGTTGCTCACCACGTGGCCCAGGAACTTCAGTTCTCCGTAGGCAAACCGGCACTTCGTCGGCTTGAGGGTGAGTCCTGCGGTCCTGATTGCCTCTAAAACGGCCCGAAGGCGTCGTAAATGCTCGTCGAAGTTGGCCGAGAATACCACGACGTCATCGAGGTAAACGAGACAGCTCTGCCACTTGAGGCCTGCCAGGACGGTGTCCATGACACGTTGGAACGTTGCCGGCGCCGTGCACAGTCCGAAGGGCATCACCTTGAACTCAAACAGTCCGTCGGGCGTGACGAAAGCAGTCTTTTCTCGGTCTCGTTCGTCGACTTCGATCTGCCAGTAGCCACTCTTAAGGTCCATCGACGAAAAGTATCGGGAGTGGCGCAGCCGGTCCAGCGTGTCGTCGATGCGGGGGAGCGGATACACGTCTTTCTTCGTGACCGCGTTGAGCCGCCGGTAGTCAACGCAGAATCGAAGCGTTCCGTCTTTCTTCTTTACCAGCACAACTGGAGAGGCCCACGGGCTGCTCGAAGGCTGAATGATGTCGTCGTTGAGCATCTCCTGTACTTGTTCATGAATGGCCTCTCGTTCCTTTGGGGAGACCCGGTACGGCGGCCGATGCACAGGGAGCGCGTCCTCGTTGGTAATGATGCGGTGTTTCGCAACTGTTGTCTGGCGCACCCTCGACGTCGTCGCAAAGCAGTCGCCGAACTCGGCGAGGAGGTCTCCGAGCTGTCCTCGTTCCGTGGCGCTGAGCTTGGGGTTAACGTCAAGCTGTTGCGGCACTGTACTGGACGACTGACATGGCGAGGGCTCGTCGGAGATCGCGGCGATTTCGGCGTCGGCCCGGAGTTCCTCGACGTGTCCTATAGTGGCACCTTTCGTTAGATGCTGCGCCTCCGGTCGAAAATTTGTCACGAGGACCACACAACGTCTATCCTGCAGCTCTGCTACGCCCCTTGCGACGCCTATTCCTCTTCCGAGAAGCAGTTGGACGTTGCCTTCCAGAAGGACTTTCCCGCTGGCAACTGCGTCGGTCACGACGGGCACACGAACACTCGACCGTGGCGGCAGGTTCACGTGGTCCGCAATGACTCGGACGGCGGCTGGCGACGTTTTGGATTCCTCCGGAGGTAGCACGGGCTTTCGCAGCGTCAACCTGTTTGCTCCAAGGTCGATCACCGCACCGTACTCACAGAGGAAGTCCATGCCAAGGATGACGTCTCTCGAACAGTCTTTGAGGACGACGAATTTCACGGGGCAGGTCTCCCCGTGGATGTCCACGCGCGCAGTACACCTTCCCACTGGTGTGATGAGATGTCCGCCGGCGGTTCGTATTTTCGGGCCATCCCACGGCATCATCACCTTCCGTAGGCGGCGAGAGAGCTTCCCACTTAAAACCGAATAGTCTGCTCCGGTGTCGATGAGCGCCTTCGCGTCGTGGCCGTCGATGATTACGTCGAGGTTATTGGACACCGTCTCGTCGCTAGTGGGGGAGCCCTCCGACGTTTGTGGAGGATATTGGCGTCGTTCGTCCTCGGCAATACCACCTCCCGGCATTGCCGCACTTAGTTTTCCTGACGGGAAGCGATGGGTGACGGGCTGTCTCGGCGAGACCGGCGGAAGGGCGATAACGAGCGTCGGGGAGATGGTGAACGGAATTCTCGGCGGCGAGACGACTCAGGTGATGAAGAACGGCGGAGGTAGTCCTCGATGTCCCGAGGTCGCTCCCCAAGACGTGGTCGAGGGTCGTTGGGCGCAAACCCTCGTAGGCCCAGCTGGCGGTAGGGGCATCGACGGTAGATGTGGTCGGCTTCCCCGCAGTGGTAGCACAACGGGCGTCGATCGGCCGTTCGCCACACGTCAGTTTTCCTGGGTGCTGGTTTTTCCGGGCGCACGTGCTGTCGTTCTTCGCGACGTTGGTAGTACTGTGGCGCTGAAGGTTGACGTCGTGGTGGCACCGTAGCTTGGCGGGGAGCTTGCGGCGGTCGTCTGGCCATGGCGGCGTAGGTCAGCCTCGGTTCCTCAGGGGCTTGCTCGTTGACGGGAGTTTCAGGCTGCAAGGCCCGCTGTACCTCGTCGCGCACGATCTCGGCGACTGACAGCGACGCCGGGCGCTCAGTAGCGGGGAGCAGCTTTTGGAGCTCCTCTCGGACGACGTCCCGGATAACGTCGCGTATGTCCCGGGTGCGGGCGCCGATGTCGGTGGAGGCAACGACGCCGGGATGTCGTTGGTAGTAGGAGGCGCGTGCTTGGAGGGCGCGCTCCATGTTCGTTGCTTCCGTGACAAACGCTTCGACGGTGGTCGGCGGGTAGCGGACGAGGCCCCCAAAGATGTCGTCCCTCACCCCGCGCATGAGGACACGCAGCTTCTTGTCATCAGTGGCTTGTGGGTCGGCACGCGCACTCAGCCGCAGGACGTCTTGAACGAAGCTGGTTACGCTTTCCTTGGGGCCTTGCGTCCTCGTCCGAAGGAGGTCCTCGGCTCTCTCCCTTCGGTGGTGACTGGCGAACGTCCCTCGGAGCTCTCCTTTCAGCTGGTCCCATGACGTAATCGAGGTTTCACGATTCTCGAACCACTGTCGCGCCGTTCCCTCGAGGGAAAAATAGACATTTTGAAGACGCTGTTCCGGAGTCCATTGGTTGTGCAGCGCCACCCGTTCGTACTGCTGCAACCAATCTTCGACGTCTTCGTAGATCTCGCCGTGGAAGGACGTCGGTGTACGAGGGGCGACGGGCAGGTAGACGACGGGGGCGACAGTCGGGGTCTGCGACGACTGGGGGTCCATGGTCGGCTTCGTCGACTGGTTGGTCTTCTTCGGCAGTAGACCGTATGAAACCCGTGCAAAGTACCCCGCACCTCCACCAGAAATGTCACGAATGAAGGTGACGAAACGCCGAACAGTGAACTGAAAATAAAGATTTAATGGGCGAACTTGTGCCAACCAAAAATAAATAACGAAAGAGCGTCGAGGTAGCAGAAAAGCGGGCGGCGGTTCGTCGGCACTACAGAGCGCTAGCGAAACTGGGACTGACTCGACAAGGTCGCGGGAGCCGCTTATCTACCCTGCGTCACTATCTCGAAAGTTCGGCAAAGAAGGTTCGAGCGTCGCGCGCTCGGGGCGAGGATGAACTGGCACTTTCGAGAATAACAAAGCAGAAGGAAAGTTACGTCTGCGGCGAGAATGACCGGGAATCTTCTAGAAGACCGTGACCGAGCGTTGCCTTCTCGGCTCTGCGGGTGGCAATAATATTGAATAGAAAACATAACAGACACAGACTACGTGTCTGTTTGCTCACCATTCATGGAGAAGGGATTTTGCTATCGCAGTGGCTAAAAATTCGAAGGCCGCGGCGGTGAAAACTTACGTGGCGGACGTCGAGTGGAGCAACACGGGTGGTGCCAACCTCATTTCACACCCATTTTTTTTTTTTTTTTGTCGCAGCCGAGGTGGAAAAAAAGTTGTTTAATGTTGAGAAAGTCAATGCAGTTATCCTGCCAGGGTTGAACAAATCTTCAATAATAGCGAAACATCCGTCAACTGTGCTTGAGGTAAGTGCTATCTTTTGGATGAGCATCGTACCGGCGTGCGGTCGTGTATCACTACTGCGTGGTGCATGTTGAAGACCCCAGGCTAGCGACTGTACTGCACTGGCTAAATTGCTCATCTACAGCTGGGAGACTCGTCGCCCCTGTGAGGCAGACGAAGTTCTAGGCTGTATAAACACACACACGACCAAATTTTTCCTATCTGAAACCAATTTAGCTCTTGCAACGTCTGAAAAATATTTCCCAGGGCACAGTTTTCATTGAAACACAAAGTTTTCTAAAAAAAAATTAAAAAAATAATAAAACACTTTTGTCAATAACAAAAAAAAAAAAAAAAATTGAGTCGCATGTAACACCGTACGCAGTCTACCGCTAAACAGTACGATTTCATCGGTGTTCGCAACGAAAAAAGACTGTCCTCAGAGATGAAGCGCATGACGGCCTAGCTCTTCGGCCACGTTGGGTGATCGGTCGGAAGTCAGAAAACAATAAAATTTCCGAATCGCACTCAGTGGCGGAGCGTCCATGCCCTAGAAGGAAATGCGGAGAAACCGAAACTCAAGACGGCCGCCCGTACAGTGTTTCCAGACCACGAAGAGGTTTTGCAACTCGCATCCACGTAGTTCCGTTTTCACGCAGAAGGGTTTGGGTTTTTGTATTGCAGCGTTGAGTCAAGTCATCGGAATAGTTGATACAATCAAACCGACTTTTGGACGTTAAACCATTTCTGCCGGACATTGCAGCAGAGTGACGCAATAAAAATATAGCAAAGTGTTTTTCTTAATTATAGCTCAATTTGGGAATACAGTTTTATCTAAACTTCTGTTTTATAGCTTATGATATTTGCTAAAAGATTAGTTTGGGAGTAAAAAAGAGTGCATAATTTTATTAACTGATTTTAGGGAGTTCGATTGAGTTCTATCCAGTATCCACTGATTTTTGTTTTCCTCGCCTGGCAACACTGGGACCCAAGATGGCGCAACGCATGTGGGGCAGGTGGAGCGTTGTGTGCGACGTGGTTGAGGCCTTTGAGTTATTCGATGGTTTTGTTCAAGACAAGGCTCCTATTTCGAGAACGAGCGGTTCAAATCAACGCCTCCGATTGCAGCGAAAGTAATACCGAATCACTGACCGGTCCCACTTCACAGTTCGTTCATGAAGGGTGAGTATCCACGAAAGCATGGTAGCACACATTCGGGAAGGGGCCACAAAGCACTTTCCGAAGGCTGTGTCAACAGTGCCGCCCAACGGCACTCCAATCGCGCCTACAAGTGCCGTTCGGGAGTCGGACGACGCGTGTATCACTGGGGAGCTCGTTAATACTCACCCCCGCCTGCGTTCACGCCGCTTCGCGGCGACAGTATGCGGCTGCTAATTACAAAGCTATTGACCCATTTGGCCCTGTCGTACACGCCGCTTCGCGGCGTCCAGCAGGCAAACCAAGCCCCGCTGTACCCGATGCACCTCCGGAAACGAAGTACCATACTATTTTGTTCAGCGAAATTTCGGCGACAACATTAGTTTTTTTGCTGTGTTAATGGTAAAAAAATAAATGTACATATCGCCAAATGCGTCGGCAAAATAAAATGTTCGAGAAAACAAAACCAATAAAGTAAGCCCGCACTGGGGATCGAACCCGGGATCACGTGCTTATGTGACACATCTTAACACTCCCCTTGTAAAAGTCGTTTTGAGAACTCGTTTTATACGAGACTTTCGGACGGCACTTGAACGCGCGAGTGGAGTACCGTCGCACGGCATTTGAACGCTCTGCAAGAGTGCCGTCGGACAGTTTTCTAGACACTACGTTTTGCGAAACCACACCCGTGTACTCGTTCTGTCTAGTGGGTTTTATCAGAACGGAAGGGATATAGCGAGCGCAGCCGTGAGCGGCAGACTGGGCGAACTGCGACGAACAGGCAAGCTCTAGGAATCGAAAGTATGTGGCATCGCGCGTCGGAGGGGCCAGGATGGGGCTTTGCAGTGTGCGCGACTACAAGGACTGTTGAGATTATTCTTCCGCAGGCATTACATTTCACCGTTAAGTCCCACAGCATAATACAATTCACAGTAAAGTGAATTTGTGGGCAGTTCTCCTGGTTTTACAAGGGTCAGCGGGCTGCGAAACCGTTGGATTTCGGTCGTTGATCGCGGCGGTGACTGGACCCCGTCTCACCTCCTCTTCACCTCAGTGAGTGACCTACACAGTGACTGCAATAACAATAAAAGCAAACTGTTTTAATCCAGGTTGTATCTGAGTGCCGTCCGATGGCACTAAAGTAACACTGGTCTGCACTCTGAGCACGCATTCGAGCGCCGTCCGAAGGCTCGATGGGCTGTAGATGGGACCTGGGTCATCGCGCCCTGAGAAGCGGAGCCTTCCGTATCCGTAGTTTGAAGGAATAGGTTTCACTCGGAAGTTTTTTGACCATATCCAAGCACTTAGCAAGTCATCAGGGAAGTGTCGCAATCAGCAATTTAGAAGATCTGACTATGAGCCGCTTGCCGCTGATTTGTTTGTCATAAAGTGCGTCCAAACAAATCCACGAATCGTTTGAGCAACCTCAAAATTCTTCAGGCACTCTCTGCGTTTGATATCACCACACATCGCGACACCAGCTTTGCGCGGGCACTTCCAAGATGAATTGCCGTTGAAATTAGTAGGTAAGCGATTTCACCATGTTATACTATCTGCAAAAAACAGTTCCTTAGTCGAAGCAAAGTACCGAAGAAAGGAAGCAGACGACGGATGTCACCGGTGAGCCGCAGTCTCCATTTGGGAATTGGGATGAGTAGCGGCGCAGAGTCCAGCAGTGCCAGCCAGTCCTTCCCTACGAACAAGCGTCAACCACAAGGGATGACGGGTAGTCATGATGGGCGATGAAGTAGACGGCAAAGGGGCTGGCGATAATGGAGGTTGGGTTGCGGGGGCTACGGAGCTAACATCATGACCCCCTGCTACAATTCTATCATACTTGGTAGTAGGCTTCTCTTCCGAAATTTGAATAAGACACAAGTTCAACTTTGAGGGCGTGTGGCGGGTCGCTACAAAACAGTCTCGACACCCTGGCTGACCAAAGAAGGCCAGGTTGTGCTAGCGAGTCCATCTATGGAAAGCGGCAAGCTTTGATGTTATGATGCTTTTGGAGAGAAGTAGTTGTAGTTGTAATTAAATTAAATTTTAGGCACTTTACCTACATATGCAGGATATGTTTGGGTCTCCATCGACAGGACAAGTTGCCTGCTTCATGAAGACCTTCCATGATGATGTGCGACATGGGCAATTGCCGTACGTGTGATCATCGATGCCTCCATCTCCCTGTAAAGGTAACCCATAGACTACAGCAGGTATCGCCTAGTATACAATGCCAGGAATTAATTTAGAGGGAAAGGCCGTTCCCAAGCTCCTTGAGAACCTGCATGGCGATGCCCTAGTAGAGGGGTAGCCAAGCTGCGGCTCTCCGCGTGTTAAAGTGCGGCTCGCCGCTCCCTCTCTTATTCCTCCTCTCTCTCTCTCCCCCCCCCCCCTCTCTCTCCCGGAGCACTTCCCCAAAAAGAGAAATGAAACGCGTTTTAAATGTGCTACTGCTGCCTTACGCACAATTGGACTGCTTTTGACTCATATAAGATAGACCGAAATTAGTTTGAGTTTCGTTTATTGCTCTAAACAAAGAGCCTGCCGCGGCCCCCCCCCCCCCCCCTCCCTCCCTCTGCGGCTCTTGAAAATTTTGTGATTTTTTTTGCAGCTCTTAGGTCGCGTCAGCCTGGCCAACCCTGCCCAAGTATATAATACACTGGAGTGGCTATAGTTAGGGTTCCATGTTTTCAGAATATGTTTTTTAGTGCAATTCCGAAGGTGTTTTCTCTTTTTGCACAAGTAGAGGGTAATATTTTTGTAGCGTGCAAAAGAGTTCACATTAAACGCTCTGCTGCATCCATGCTATTTAGGAACACGGTGATAGTGTGACAGTGTTCTTGATGAGAACAATGGATGCGAGAAACTAATTTCCGGTGCAGCCCAGAGTACTCACTCAGCAAAGATATACACAGATGCTAGGCTCGCACATAGAACAGTGAGTCCGCCCACAGCACCGATTCAATCGAAACATACAGGGAGGCCATTTTGCTTCCCAATAGATTGCAGCTGACAGATTGCGCAATCTTTTCTTGATGGGCTACATCCGAGCGATGCGATGTTGCGTTGCACCTTGTCACTGTTAGTGATGCCAGTGACGGTTCCTATGGTAAGCGTTGCGGGACGCTTGTTTTATTTATTATACGGTGTGTTATATATCTAGGGTTGAGAGCATGCAACGACCGATCCAGTTGTTGTAGATCAACATGGATTACCCAGTCGGTTACGGAAGCACGTCGAATGAGAAGAACAGAGAATAAAAGCAAAGATAGGGTTCACTTAATGAAAGAAGATCAATGATATGTCTCCCCTATAGGGGGATCGAGCCCACAGCCTTTTGATTGGGAGCCCGATGTTTTACCCCTGCACCACTGAATGGCACAACGAACAGCGTTTCATCTGGGTTCTTTGAAGTCACGCAGCTATTGCGGAACATTCATGTGACTCACGTGGCGCTTGCACTCGCCAGTCATGCCCGGCGGCCGACGTTTCGGCCGCCGGGCATGACTTCCTGCCATGAGGCTTCCTGCCATGCTTTGTCGCGTCTTAGCATGGACTAGCCGGAGCGGCTACAAATGCGGGCAAGCGCCCTGCGTTTAATTGCGGTTTGGTTGTACGCGAGCTCGAGCAGGAGGGACACCAGTGAAAGCAACTCGCTTGTAATTGTACCATTACCAGCTAGTTCATGCTAGGGTAAGACAAAAGGATAGTGTTGTCGCACCTTCCCTTCCATTTGGCAGTGGAAAAAAATTTAATGTACCTTGATCCAATGGGTAAATTCGGATGATACATTGTGTGCAGGTGTGTGTCGCAGGAGTGATTAAAAGCTCATGAACCCAGTTACAAGCTTCGCAAGTCTTACTATACTCTGTGTTATGAGAGTTTTCTCGTAGGATCAAGGGGCATTTATTTCTTTGTTAAGTCTAGTGCTTAACAGTGCCGCGCAGTCTATGTACAGCATCCTGCGAGCTTTGATTGAACCTGCGTGGCCGTACTGCCTAGGCGCCAGGCTGTCCTTTCCAGCATGTCATGGGCGTACTTGTTTACACTTTGCATTGAGCAACTGTGTGTGTGAACAGTGTTAGTGAGCCAGGCTAGCACTTGACGCTTTGTTCTTAAAATTGAAAGGCTGCCATCGAAACATTAAACGCAGGACACATGTGCATCGAAACAATGTGAGCCAGCGTGCAAACAGTCGGAAAGATGGCTGCTCCAGCGTGCTGCACACAGCAGTTTGCGACACATGCTTTGGATCTTGCATGCGTCGGGTCGTTCGGGTGGCTCCGCCCAGTTCAGGCAGATACGAAGAAAACTGAAATTTTTTTACGTTTAAGTTTCTGTTGGAATACTAAGCTTTTGTAGCGTTCTCCAAAAGACTTCAAATACCTTGTGCTCGAATGCCGGAACCATGCATTGTGTCTAGCTTTTATAGATAATTATTTTGTTCTCAAGAGTCGTTACTTGTGGCTCCTTTGGGCAAAAACTGCGCTGCGGTTCAATGAGACGAGGGTTGCTGAGAGTCGTTGTAGATTTGTTTGTAATTTCGAAGTGCTTTTTGAGCAAAGATCTAGCTTCGAACACGAACAAAGCCTCCAGTGACAAACTGGGTGAAGTTCGGGAGTGCGTTGTTTATTTGGTGAACAAACCCTTTATTCCGTAATGGGAGGAACCAAAGCTAAGAAAGTCGTGAATGAGCCGGTACAACTTTTTTTCAATCAGCGTTTGACAGTTCTTAAGGTATCGATGTAATCGCAACATGGGTGAAATGATGGTATCCAAACATCGTAAATTAATCACGTTCGAGCACCGCGTACAAACCACCGATTGCACCACTGGTGGGCTCCCTCGACCTAGCTGTTCACAGGAGGAGAAATGGGAGGAAAGTGTCTCGGGGCTTTTTCCTCCCATTTCTGACAATTTGAAGCATGCAATCATAGATTTATCTCGCTTTTCTTAGTATTTTCTGCCACAGCCACAGACGTGGCAAAATATGTTTGACGTAAATCTGTATGAGTGACTTTATACGTGGAACCGAAATATGCCGACGCCTTCAGGCTAAACTGTGCTTCTAATGTAGAAAGAAGTGCACAATGAGATTAGCTACTCATGCAGTGTGCTGGTACGGAGATTGCAGCTATGGATACTGTTTCACAGGAAAATATGTTTTGTTTTGCTGCAGTTTGTGTCATCAGACATTGCAGCACATCATACCTACGACAGACGGTGGTGCCTGCCGTGTGCTGAGACCTTCCAAGGTGACATGGGCAGTTACCATACTTGTGAGCATGGGTGCTTCCATAACCTTGCCAAGGTAACCTCTAGACTTGGGCAAGTATCGCCTCATATGCAATGCCAAAACTTCCCTTTGCGAGGAAGGTCATAACCAAGCTGCACCAGAGCCTGCCTGGCTACCCCTAGCGTGACATATAGCAGCATCACTATAAGCGGCATTCCGTGTTTCCAGAATTAATCATTTGTCGATCATAATGTAGAAAACCTGAGACTGATAAAAGCCGGGAAACAATGTCGGAGAAGAAAGACGGGAAAAGAATGTAATCCTTTGCGGCATTGGAGGGTGTTTTCTGGAGTTTACCTTTGTGGAAAAGTTGATGTTTCTCGGAGCTTCTTTTGATTAAATTCTCAGTTTTTCAGTATAATTTAGATATTCAATTTGCTTGCTGAGTTTCTCGATTCTCAGAAAGTCAAAAGAAACAGAAAAAATAACGAGACACAAGTGTATTAATTAATTTATAGTCTCAATGATTGCGGAAGGAGTTGCCTGTGCCTAGACGAGGTTTCTTGAGCTGAATATGGCGGTGTGACTGTAGATCCTCTACAACTCGCAGTGCACCCCAGTTAATACCAACTCTCCCACGACAAAACTTGCAAACCAGGGTTACTTATCCTACCTAGTTTGGCGCAGTATGGCCGTCGGAGCTCTTGCGCCATAAAACCCGTAAACAACAACAACAGGGTTACTTATCCAGGTGTCGGTACGTTAAGCTACCAGTCTCCCCGATTCGGTCACTGAAAAAATTTGTTTTACCCACCTTTTTAAGGGCTCCCTGACATACTTGCTACTCACAGCCGTAGGTGCCACGGGAACATGCCGTGCTGCATGGCTGTGCGGGGTGAAGTGTGAAATCTAGGAAGTTCCGCCGCCTTCGCTCGTCCCACAAAATCTGCCGGCTAATGGCTTTCTTCATGATAGAAACTGTACCCCTTTTCACGTTACAAAGCCCAAAATGGTTTGTTCGAAACTCTTGTTTGTTTGGATCATGGCTAGCACAGCTACATCAGAGAACAGAATGGAACATATTTCTTTCGTGCTGCTGAGCTATTGTTGGGGTTCCGCAGGCTTTATTTGTTGCCATCGAAATTCTTCTAATCAGTTGGAAACCAGTTCTACTGCCAATACCCAACCCCTCCCTACCCCGACGTCACAAATACTGATGTCACATAGACAAGGGGAACAGGACTACAACATAAACAGAATCACTTCTGGACACTAAGGCATACATTGCCAAGATTGCAGATGTCAAGCAGAACTAAAAACATTGCCCCGTAATAAGTAAAAATAATAATAAACTTATTAGGGAAGTTATTGAAGCTGAAAAGATTTCGAGGTTAGAAGAAAACTGTCACTAAACCTTGTCCAGATTTATTACAAAAAATAATTAGATTATCTTGTATCCAGATGAAACCAAAAAAAAAAAATCTTGTTGTTTAAAAAGACAGGCGCAGGCAAAGAAGAAATAATAGAAGTCTGAGTTGCAAGTCAGAGCTTCATGAATGTGTTTTCCTTTTGTGTGTGCCTGTGCTTGGTTACGAATTTTTTGCTCTGTGGAGGAGTATGCAACACCAGCTTGCCCGAGCCTCCATATTTTTAATACTGCCAGTAGAAACTTTCACTTTGAAAATATGATGAGGACCGAATTTGAAAATTCAATGTCGCCAAACAATTTTTTGCGGACGTAAGGTTTTGGTTACGAGGTCAGTCATAGCTACTGGTGTGTTTAGCCAATTTTGAGGCAAATTTGTGACCTTGAAAAAAATTACAGGTATACTGTTACATTCTCCTTAGCCTTCTGAAGATGTAAATCACTGGATTGAGCCCCTACCATATTGTTTTGTCTCATAACTGATGCAGGTATCTTCTTTTTTTCTTCAACTCAGTTCGACGTAGGAGCTGCCAAGGCGTCCTGTCCCTTTCACGTGAGCAGTGGCCAGCACTGGAAGAAGCAATCTTTGGACTGCTGTAATCCATTCTTTGGGCAAGTGAATAAATTTCTTTGAAGCAGAGACCTGGTGTTTGCACAGCAGCTCCACAGAACAAACAACACCAACACAAATGTTTCTGTGCCCAAAGCCTTCGTAGCTGCTTGAACTTATTGATCTGAGCTTGCATGTTGCAATGTTAAGGCAAGATGCAGATATAGTTAACGTCTCTAAAAAAATTGGGGGTAGCTTATACTTGGATGTCTAGCTTGATCAACTTGGAACGTCCAGCCGAATTGAAACAAGGATCTAGCCGAACTGAAGCATGCAGCCGAATTGAAACTTGTAGCCGAACTGAAGATTTAGCCAAACTGAAGCGTCCAGCCGAATTGAAACTTCTAGCCGAATTGAGGATGTAGCCGAACTGGAACGTCCAGCCGAATTGAAACTTCTAGCCGAATTGAGGCAATAGGCGAATTGAGGCTTCAGCCGGATTGGGACGTAACCGTTTGGACACCCCTTAATAATGATATATCTTGTTGAGACGTGCGCACATCCGTCTTGCGCAGTGTTAGCTCAATGGCAGCACTTTCTGTAAAGGCGGATTCACACCGGGGATAGCAGTCGCGCGATCCAACTAAATCGCATCGCAAAAAAAAAGAAAAAAAAAAGTAATTAGTATTCAATTTGGCGTGCGCGATGAGCGAGTCCAATGCCTTCGTTGGCGAGTCGCGTCTCAAAAACTCTCACTCCGAACGCCGTTGGTTGGCTCGGCCTCTCCGCGACTAGAGTGCATCGCAAAACGTCGGGTCAGCAAGCGACTGCTCAAAACCCGTCACTTTTTGCCCGCGATGGTCGCTTTTGCGATGAACGTTATGGCGCGACTAGATCGCATCGCCGGTGTGAACGCGCCATAATGTCGAACCAGTCTCACGGCGGGTCCCGATATTGGCTTGTGTACCTACGCGCGAGTAAAACATCTGGCACAATTTGCGTTTGAAAAGCCCGCTCCAGCCGCGTCAAAACATTCAGCCAACCTTTGGACTGCAGAAATCAAGAGACAACCAAAATAAGATAAAGTTGCCAGCCGAATAAGCTTGATTTCTATTTAATTAAGATGAAGACCACCCGCGTGCATCAAATACCTCATCAGCCGAACTCCAAGGCAGTAAGCCTAGTTCTGGCACTTGTTTGGCACCTTTGGCCCGTCGCTGCCAGATCACAGCCAAACTATCGGGAAGCGAAGCCTAACTTGGGCACTCGCTTGGCGACTTGGGCCCAAAGATGCGAGATCTCAACCGAACTACAAGGTAGTAAGCCTAACTCTGGCACATTTGTGGCGATTTTGGCCCGAATGTGCTAGGTGACAGCCGAACTGTCAAAAAGTGAAGCCTAACTTTGGCATTAGTTTGGCGATTTTGGCCCGAAAATGCCAAAGCTCTGCCGAACTACAAGGTAGTAAGCCTAACTCTGGCACATCTGTGGCGATTTTGGCCCGAATGTGCCTGGTGACAGCCGAACTGTCAAAAAGTGAAGCCTAACTTTGGCATTAGTTTGGCGATTTTGGCCCAAAAATGCCAAAGCTCTGCCGAACTACAAGGTAGTAAGCCTAACTCTGGCACATCTGTGGCGATTTTGGCCCGAATGTGCCAGGTGATAGCCGAACTATCAAAAAGTGAAGCCTAACTTTGGCATTAGTTTGGCGATTTTGGCCCAAAAATGCCAAAGATGTGCCAAACTAACGGGCAGTAAACCTAAATTTGGCATTTGTTAGGCGATTTAGGCCCGAAGATGCCAGATAATAACCGAACTACCCGGCAGCGAAGCCTAAGTTTGGCACTTGTTTGGCGAATTAGGGCCAAGATACCCAGACTGTTGCCAAGGGAGGTCAGGTTTGGCACTACTTTGGCTTCTTCGGGCTTTTTAATGCCCTAAACTGCCAGACGCAAGCCAAGTTTTGGCCCAGAACTCGGTGCTGCCTGGGTACACACATACCTACAAAACATAGTTCCTGAATAATGTGCAAACATTTCTCTTGATGTGACAACGGGTTTAGGTCAACTAGGGTCAGGACAAAGCAGCTTCGGCCTTCGACAGCACAGTTCATGGTGTTTTCGAACAACCTATTGCCAGGCAAGACTAACGAAAGATGTGTCTAGCCCTACTCTTGCTCCTAACCAGGGTCCTGGTTGCTGGAAATCGGGGCAAGCAATCTTTCCAACTTTAAACATTTACTGTGTTTAGATGGCAGGAGCTGCTGAGGGTGATGTCATTCTTGTAGGATCTAATGCCAACGACATGTGCTCATGAGAAAAATGCATATAGACACATCCGGTTACCAAATAGCACTGTAGTGCAGTCAATGGCACGGGCTTGTACCGGAGGACGCTCTTACACATATTCCCAACAGAACAGAAGCAAGTGTGTGAAACAAAATTATCAGATCTCATCACTTTCAACAAAGCACACATGAAGGAATGCTAGGTAATGTTATTCCCTGAAGTTTGACTGTCATTGCTATTTGAAAGAGTATTACATATCCGTCCTTTGCTTACTGTTAATGGTGTACTTGCCAAATAGGATTCCCTGTTCACTTGTTTATTTTTCACTTGAAATAAATTTACATATTTTTGTTGGCTTCTGCCATGAATTAGAGTGTGTTTCTGTAGCCCCCCCCCCCCCCCCCCCCCCCAAACAGAGGAGGCCAGCTGCATGACAAGAAATTGAATAGGCCAACAGGCAACCTGCAATCCACTGGTTAGGGGAACATGAGCGACACTAAATAAGCTATGCTCCAGAGTAACAACACTTAGGTCATCTTATGGATTAAAATTATCGTATTTAAATTATTTGGAGCTTTACTTAGAATTTCAAGGACAGCTTTCCGTCGTCCAGAAATGTTGAAGCGGTTCATGGCAGAGCGGTCTCATTCAATCTTCTGGCGGTGCCACAAGACAATCGGGGAGTGGAGTCCCTAAAGGCGCATTCACACTTCCAAGTTCTGGTGGTCGCGCGACTGCTTTTTTGTCGCAAAAGCGAGCAGTTTCAACTCCAAACCAGTCGCTTTTGCGATCATCACCGTCTCTCGGTGACCAAAATGCAGTCACGCAACCACTGCGTCTTGCAAGTATGAACAGACCTTGAGCGTGGCCTCTAGTGAGAGTCATTGGGCTAACCATCTTTGCCAAGTTTTTTCTATGGACACCATACCAGCTTGGCTGTCAACCCAATGCCATTGCCGGCCACTGGCATCCTGCCGGTGCCACACTGTCAACTCGGCGGCCGACCGAAAGCCGCCCTCGGCCAATGGCGTTCTGCTGGTACCACAATCTCAGGTTGGTGGCCAACCCAAAACCGCCCTCGGCCACTAGGGTTCTGCAAGTGCTAGGATTTTAGGTCGGTGGCCGACCCAAAAGCTGCCCTCGGCCACTGGCGTCCTGCCGGTGCCACGATATCATCTCGGTGGCCGACCCAAAGTCGCCCTCGGCCACTGGTGTCCTCCTGGTGC
This sequence comes from Ixodes scapularis, assembly GCF_016920785.2. Lineage (NCBI taxonomy): Eukaryota > Metazoa > Arthropoda > Arachnida > Ixodida > Ixodidae > Ixodes > Ixodes scapularis. The sequence continues at coordinate 868,963 of NW_024610148.1, forward strand.
CACGATATCATCTCTGTGGCCGACCCAAATCCGCCCTCGGCCACTGGTGTTTTGCCAGTGCCACGATATCATCTCGGTGGCCGACTCAAATCCGCCCTCGGACACTGGTGTTTTGCCAGTGCCATCAATATCATCTCGGTGGCCGACCCAAATCCGCCCTCGGCCACTGGTGTTTTGCCAGTGTCATCAATATCATCTCGGTGGCCGACCCAAATCCGCCCTCGGCCACTGGTGTTCTGCCGGTGCCACGATATCATCTCGGTGGCCGACCCAAATCCACCCTCGGCCACTGGTGTTCTGCCGGTGCCACGATATCATCTTGGTGGCCGACCCAAATCCACCCTCGGCCACTGGTGTTCCGCCGGTGCCACGATCTCAGGTTGGTGGCCGACCCAAATCCACCCTCGGCCACTGGTGTTCTGCCAATGCCACCATGCCAGCTCGGTGGCCGACCCAACACCGCCTTTGGCCCTTAGTCTACTGCCGGTGCCCGGCCATTGGTGCTCAGCCGATGCCCGAGCCGGGGGTGCTCGGCCATGGGGCCCGGCCCTCCCAAAGCCCGGGCAGGTGGGCCTTTCTTATGCCGAGGGACCATAACGAGGTCGGCACCGACCTCTTTGGCCGGGCAATGGCCGATGAAAAATGGCTCGGTCATCGGGATATGGCCATCCTTCGGCCGGGCTCCCCGTGCTACTTGGGTAGTATCATGCCCGTAAAAGACCATACCGCTGAAGAAGTATGTCTGTATCGTCTTTCGGTCTTCAACGCCAGGGGTGAATATCTGGGTAGGGGGTTGGTTCCGGGCGAGGAAGGGTGACTTTGAAAGACTAGACCTTTCGGAAGGTTGCCACTGCAGGGAAAATAAGGTTAGAGAAATGGTGGTTATTGAATTTCTAGTTAGAGTGAAAGGAGCCATGCGACGGCAAATAAACTACCAGGAGGTATCGGTTGTAATTTCCATTGGAAGTTCTGCAGGTTTTCATTCCAACCCGAGGTGACGCTGAGTGGCAAGGTTTTCACCAGGGTATAAAGTGTTTCTGTGCCTTTACAACGCCCCTCGTTAGTCGGCGACAAGATAAGAATTCAGTAGGAGCTCCACCTCCAGTGCGAGTTGTCTGCTTTTGATGAGAGTTCATCGCACAAACAGTCAAATCCCTGAAGGTGGCAGAAAGCGCGTGCTGGAGGTGTAACTTATACTGAATTCGTTGCCCTTCACAATTCAAAGCCTGCCAAAATTATTTGCGCCGACTGGAATCAAATATATATCGTGTAGTGTGGTACAAGTGCCAAGCTAAGATTGCTTAAAAATTACGACCAATGGGTCAGGCCTTTGCTTTGATTGGGATTATAAACAATTAATCTACTTTTATTTTCTCTTTGTACAGCTGCTTTGTGGTCTCTTCATTTTTTTCTCAACATTTATGTTGTTTAAGACGTTTTTAGATGTCCATCGATAATAATTTTATTGCTTCCAGCAAAAAAAAAAAAAAAAAAAATCGACCGACAACTTTTTGTTTTGACATTCCTGTCATCGAAAGTCGTTTTGCGTTGCACATTTTTAGGGGTTAGCATTGGTTGCAGAAGGGTAGTGAGCTGGGATAGTGGGTGAGCATTGTACATGGTTAAAGTCACCGAACAACGTGAGGAAGCTGTAAAAGAATACAGGAGGCGGGATAGACGCTGCTTGCTTTTAAGTGTAAACTCAGCGGTGGGTTAATAATTTAAGCTCGTACCTCCTCTAAAACATCATGATTAATTTCTATTGAATAAAGACCTGAGTAAATTATTTAAAAAAAAAAACACCCAAACGTTACTGGCCAGGCATTACAGAATGAAAACAATTTGTTTTGTCTTAATTGCTTGCAGAAAATTGGTCACCCAACCAACCCGCCGCTCCCGAAGGAGCTGCTGGAATCGCGAGCGCACCGGCTGCTCGCGGATTGCGGGCTATAGACCTTTCCAAAAAAGAGCGTGTGGCCGGTGCCATTTCGAGTGTTCGAGCCTATAGCGCGTGCTTTGCTCGACTTTCGAAGTGGCGAACACGCACATGCTGGACTGTGAAGATCACACCCTGGACTGAGATTTTGTAAACATTGGAAAGGTCTATACAGCCCAAATTGCAAGCGGGAGGTATCCCACGCTACTGACTTTTAGACGGGATTTTCTAGCGCGTGCGCTCGTTCTGCAGAAGAACATGTCAAAGCTGCGGACTCGTACCCTCAGCTCAAAGAGATGCTGAACCAAACATTTCAGTCCACAATAAGGGGCGCACGATCTGTCCACGAGCCACCAGCCGCCGGTGTGCGCGAGCAGACGCAATGGAATTGATGTCATATTTTTCCGTTCACGCTTAAGATGCAAGTAGAATGCGTGGGCTCCGGGGAAGCGAGAATAAATACAGGGTTTTTATGTCCCCGATTGATTGAAAACACGTTGACTAAACGTCAATTCTTGATTCAGATATCTTGAACTTGCATTCTTACACAACCCCTTCTCTGTCCTTTGGCAAGCGTAGAATGATCGTTGTGGTGAATTCTCGCGGTATATTTATTTTGGCCGTCTGCCACGGTTTTTGAGTAAAGCACTAGGTTGTCCTTCCCCTGGTGTTCTGACTGCCTCCCGTTGTCCCCGTTTCGTCGCAGTGCATCGTGTTTGCAATGACGTCTGGTCAGATGTGGAACCACATCCGTGGACCCCCGTTCATGCACAAGACGCAGCGCGGAGTGGTGAGTACCTTTACGACCGCTCGGCACTTTATCGACGGGCAGAATGTCTAAACTAGTCCGAGGTCGCAACGACTCGCTAACTCTGACACCTTTTACTTCATACAAAGTTTTTTTTGTTTTCAATGTGCACTACGGTCTTGTAGCATTTGGGCCAAGTTGATCTTTAAAAACTGCAGGGGTGGAAGCACTGCGGCATTGTGCACCAATCCGCTTTCACTGCGCCATCCTGCTCCCAAGCGAAAATGTTGCGCCAAAACTGTCCAAAAAAGCATAGTTTCTTGGTTCGTAGATTTCTTGAAGTACTTTTGTCTACTGGCCACTGTGGTTTATCGTATGGTGTTCGTTTAGAGATAATTGTGAACCAATGTTAATGGTAAAGTACATAGACGACTCTCGTTGACTTTATCAAAACAATTTTGCTGTGGCTTAGCTCGGCTATGCCAGGATATACGTAGCGTGAGCTTATGCGCACAAAATGAGAGGCGGGATCAAGTGGCTCCGGTGCAGCGTCAGACTTGGCTACTGCGCAACGGAGGCGCACAGTTGGGCACGCGGCGGCGCCAGTGCGTCTGCCGCGGCTATGGCGTCCCTCCCCTGGAATGCGCAGATCGGCGAGGTGGACGAGGCGGGCGCGGCAGCGGCGGAGTGCGCGGTGGCGGCTTCGCGTGGCTCTCATTATGAGCCGTGCTCATTATGCGAGCCGTGCTCATTATGCGGAGCTCCACTGCCGCCGCCGCGCGTTACGCATAATGAACACGGCTCGCATAATGAGCACGGCTCATTATGAGGGCCACGCGAGACTGCTCAACCTCGGCCAGTGTAGCTGACGCTACAAAAGTTTAAGATGCTATTAAAACGTCAAGTGCCTATTTTCATCTGTGGAGAGTCTGACAAAAGGCGGCTACCTCTGATAAAATCCAAGATCGAACTTATTCGGGTTTTTGTTCCCACGTGATCCTCTTCTTCCTCCATCAGTGGCTTTGGAGACGGAGCCGTCCCAGTGAACCGTCCTGCAGTGTTCCATGCGGGTTGCGGGTGCTACTGTAGAGCTCGAGGTAGCTTGCACGTTGGGAAGATCAGCCGGTTCCGTGATCGTATCACTCTCAACAAATGCCGGCTTGAGGCGAGCGAGGGACACGACCGTGTTAGGCCATTAACCTGCAGCGGGAATGCTTTTTCGCCGCGTGTCACGACGAGGTGGGGTCCAGTGTACCCGCGGTGCCCTATTAGAGCGAAAATCCCAATACTGCGCGTTCACTGACGAGACGATTTCGGCGCCGTTTAATTGGCTCCCTCGTATCGCCCGCGTCGGCTGCGGTGCCCTATTAGAGCGAAAATCCCAATACTGCGCGTTCACTGACGAGACAATTTCGGCGCCGTTTAATTGGCTCCCTCGTATCGCCCGCGTCGGCTGCGGTGCCCTATTAGAGCGAAAATCCCAATACTGCGCGTTCACTGACGAGACAATTTCGGCGCCGTTTAATTGGCTCCCTCGTATCGCCCGCGTCGGCTGCGGTGCCCTATTAGAGCGAAAATCCCAATACTGCGCGTTCACTGACGAGACGATTTCGGCGCCGTTTAATTGGCTCCCTCGTATCGCCCGCGTCGGCTGCGGTGCCCTATTAGAGCGAAAATCCCAATACTGCGCGTTCACTGACGAGACAATTTCGGCGCCGTTTAATTGGCTCCCTCGTATCGCCCGCGTCGGCTGCGGTGCCCTATTAGAGCGAAAATCCCAATACTGCGCGTTCACTGACGAGACGATTTCGGCGCCGTTTAATTGGCTCCCTCGTATCGCCCGCGTCGGCTGCGGTGCCCTATTAGAGCGAAAATCCCAATACTGCGCGTTCACTGACGAGACAATTTCGGCGCCGTTTAATTGGCTCCCTCGTATCGCCCGCGTCGGCTGCGGTGCCCTATTAGAGCGAAAATCCCAATACTGCGCGTTCACTGACGAGACGATTTCGGCGCCGTTTAATTGGCTCCCTCGTATCGCCCGCGTCGGCTGCGGTGCCCTATTAGAGCGAAAATCCCAATACTGCGCGTTCACTGACGAGACAATTTCGGCGCCGTTTAATTGGCTCCCTCGTATCGCCCGCGTCGGCTGCGGTGCCCTATTAGAGCGAAAATCCCAATACTGCGCGTTCACTGACGAGACGATTTCGGCGCCGTTTAATTGGCTCCCTCGTATCGCCCGCGTCGGCTGCGGTGCCCTATTAGAGCGAAAATCCCAATACTGCGCGTTCACTGACGAGACGATTTCGGCGCCGTTTAATTGGCTCCCTCGTATCGCCCGCGTCGGCTGCGGTGCCCTATTAGAGCGAAAATCCCAATACTGCGCGTTCACTGACGAGACAATTTCGGCGCCGTTTAATTGGCTCCCTCGTATCGCCCGCGTCGGCTGCGGTGCCCTATTAGAGCGAAAATCCCAATACTGCGCGTTCACTGACGAGACGATTTCGGCGCCGTTTAATTGGCTCCCTCGTATCGCCCGCGTCGGCTGCGGTGCCCTATTAGAGCGAAAATCCCAATACTGCGCGTTCACTGACGAGACAATTTCGGCGCCGTTTAATTGGCTCCCTCGTATCGCCCGCGTCGGCTGCGGTGCCCTATTAGAGCGAAAATCCCAATACTGCGCGTTCACTGACGAGACGATTTCGGCGCCGTTTAATTGGCTCCCCTCGTATCGCCCGCGTCGGCTGCGGTGCCCTATTAGAGCGAAAATCCCAATACTGCGCGTTCACTGACGAGACGATTTCGGCGCCGTTTAATTGGCTCCCTCGTATCGCCCGCGTCGGCTGCGGTGCCCTATTAGAGCGAAAATCCCAATACTGCGCGTTCACTGACGAGACGATTTCGGCGCCGTTTAATTGGCTCCCTCGTATCGCCCGCGTCGGCTGCGGTGCCCTATTAGAGCGAAAATCCCAATACTGCGCGTTCACTGACGAGACAATTTCGGCGCCGTTTAATTGGCTCCCTCGTATCGCCCGCGTCGGCTGCGGTGCCCTATTAGAGCGAAAATCCCAATACTGCGCGTTCACTGACGAGACGATTTCGGCGCCGTTTAATTGGCTCCCTCGTATCGCCCGCGTCGGCTGCGGTGCCCTATTAGAGCGAAAATCCCAATACTGCGCGTTCACTGACGAGACAATTTCGGCGCCGTTTAATTGGCTCCCTCGTATCGCCCGCGTCGGCTGCGGTGCCCTATTAGAGCGAAAATCCCAATACTGCGCGTTCACTGACGAGACGATTTCGGCGCCGTTTAATTGGCTCCCTCGTATCGCCCGCGTCGGCTGCGGTGCCCTATTAGAGCGAAAATCCCAATACTGCGCGTTCACTGACGAGACAATTTCGGCGCCGTTTAATTGGCTCCCTCGTATCGCCCGCGTCGGCTGCGGTGCCCTATTAGAGCGAAAATCCCAATACTGCGCGTTCACTGACGAGACGATTTCGGCGCCGTTTAATTGGCTCCCCTCGTATCGCCCGCGTCGGCTGCGGTGCCCTATTAGAGCGAAAATCCCAATACTGCGCGTTCACTGACGAGACGATTTCGGCGCCGTTTAATTGGCTCCCTCGTATCGCCCGCGTCGGCTGCGGTGCCCTATTAGAGCGAAAATCCCAATACTGCGCGTTCACTGACGAGACGATTTCGGCGCCGTTTAATTGGCTCCCTCGTATCGCCCGCGTCGGCTGCGGTGCCCTATTAGAGCGAAAATCCCAATACTGCGCGTTCACTGACGAGACAATTTCGGCGCCGTTTAATTGGCTCCCTCGTATCGCCCGCGTCGGCTGCGGTGCCCTATTAGAGCGAAAATCCCAATACTGCGCGTTCACTGACGAGACGATTTCGGCGCCGTTTAATTGGCTCCCTCGTATCGCCCGCGTCGGCTGCGGTGCCCTATTAGAGCGAAAATCCCAATACTGCGCGTTCACTGACGAGACAATTTCGGCGCCGTTTAATTGGCTCCCTCGTATCGCCCGCGTCGGCTGCGGTGCCCTAATAGAGCGAAAATCCCAATACTGCGCGTTCACTGACGAGACAATTTCGGCGCCGTTTAATTGGCTCCCTCGTATCGCCCGCGTCGGCTGCGGTGCCCTATTAGAGCGAAAATCCCAATACTGCGCGTTCACTGACGAGACGATTTCGGCGCCGTTTAATTGGCTCCCTCGTATCGCCCGCGTCGGCTGCGGTGCCCTATTAGAGCGAAAATCCCAATACTGCGCGTTCACTGACGAGACAATTTCGGCGCCGTTTAATTGGCTCCCTCGTATCGCCCGCGTCGGCTGCGGTGCCCTATTAGAGCGAAAATCCCAATACTGCGCGTTCACTGACGAGACGATTTCGGCGCCGTTTAATTGGCTCCCTCGTATCGCCCGCGTCGGCTGCGGTGCCCTATTAGAGCGAAAATCCCAATACTGCGCGTTCACTGACGAGACAATTTCGGCGCCGTTTAATTGGCTCCCTCGTATCGCCCGCGTCGGCTGCGGTGCCCTATTAGAGCGAAAATCCCAATACTGCGCGTTCACTGACGAGACGATTTCGGCGCCGTTTAATTGGCTCCCTCGTATCGCCCGCGTCGGCTGCGGTGCCCTATTAGAGCGAAAATCCCAATACTGCGCGTTCACTGACGAGACAATTTCGGCGCCGTTTAATTGGCTCCCTCGTATCGCCCGCGTCGGCTGCGGTGCCCTATTAGAGCGAAAATCCCAATACTGCGCGTTCACTGACGAGACGATTTCGGCGCCGTTTAATTGGCTCCCTCGTATCGCCCGCGTCGGCTGCGGTGCCCTATTAGAGCGAAAATCCCAATACTGCGCGTTCACTGACGAGACAATTTCGGCGCCGTTTAATTGGCTCCCTCGTATCGCCCGCGTCGGCTGCGGTGCCCTATTAGAGCGAAAATCCCAATACTGCGCGTTCACTGACGAGACAATTTCGGCGCCGTTTAATTGGCTCCCTCGTATCGCCCGCGTCGGCTGCGGTGCCCTATTAGAGCGAAAATCCCAATACTGCGCGTTCACTGACGAGACGATTTCGGCGCCGTTTAATTGGCTCCCTCGTATCGCCCGCGTCGGCTGCGGTGCCCTATTAGAGCGAAAATCCCAATACTGCGCGTTCACTGACGAGACAATTTCGGCGCCGTTTAATTGGCTCCCTCGTATCGCCCGCGTCGGCTGCGGTGCCCTATTAGAGCGAAAATCCCAATACTGCGCGTTCACTGACGAGACGATTTCGGCGCCGTTTAATTGGCTCCCTCGTATCGCCCGCGTCGGCTGCGGTGCCCTATTAGAGCGAAAATCCCAATACTGCGCGTTCACTGACGAGACAATTTCGGCGCCGTTTAATTGGCTCCCTCGTATCGCCCGCGTCGGCTGCGGTGCCCTATTAGAGCGAAAATCCCAATACTGCGCGTTCACTGACGAGACAATTTCGGCGCCGTTTAATTGGCTCCCTCGTATCGCCCGCGTCGGCTGCGGTGCCCTATTAGAGCGAAAATCCCAATACTGCGCGTTCACTGACGAGACGATTTCGGCGCCGTTTAATTGGCTCCCTCGTATCGCCCGCGTCGGCTGCGGTGCCCTATTAGAGCGAAAATCCCAATACTGCGCGTTCACTGACGAGACAATTTCGGCGCCGTTTAATTGGCTCCCTCGTATCGCCCGCGTCGGCTGCGGTGCCCTATTAGAGCGAAAATCCCAATACTGCGCGTTCACTGACGAGACAATTTCGGCGCCGTTTAATTGGCTCCCTCGTATCGCCCGCGTCGGCTGCGGTGCCCTATTAGAGCGAAAATCCCAATACTGCGCGTTCACTGACGAGACAATTTCGGCGCCGTTTAATTGGCTCCCTCGTATCGCCCGCGTCGGCTGCGGTGCCCTATTAGAGCGAAAATCCCAATACTGCGCGTTCACTGACGAGACAATTTCGGCGCCGTTTAATTGGCTCCCTCGTATCGCCCGCATCGGCTGCGGTGCCCTATTAGAGCGAAAATCCCAATACTGCGCGTTCACTGACGAGACAATTTCGGCGCCGTTTAATTGGCTCCCTCGTATCGCCCGCGTCGGCTGCGGTGCCCTATTAGAGCGAAAATCCCAATACTGCGCGTTCACTGACGAGACGATTTCGGCGCCGTTTAATTGGCTCCCTCGTATCGCCCGCGTCGGCTGCGGTGCCCTATTAGAGCGAAAATCCCAATACTGCGCGTTCACTGACGAGACGATTTCGGCGCAGTTTAATTGGCTCCCTCGTATCGCCCGCGTCGGCTGCGGTGCCCTATTAGAGCGAAAATCCCAATACTGCGCGTTCACTGACGAGACGATTTCGGCGCAGTTTAATTGGCTCCCTCGTATCGCCCGCGTCGGCTGCGGTGCCCTATTAGAGCGAAAATCCCAATACTGCGCGTTCACTGACGAGACAATTTCGGCGCCGTTTAATTGGCTCCCTCGTATCGCCCGCGTCGGCTGCGGTGCCCTATTAGAGCGAAAATCCCAATACTGCGCGTTCACTGACGAGACGATTTCGGCGCAGTTTAATTGGCTCCCTCGTATCGCCCGCGTCGGCTGCGGTGCCCTATTAGAGCGAAAATCCCAATACTGCGCGTTCACTGACGAGACAATTTCGGCGCCGTTTAATTGGCTCCCTCGTATCGCCCGCGTCGGCTGCGGTGCCCTATTAGAGCGGAAATCCCAATACTGCGCGTTCACTGACGAGACGATTTCGGCGCAGTTTAATTGGCTCCCTCGTATCGCCCGCGTCGGCTGCGGTGCCCTATTAGAGCGAAAATCCCAATACTGCGCGTTCACTGACGAGACGATTTCGGCGCCGTTTAATTGGCTCCCTCGTATCGCCCGCGTCGGCTGCGGTGCCCTATTAGAGCGAAAATCCCAATACTGCGCGTTCACTGACGAGACAATTTCGGCGCCGTTTAATTGGCTCCCTCGTATCGCCCGCGTCGGCTGCGGTGCCCTATTAGAGCGAAAATCCCAATACTGCGCGTTCACTGACGAGATGATTTCGGCGCAGTTTAATTGGCTCCCTCGTATCGCCCGCGTCGGCTGCGGTGCCCTATTAGAGCGAAAATCCCAATACTGCGCGTTCACTGACGAGACGATTTCGGCGCAGTTTAATTGGCTCCCTCGTATCGCCCGCGTCGGCTGCGGTGCCCTATTAGAGCGAAAATCCCAATACTGCGCGTTCACTGACGAGACAATTTCGGCGCCGTTTAATTGGCTCCCTCGTATCGCCCGCGTCGGCTGCGGTGCCCTTTAGAGCGAAAATCCCAATACTGCGCGTTCACTGACGAGACGATTTCGGCGCCGTTTAATTGGCTCCCTCGTATCGCCCGCGTCGGCTGCGGTGCCCTATTAGAGCGAAAATCCCAATACTGCGCGTTCACTGACGAGACGATTTCGGCGCCGTTTAATTGGCTCCCTCGTATCGCCCGCGTCGGCTGCGGTGCCCTATTAGAGCGAAAATCCCAATACTGCGCGTTCACTGACGAGACGATTTCGGCGCCGTTTAATTGGCTCCCTCGTATCGCCCGCGTCGGCTGCGGTGCCCTATTAGAGCGAAAATCCCAATACTGCGCGTTCACTGACGAGACGATTTCGGCGCAGTTTAATTGGCTCCCTCGTATCGCCCGCGTCGGCTGCGGTGCCCTATTAGAGCGAAAATCCCAATACTGCGCGTTCACTGACGAGACAATTTCGGCGCCGTTTAATTGGCTCCCTCGTATCGCCCGCGTCGGCTGCGGTGCCCTATTAGAGCGAAAATCCCAATACTGCGCGTTCACTGACGAGACGATTTCGGCGCCGTTTAATTGGCTCCCTCGTATCGCCCGCGTCGGCTGCGGTGCCCTATTAGAGCGAAAATCCCAATACTGCGCGTTCACTGACGAGACGATTTCGGCGCCGTTTAATTGGCTCCCTCGTATCGCCCGCGTCGGCTGCGGTGCCCTATTAGAGCGAAAATCCCAATACTGCGCGTTCACTGACGAGACGATTTCGGCGCCGTTTAATTGGCTCCCTCGTATCGCCCGCGTCGGCTGCGGTGCCCTATTAGAGCGAAAATCCCAATACTGCGCGTTCACTGACGAGACAATTTCGGCGCCGTTTAATTGGCTCCCTCGTATCGCCCGCGTCGGCTGCGGTGCCCTATTAGAGCGAAAATCCCAATACTGCGCGTTCACTGACGAGACGATTTCGGCGCCGTTTAATTGGCTCCCTCGTATCGCCCGCGTCGGCTGCGGTGCCCTATTAGAGCGAAAATACCAATACTGCGCGTTCACTGACGAGACAATTTCGGCGCCGTTTAATTGGCTCCCTCGTATCGCCCGCGTCGGCTGCGGTGCCCTATTAGAGCGAAAATCCCAATACTGCGCGTTCACTGACGAAACGATTTCGGCGCCGTTTAATTGGCTCCCTCGTATCGCCCGCGTCGGCTGCGGTGCCCTATTAGAGCGAAAATCCCAATACTGCGCGTTCACTGACGAGACGATTTCGGCGCCGTTTAATTGGCTCCCTCGTATCGCCCGCGTCGGCTGCGGTGCCCTATTAGAGCGAAAATCCCAATACTGCGCGTTCACTGACGAGACAATTTCGGCGCCGTTTAATTGGCTCCCTCGTATCGCCCGCGTCGGCTGCGGTGCCCTATTAGAGCGAAAATCCCAATACTGCGCGTTCACTGACGAGACGATTTCGGCGCCGTTTAATTGGCTCCCTCGTATCGCCCGCGTCGGCTGCGGTGCCCTATTAGAGCGAAAATCCCAATACTGCGCGTTCACTGACGAGACGATTTCGGCGCCGTTTAATTGGCTCCCTCGTATCGCCCGCGTCGGCTGCGGTGCCCTATTAGAGCGAAAATCCCAATACTGCGCGTTCACTGACGAGACGATTTCGGCGCCGTTTAATTGGCTCCCTCGTATCGCCCGCGTCGGCTGCGGTGCCCTATTAGAGCGAAAATCCCAATACTGCGCGTTCACTGACGAAACGATTTCGGCGCCGTTTAATTGGCTCCCTCGTATCGCCCGCGTCGGCTGCGGTGCCCTATTAGAGCGAAAATCCCAATACTGCGCGTTCACTGACGAGACGATTTCGGCGCCGTTTAATTGGCTCCCTCGTATCGCCCGCGTCGGCTGCGGTGCCCTATTAGAGCGAAAATCCCAATACTGCGCGTTCACTGACGAGACGATTTCGGCGCCGTTTAATTGGCTCCCTCGTATCGCCCGCGTCGGCTGCGGTGCCCTATTAGAGCGAAAATCCCAATACTGCGCGTTCACTGACGAGACAATTTCGGCGCCGTTTAATTGGCTCCCTCGTATCGCCCGCGTCGGCTGCGGTGCCCTATTAGAGCGAAAATCCCAATACTGCGCGTTCACTGACGAGACGATTTCGGCGCCGTTTAATTGGCTCCCTCGTATCGCCCGCGTCGGCTGCGGTGCCCTATTAGAGCGAAAATCCCAATACTGCGCGTTCACTGACGAGACGATTTCGGCGCCGTTTAATTGGCTCCCTCGTATCGCCCGCGTCGGCTGCGGTGCCCTATTAGAGCGAAAATCCCAATACTGCGCGTTCACTGACGAGACGATTTCGGCGCCGTTTAATTGGCTCCCTCGTATCGCCCGCGTCGGCTGCGGTGCCCTATTAGAGCGAAAATCCCAATACTGCGCGTTCACTGACGAGACGATTTCGGCGCCGTTTAATTGGCTCCCTCGTATCGCCCGCGTCGGCTGCGGTGCCCTATGAGAGCGAAAATCCCAATACTGCGCGTTCACTGACGAGACGATTTCGGCGCCGTTTAATTGGCTCCCTCGTATCGCCCGCGTCGGCTGCGGTGCCCTATTAGAGCGAAAATCCCAATACTGCGCGTTCACTGACGAGACGATTCGGCGCCGTTTAATTGGCTCCCTCGTATCGCCCGCGTCGGCTGCGGTGCCCTATTAGAGCGAAAATCCCAATACTGCGCGTTCACTGACGAGACAATTTCGGTGCCGTTTAATTGGCTCCCTCGTATCGCCCGCGTCGGCTGCGGTGCCCTATTAGAGCGAAAATCCAAATACTGCGCGTTCACTGACGAGACGATTTCGGCGCCGTTTAATTGGCTCCCTCGTATCGCCCGCGTCGGCTGCGGTGCCCTATTAGAGCGAAAATCCCAATACTGCGCGTTCACTGACGAGACGATTTCGGCGCCGTTTAATTGGCTCCCTCGTATCGCCCGCGTCGGCTGCGGTGCCCTATTAGAGCGAAAATCCCAATACTGCGCGTTCACTGACGAGACGATTTCGGCGCCGTTTAATTGGCTCCCTCGTATCGCCCGCGTCGGCTGCGGTGCCCTATTAGAGCGAAAATCCCAATACTGCGCGTTCACTGACGAGACGATTTCGGCGCCGTTTAATTGGCTCCCTCGTATCGCCCGCGTCGGCTGCGGTGCCCTATTAGAGGGAAAATCCCAATACTGCGCGTTCACTGACGAGACAATTTCGGCGCCGTTTAATTGGCTCCCTCGTATCGCCCGCGTCGGCTGCGGTGCCCTATTAGAGCGAAAATCCCAATACTGCGCGTTCACTGACGAGACGATTTCGGCGCCGTTTAATTGGCTCCCTCGTATCGCCCGCGTCGGCTGCGGTGCCCTATTAGAGCGAAAATCCCAATACTGCGCGTTCACTGACCAGACAATTTCGGCGCCGTTTAATTGGCTCCCTCGTATCGCCCGCGTCGGCTGCGGTGCCCTATTAGAGCGAAAATCCTAATACCGCGCGGTCACTGACAAGACAATTTCGGCGCCGTTTAATTGGCTCCCTCGTATCGCCCGCGTCGGCTGCGGTGCCCTATTAGAGCGAAAATCCCAATACTGCGCGTTCACTGACCAGACAATTTCGGCGCCGTTTAATTGGCTCCCTCGTATCGCCCGCGTCGGCTGCGGTGCCCTATTAGAGCGAAAATCCCAATACTGCGCGTTCACTGACCAGACAATTTCGGCGCCGTTTAATTGGCTCCCTCGTATCGCCCGCGTCGGCTGCGGTGCCCTATTAGAGCGAAAATCCCAATACTGCGCGTTCACTGACCAGACAATTTCGGCGCCGTTTAATTGGCTCCCTCGTATCGCCCGCGTCGGCTGCGGTGCCCTATTAGAGCGAAAATCCCAATACTGCGCGTTCACTGACCAGACAATTTCGGCGCCGTTTAATTGGCTCCCTCGTATCGCCCGCGTCGGCTGCGGTGCCCTATTAGAGCGAAAATCCCAATACTGCGCGTTCACTGACCAGACAATTTCGGCGCCGTTTAATTGGCTTCCTCGTATCGCCCGCGTCGGCTGCGGTGCCCTATTAGAGCGAAAATCCCAATACTGCGCGTTCACTGACCAGACAATTTCTGCGCCGTTTAATTGGCTCCCTCGAATCGCCCGCGTCGGCTGCGGTGCCCTATTAGAGCGAAAATCCCAATACTGCGCGTTCACTGACAAGACAATTTCGGCGCCGTTTAATTGGCTCCCTCGTATCGCCCGCGTCGGCTGCGGTGCCCTATTAGAGCGAAAATCCCAATACTGCGCGTTCACTGACAAGACAATTTCGGCGCCGTTTAATTGGCTCCCTCGTATCGCCCGCGTCGGCTGCGGTGCCCTATTAGAGCGAAAATCCCAATACTGCGCGTTCACTGACAAGACAATTTCGGCGCCGTTTAATTGGCTCCCTCGTATCGCCCGCGTCGGCTGCGGTGCCCTATTAGAACGAAAATCCCAATACTGCGCGTTCACTGACCAGACAATTTCGGCGCCGTTTAATTGGCTCCCTCGTATCGCCCGCGTCGGCTGCGGTGCCCTATTAGAGCGAAAATCCCAATACTGCGCGTTCACTGACAAGACAATTTCGGCGCCGTTTAATTGGCTCCCTCGTATCGCCCGCGTCGGCTGCGGTGCCCTATTAGAGCGAAAATCCCAATACTGCGCGTTCACTGACAAGACAATTTCGGCGCCGTTTAATTGGCTCCCTCGTATCGCCCGCGTCGGCTGCGGTGCCCTATTAGAGCGAAAATCCCAATACTGCGCGTTCACTGACAAGACAATTTCGGCGCCGTTTAATTGGCTCCCTCGTATCGCCCGCGTCGGCTGCGGTGCCCTATTAGAGCGAAAATCCCAATACTGCGCGTTCACTGACCAGAGAATTTCGGCGCCGTTTAATTGGCTCCCTCGTATCGCCCGCGTCGGCTGCGGTGCCCTATTAGAGCGAAAATCCCAATACTGCGCGTTCACTGACAAGACAATTTCGGCGCCGTTTAATTGGCTCCCTCGTATCGCCCGCGTCTGCTGCGGTGCCCTATTAGAGCGAAAATCCCAATACTGCGCGTTCACTGACAAGACAATTTCGGCGCCGTTTAATTGGCTCCCTCGTATCGCCCGCGTCGGCTGCGGTGCCCTATTAGAGCGAAAATCCCAATACTGCGCGTTCACTGACAAGACAATTTCGGCGCCGTTTAATTGGCTCCCTCGTATCGCCCGCGTCGGCTGCGGTGCCCTATTAGAGCGAAAATCCCAATACTGCGCGTTCACTGACAAGACGATTTCGGCGCCGTTTAATTGGCTCCCTCGTATCGCCCGCGTCGGCTGCGGTGCCCTATTAGAGCGAAAATCCCAATACTGCGCGTTCACTGACCAGACAATTTCGGCGCCGTTTAATTGGCTCCCTCGTATCGCCCGCGTCGGCTGCGGTGCCCTATTAGAGCGAAAATCCCAATACTGCGCGTTCACTGACCAGACAATTTCGGCGCCGTTTAATTGGCTCCCTCGTATCGCCCGCGTCGGCTGCGGTGCCCTATTAGAGCGAAAATCCCAATACTGCGCGTTCACTGACAAGACAATTTCGGCGCCGTTTAATTGGCTCCCTCGTATCGCCCGCGTCGGCTGCGGTGCCCTATTAGAGCGAAAATCCCAATACTGCGCGTTCACTGACCAGACAATTTCGGCGCCGTTTAATTGGCTCCCTCGTATCGCCCGCGTCGGCTGCGGTGCTCTATTAGAGCGAAAATCCCAATACTGCGCGTTCACTGACAAGACAATTTCGGCGCCGTTTAATTGGCTCCCTCGTATCGCCCGCGTCGGCTGCGGTGCCCTATTAGAGCGAAAATCCCAATACTGCGCGTTTACTGACAAGACAATTTCGGCGCCGTTTAATTGGCTCCCTCGTATCGCCCGCGTCGGCTGCGGTGCCCTATTAGAGCGAAAATCCCAATACTGCGCGTTTACTGACAAGACAATTTCGGCGCCGTTTAATTGGCTCCCTCGTATCGCCCGCGTCGGCTGCGGTGCCCTATTAGAGCGAAAATCCCAATACTGCGCGTTCACTGACCAGACAATTTCGGCGCCGTTTAATTGGCTCCCTCGTATCGCCCGCGTCGGCTGCGGTGCCCTATTAGAGCGAAAATCCCAATACTGCGCGTTCACTGACAAGACAATTTCGGCGCCGTTTAATTGGCTCCCTCGTATCGCCCGCGTCGGCTGCGGTGCCCTATTAGAGCGAAAATCCCAATACTGCGCGTTTACTGACAAGACAATTTCGGCGCCGTTTAATTAGCTCCCTCGTATCGCCCGCGTCGGCTGCGGTGCCCTATTAGAGCAAAAATCCCAATACTGCGCGTTCACTGACCAGACAATTTCGGCGCCGTTTAATTGGCTCCCTCGTATCGCCCGCGTCGGCTGCGGTGCCCTATTAGAGCGAAAATCCCAATACTGCGCGTTCACTGACAAGACAATTTCGGCGCCGTTTAATTGGCTCCCTCGTATCGCCCGCGTCGGCTGCGGTGCCCTATTAGAGCGAAAATCCCAATACTGCGCGTTCACTGACAAGACAATTTCGGCGCCGTTCAATTGGCTCCCTCGTATCGCCCGCGTCGGCTGCGGTGCCCTATTAGAGCGAAAATCCCAATACTGCGCGTTCACTGACCAGACAATTTCGGCGCCGTTTAATTGGCTCCCTCGTATCGCCCGCGTCGGCTGCGGTGCCCTATTAGAGCGAAAATCCCAATACTGCGCGTTCACTGACCAGACAATTTCGGCGCCGTTTAATTGGCTCCCTCGTATCGCCCGCGTCGGCTGCGGTGCCCTATTAGAGCGAAAATCCCAATACTGCGCGTTCACTGACAAGACAATTTCGGCGCCGTTTAATTGGCTCCCTCGTATCGCCCGCGTCGGCTGCGGTGCCCTATTAGAGCGAAAATCCCAATACTGCGCGTTCACTGACAAGACAATTTCGGCGCCGTTTAATTGGCTCCCTCGTATCGCCCGCGTCGGCTGCGGTGCCCTATTAGAGCGAAAATCCCAATACTGCGCGTTCACTGACAAGACAATTTCGGCGCCGTTTAATTGGCTCCCTCGTATCGCCCGCGTCGGCTGCGGTGCCCTATTAGAGCGAAAATCCCAATACTGCGCGTTCACTGACCAGACAATTTCGGCGCCGTTTAATTGGCTCCCTCGTATCGCCCGCGTCGGCTGCGGTGCCCTATTAGAGCGAAAATCCCAATACTGCGCGTTCACTGACCAGACAATTTCGGCGCCGTTTAATTGGCTCCCTCGTATCGCCCGCGTCGGCTGCGGTGCCCTATTAGAGCGAAAATCCCAATACTGCGCGTTCACTGACGAGACAATTTCGGCGCCGTTTAATTGGCTCCCTCGTATCGCCCGCGTCGGCTGCGGTGCCCTATTAGAGCGAAAATCCCAATACTGCGTGTTCACTGACCAGACAATTTCGGCGCCGTTTAATTGGCTCCCTCGTATCGCCCGCGTCGGCTGCGGTGCCCTATTAGAGCGAAAATCCCAATACTGCGCGTTCACTGACAAGACAATTTCGGCGCCGTTTAATTGGCTCCCTCGTATCGCCCGCGTCGGCTGCGGTGCCCTATTAGAGCGAAAATCCCAATACTGCGCGTTTACTGACAAGACAATTTCGGCGCCGTTTAATTGGCTCCCTCGTATCGCCCGCGTCGGCTGCGGTGCCCTATTAGAGCAAAAATCCCAATACTGCGCGTTCACTGACCAGACAATTTCGGCGCCGTTTAATTGGCTCCCTCGTATCGCCCGCGTCGGCTGCGGTGCCCTATTAGAGCGAAAATCCCAATACTGCGCGTTCACTGACAAGACAATTTCGGCGCCGTTTAATTGGCTCCCTCGTATCGCCCGCGTCGGCTGCGGTGCCCTATTAGAGCAAAAATCCCAATACTGCGCGTTCACTGACCAGACAATTTCGGCGCCGTTTAATTGGCTCCCTCGTATCGCCCGCGTCGGCTGCGGTGCCCTATTAGAGCGAAAATCCCAATACTGCGCGTTTACTGACAAGACAATTTCGGCGCCGTTTAATTGGCTCCCTCGTATCGCCCGCGTCGGCTGCGGTGCCCTATTAGAGCGAAAATCCCAATACTGCGCGTTCACTGACAAGACAATTTCGGCGCCGTTTAATTGGCTCCCTCGTATCGCCCGCGTCGGCTGCGGTGCCCTATTAGAGCAAAAATCCCAATACTGCGCGTTCACTGACCAGACAATTTCGGCGCCGTTCAATTGGCTCCCTCGTATCGCCCGCGTCGGCTGCGGTGCCCTATTAGAGCGAAAATCCCAATACTGCGCGTTCACTGACAAGACAATTTCGGCGCCGTTTAATTGGCTCCCTCGTATCGCCCGCGTCGGCTGCGGTGCCCTATTAGAGCAAAAATCCCAATACTGCGCGTTCACTGACCAGACAATTTCGGCGCCGTTTAATTGGCTCCCTCGTATCGCCCGCGTCGGCTGCGGTGCCCTATTAGAGCGAAAATCCCAATACTGCGCGTTCACTGACAAGACAATTTCGGCGCCGTTTAATTGGCTCCCTCCTATCGCCCGCGTCGGCTGCGGTGCCCTATTAGAGCAAAAATCCCAATACTGCGCGTTCACTGACCAGACAATTTCGGCGCCGTTTAATTGGCTCCCTCGTATCGCCCGCGTCGGCTGCGGTGCCCTATTAGAGCGAAAATCCCAATACTGCGCGTTTACTGACAAGACAATTTCGGCGCCGTTTAATTGGCTCCCTCGTATCGCCCGCGTCGGCTGCGGTGCCCTATTAGAGCGAAAATCCCAATACTGCGCGTTCACTGACAAGACAATTTCGGCGCCGTTTAATTGGCTCCCTCGTATCGCCCGCGTCGGCTGCGGTGCCCTATTAGAGCGAAAATCCCAATACTGCGCGTTCACTGACAAGACAATTTCGGCGCCGTTCAATTGGCTCCCTCGTATCGCCCGCGTCGGCTGCGGTGCCCTATTAGAGCGAAAATCCCAATACTGCGCGTTCACTGACCAGACAATTTCGGCGCCGTTTAATTGGCTCCCTCGTATCGCCCGCGTCGGCTGCGGTGCCCTATTAGAGCGAAAATCCCAATACTGCGCGTTCACTGACCAGACAATTTCGGCGCCGTTTAATTGGCTCCCTCGTATCGCCCGCGTCGGCTGCGGTGCCCTATTAGAGCGAAAATCCCAATACTGCGCGTTCACTGACAAGACAATTTCGGCGCCGTTTAATTGGCTCCCTCGTATCGCCCGCGTCGGCTGCGGTGCCCTATTAGAGCGAAAATCCCAATACTGCGCGTTCACTGACAAGACAATTTCGGCGCCGTTTAATTGGCTCCCTCGTATCGCCCGCGTCGGCTGCGGTGCCCTATTACAGCGAAAATCCCAATACAATTTCGGCGCCGTTTAATTGGCTCCCTCGTATCGCCCGCGTCGGCTGCGGTGCCCTATTAGAGCGAAAATCCCAATACTGCGCGTTCACTGACGAGACAATTTCGGCGCCGCTTAATTGGCTCCCTCGTATCGCCCGCGTCGGCTGCGGTGCCCTATTAGAGCGAAAATCCCAATACTGCGCGTTCACTGACAAGACAATTTCGGCGCCGTTTAATTGGCTCCCTCGTATCGCCCGCGTCGGCTGCGGTGCCCTATTAGAGCGAAAATCCCAATACTGCGCGTTCACTGACCAGACAATTTCGGCGCCGTTTAATTGGCTCCCTCGTATCGCCCGCGTCTGCTGCGGTGCCCTATTAGAGCGAAAATCCCAATACTGCGCGTTCACTGACCAGACAATTTCGGCGCCGTTTAATTGGCTCCCCCGTATCGCCCGCGTCGGCTGCGGTGCCCTATTAGAGCGAAAATCCCAATACTGCGCGTTCACTGACCAGACAATTTCGGCGCCGTTTAATTGGCTCCCTCGTATCGCCCGCGTCTGCTGCGGTGCCCTATTAGAGCGAAAATCCCAATACTGCGCGTTCACTGACAAGACAATTTCGGCGCCGTTTAATTGGCTCCCTCGTATCGCCCGCGTCGGCTGCGGTGCCCTATTAGAGCGAAAATCCCAATACTGCGCGTTCACTGACCAGACAATTTCGGCGCCGTTTAATTGGCTCCCTCGTATCGCCCGCGTCTGCTGCGGTGCCCTATTAGAGCGAAAATCCCAATACTGCGCGTTCACTGACCAGACAATTTCGGCGCCGTTTAATTGGCTCCCTCGTATCGCCCGCGTCGGCTGCGGTGCCCTATTAGAGCGAAAATCCCAATACTGCGCGTTCACTGACCAGACAATTTCGGCGCCGTTTAATTGGCTCCCTCGTATCGCCCGCGTCGGCTGCGGTGCCCTATTAGAGCGAAAATCCCAATACTGCGCGTTCACTGACCAGACAATTTCGGCGCCGTTTAATTGGCTCCCTCGTATCGCCCGCGTCGGCTGCGGTGCCCTATTAGAGCGAAAATCCCAATACTGCGCGTTCACATACCAGACAATTTCGGCGCCGTTTAATTGGCTCCCTCGTATCGCCCGCGTCGGCTGCGGTGCCCTATTAGAGCGAAAATCCCAATACTGCGCGTTCACTGACCAGACAATTTCGGCGCCGTTTAATTGGCTCCCTCGTATCGCCCGCGTCTGCTGCGGTGCCCTATTAGAGCGAAAATCCCAATACTGCGCGTTCACTGACCAGACAATTTCGGCGCCGTTTAATTGGCTCCCTCGTATCGCCCGCGTCGGCTGCGGTGCCCTATTAGAGCGAAAATCCCAATACTGCGCGTTCACTGACCAGACAATTTCGGCGCCGTTTAATTGGCTCCCTCGTATCGCCCGCGTCGGCTGCGGTGCCCTATTAGAGCGAAAATCCCAATACTGCGCGTTCACTGACCAGACAATTTCGGCGCCGTTTAATTGGCTCCCTCGTATCGCCCGCGTCGGCTGCGGTGCCCTATTAGAGCGAAAATCCCAATACTGCGCGTTCACTGACCAGACAATTTCGGCGCCGTTTAATTGGCTCCCTCGTATCGCCCGCGTCGGCTGCGGTGCCCTATTAGAGCGAAAATCCCAATACTGCGCGTTCACTGACCAGACAATTTCGGCGCCGTTTAATTGGCTCCCTCGTATCGCCCGCGTCGGCTGGGGTGCCCTATTAGAGCGAAAATCCCAATACTGCGCGTTCACTGACCAGACAATTTCGGCGCCGTTTAATTGGCTCCCTCGTATCGCCCGCGTCGGCTGCGGTGCCCTATTAGAGCGAAAATCCCAATACTGCGCGTTCACTGACCAGACAATTTCGGCGCCGTTTAATTGGCTCCCTCGTATCGCCCGCGTCGGCTGCGGTGCCCTATTAGAGCGAAAATCCCAATACTGCGCGTTCACTGACCAGACAATTTCGGCGCCGTTTAATTGGCTCCCTCGTATCGCCCGCGTCGGCTGCGGTGCCCTATTAGAGCGAAAATCCCAATACTGCGCGTTCACTGACGAGACAATTTCGGCGCCGTTTAATTGGCTCCCTCGTATCGCCCGCGTCGGCTGCGGTGCCCTATTAGAGCGAAAATCCCAATACTGCGCGTTCACTGACCAGACAATTTCGGCGCCGTTTAATTGGCTCCCTCGTATCGCCCGCGTCGGCTGCGGTGCCCTATTAGAGCGAAAATCCCAATACTGCGCGTTCACTGACCAGACAATTTCGGCGCCGTTTAATTGGCTCCCTCGTATCGCCCGCGTCGGCTGGGGTGCCCTATTAGAGCGAAAATCCCAATACTGCGCGTTCACTGACCAGACAATTTCGGCGCCGTTTAATTGGCTCCCTCGTATCGCCCGCGTCGGCTGCGGTGCCCTATTAGAGCGAAAATCCCAATACTGCGCGTTCACTGACCAGACAATTTCGGCGCCGTTTAATTGGCTCCCTCGTATCGCCCGCGTCGGCTGCGGTGCCCTATTAGAGCGAAAATCCCAATACTGCGCGTTCACTGACCAGACAATTTCGGCGCCGTTTAATTGGCTCCCTCGTATCGCCCGCGTCGGCTGCGGTGCCCTATTAGAGCGAAAATCCCAATACTGCGCGTTCACTGACGAGACAATTTCGGCGCCGTTTAATTGGCTCCCTCGTATCGCCCGCGTCGGCTGCGGTGCCCTATTAGAGCGAAAATCCCAATACTGCGCGTTCACTGACCAGACAATTTCGGCGCCGTTTAATTGGCTCCCTCGTATCGCCCGCGTCGGCTGCGGTGCCCTATTAGAGCGAAAATCCCAATACTGCGCGTTCACTGACGAGACAATTTCGGCGCCGTTTAATTGGCTCCCTCGTATCGCCCGCGTCGGCTGCGGTGCCCTATTAGAGCGAAAATCCCAATACTGCGCGTTCACTGACGAGACAATTTCGGCGCCGTTTAATTGGCTCCCTCGTATCGCCCGCGTCGGCTGCGGTGCCCTATTAGAGCGAAAATCCCAATACTGCGCGTTCACTGACGAGACAATTTCGGCGCCGTTTAATTGGCTCCCTCGTATCGCCCGCGTCTGCTGCGGTGCCCTATTAGAGCGAAAATCCCAATACTGCGCGTTCACTGACCAGACAATTTCGGCGCCGTTTAATTGGCTCCCTCGTATCGCCCGCGTCGGCTGCGGTGCCCTATTAGAGCGAAAATCCCAATACTGCGCGTTCACTGACGAGACAATTTCGGCGCCGTTTAATTGGCTCCCTCGTATCGCCCGCGTCGGCTGCGGTGCCCTATTAGAGCGAAAATCCCAATACTGCGCGTTCACTGACGAGACAATTTCGGCGCCGTTTAATTGGCTCCCTCGTATCGCCCGCGTCTGCTGCGGTGCCCTATTAGAGCGAAAATCCCAATACTGCGCGTTCACTGACGAGACAATTTCGGCGCCGTTTAATTGGCTCCCTCGTATCGCCCGCGTCTGCTGCGGTGCCCTATTAGAGCGAAAATCCCAATACTGCGCGTTCACTGACGAGACAATTTCGGCGCCGTTTAATTGGCTCCCTCGTATCGCCCGCGTCGGCTGCGGTGCCCTATTAGAGCGAAAATCCCAATACTGCGCGTTCACTGACCAGACAATTTCGGCGCCGTTTAATTGGCTCCCTCGTATCGCCCGCGTCGGCTGCGGTGCCCTATTAGAGCGAAAATCCCAATACTGCGCGTTCACTGACGAGACAATTTCGGCGCCGTTTAATTGGCTCCCTCGTATCGCCCGCGTCTGCTGCGGTTCCCTATTAGAGCGAAAATCCCAATACTGCGCGTTCACTGACCAGACAATTTCGGCGCCGTTTAATTGGCTCCCTCGTATCGCCCGCGTCGGCTGCGGTGCCCTATTAGAGCGAAAATCCCAATACTGCGCGTTCACTGACGAGACAATTTCGGCGCCGTTTAATTGGCTCCCTCGTATCGCCCGCGTCGGCTGCGGTGCCCTATTAGAGCGAAAATCCCAATACTGCGCGTTCACTGACGAGACAATTTCGGCGCCGTTTAATTGGCTCCCTCGTATCGCCCGCGTCTGCTGCGGTGCCCTATTAGAGCGAAAATCCCAATACTGCGCGTTCACTGACCAGACAATTTCGGCGCCGTTTAATTGGCTCCCTCGTATCGCCCGCGTCGGCTGCGGTGCCCTATTAGAGCGAAAATCCCAATACTGCGCGTTCACTGACGAGACAATTTCGGCGCCGTTTAATTGGCTCCCTCGTATCGCCCGCGTCGGCTGCGGTGCCCTATTAGAGCGAAAATCCCAATACTGCGCGTTCACTGACGAGACAATTTCGGCGCCGTTTAATTGGCTCCCTCGTATCGCCCGCGTCGGCTGCGGTGCCCTATTACAGCGAAAATCCCAATACTGCGCGTTCACTGACCAGACAATTTCGGCGCCGTTTAATTGGCTCCCTCGTATCGCCCGCGTCGGCTGCGGTGCCCTATTAGAGCGAAAATCCCAATACTGCGCGTTCACTGACGAGACAATTTCGGCGCCGTTTAATTGGCTCCCTCGTATCGCCCGCGTCGGCTGCGGTGCCCTATTAGAGCGAAAATCCCAATACTGAGCGTTCACTGACAAGACAATTTCGGCGCCGTTTAATTGGCTCCCTCGTATCGCCCGCGTCGGCTGCGGTGCCCTATTAGAGCGAAAATCCCAATACTGCGCGTTCACTGACCAGACAATTTCGGCGCCGTTTAATTGGCTCCCTCGTATCGCCCGCGTCTGCTGCGGTTCCCTATTAGAGCGAAAATCCCAATACTGCGCGTTCACTGACCAGACAATTTCGGCGCCGTTTAATTGGCTCCCCCGTATCGCCCGCGTCGGCTGCGGTGCCCTATTAGAGCGAAAATCCCAATACTGCGCGTTCACTGACCAGACAATTTCGGCGCCGTTTAATTGGCTCCCTCGTATCGCCCGCGTCTGCTGCGGTGCCCTATTAGAGCGAAAATCCCAATACTGCGCGTTCACTGACAAGACAATTTCGGCGCCGTTTAATTGGCTCCCTCGTATCGCCCGCGTCGGCTGCGGTGCCCTATTAGAGCGAAAATCCCAATACTGCGCGTTCACTGACCAGACAATTTCGGCGCCGTTTAATTGGCTCCCTCGTATCGCCCGCGTCTGCTGCGGTGCCCTATTAGAGCGAAAATCCCAATACTGCGCGTTCACTGACCAGACAATTTCGGCGCCGTTTAATTGGCTCCCTCGTATCGCCCGCGTCGGCTGCGGTGCCCTATTAGAGCGAAAATCCCAATACTGCGCGTTCACTGACCAGACAATTTCGGCGCCGTTTAATTGGCTCCCTCGTATCGCCCGCGTCGGCTGCGGTGCCCTATTAGAGCGAAAATCCCAATACTGCGCGTTCACTGACCAGACAATTTCGGCGCCGTTTAATTGGCTCCCTCGTATCGCCCGCGTCGGCTGCGGTGCCCTATTAGAGCGAAAATCCCAATACTGCGCGTTCACTGACCAGACAATTTCGGCGCCGTTTAATTGGCTCCCTCGTATCGCCCGCGTCTGCTGCGGTGCCCTATTAGAGCGAAAATCCCAATACTGCGCGTTCACTGACCAGACAATTTCGGCGCCGTTTAATTGGCTCCCTCGTATCGCCCGCGTCGGCTGCGGTGCCCTATTAGAGCGAAAATCCCAATACTGCGCGTTCACTGACCAGACAATTTCGGCGCCGTTTAATTGGCTCCCTCGTATCGCCCGCGTCGGCTGCGGTGCCCTATTAGAGCGAAAATCCCAATACTGCGCGTTCACTGACCAGACAATTTCGGCGCCGTTTAATTGGCTCCCTCGTATCGCCCGCGTCGGCTGCGGTGCCCTATTAGAGCGAAAATCCCAATACTGCGCGTTCACTGACCAGACAATTTCGGCGCCGTTTAATTGGCTCCCTCGTATCGCCCGCGTCGGCTGCGGTGCCCTATTAGAGCGAAAATCCCAATACTGCGCGTTCACTGACCAGACAATTTCGGCGCCGTTTAATTGGCTCCCTCGTATCGCCCGCGTCGGCTGGGGTGCCCTATTAGAGCGAAAATCCCAATACTGCGCGTTCACTGACCAGACAATTTCGGCGCCGTTTAATTGGCTCCCTCGTATCGCCCGCGTCTGCTGCGGTGCCCTATTAGAGCGAAAATCCCAATACTGCGCGTTCACTGACCAGACAATTTCGGCGCCGTTTAATTGGCTCCCTCGTATCGCCCGCGTCTGCTGCGGTGCCCTATTAGAGCGAAAATCCCAATACTGCGCGTTCACTGACCAGACAATTTCGGCGCCGTTTAATTGGCTCCCTCGTATCGCCCGCGTCGGCTGCGGTGCCCTATTAGAGCGAAAATCCCAATACTGCGCGTTCACTGACCAGACAATTTCGGCGCCGTTTAATTGGCTCCCTCGTATCGCCCGCGTCTGCTGCGGTGCCCTATTAGAGCGAAAATCCCAATACTGCGCGTTCAGTGACCAGACAATTTCGGCGCCGTTTAATTGGCTCCCTCGTATCGCCCGCGTCGGCTGCGGTGCCCTATTAGAGCGAAAATCCCAATACTGCGCGTTCACTGACCAGACAATTTCGGCGCCGTTTAATTGGCTCCCTCGTATCGCCCGCGTCGGCTGCGGTGCCCTATTAGAGCGAAAATCCCAATACTGCGCGTTCACTGACCAGACAATTTCGGCGCCGTTTAATTGTCTCCCTCGTATCGCCCGCGTCTGCTGCGGTGCCCTATTAGAGCGAAAACCCCAATACTGCGCGTTCACTGACCAGACAATTTCGGCGCCGTTTAATTGGCTCCCTCGTATCGCCCGCGTCTGCTGCGGTGCCCTATTAGAGCGAAAATCCCAATACTGCGCGTTCACTGACCAGACAATTTCGGCGCCGTTTAATTGGCTCCCTCGTATCGCCCGCGTCGGCTGCGGTGCCCTATTAGAGCGAAAATCCCAATACTGCGCGTTCACTGACCAGACAATTTCGGCGCCGTTTAATTGGCTCCCTCGTATCGCCCGCGTCTGCTGCGGTGCCCTATTAGAGCGAAAATCCCAATACTGCGCGTTCACTGACCAGACAATTTCGGCGCCGTTTAATTGGCTCCCTCGTATCGCCCGCGTCTGCTGCGGTGCCCTATTAGAGCGAAAATCCGAATACTGCGCGTTCACTGACCAGACAATTTCGGCGCCGTTTAATTGGCTCCCTCGTAACGCCCGCGTCTGCTGCGGTGCCCTATTAGAGCGAAAATCCCAATACTGCGCGTTCACTGACCAGACAATTTCGGCGCCGTTTAATTGGCTCCCTCGTATCGCCCGCGTCTGCTGCGGTGCCCTATTAGAGCGAAAATCCCAATACTGCGCGTTCACTGACCAGACAATTTCGGCGCCGTTTAATTGGCTCCCTCGTATCGCCCGCGTCGGCTGCGGTGCCCTATTAGAGCGAAAATCCCAATACTGCGCGTTCACTGACCAGACAATTTCGGCGCCGTTTAATTGGCTCCCTCGTATCGCCCGCGTCTGCTGCGGTGCCCTTATAGAGCGAAAATCCCAATACTGCGCGTTCACTGACAAGACAATTTCGGCGCCGTTTAATTGGCTCCCTCGTATCGCCCGCGTCGGCTGCGGTGCCCTATTAGAGCGAAAATCCCAATACTGCGCGTTCACTGACCAGACAATTTCGGCGCCGTTTAATTGGCTCCCTCGTATCGCCCGCGTCTGCTGCGGTGCCCTTATAGAGCGAAAATCCCAATACTGCGCGTTCACTGACAAGACAATTTCGGCGCCGTTTAATTGGCTCCCTCGTATCGCCCGCGTCGGCTGCGGTGCCCTATTAGAGCGAAAATCCCAATACTGCGCGTTCACTGACCAGACAATTTCGGCGCCGTTTAATTGGCTCCCTCGTATCGCCCGCGTCTGCTGCGGTGCCCTATTAGAGCGAAAATCCCAATACTGCGCGTTCACTGACCAGACAATTTCGGCGCCGTTTAATTGGCTCCCTCGTATCGCCCGCGTCTGCTGCGGTGCCCTATTAGAGCGAAAATCCCAATACTGCGCGTTCACTGACCAGACAATTTCGGCGCCGTTTAATTGGCTCCCTCGTATCGCCCGCGTCTGCTGCGGTGCCCTATTAGAGCGAAAATCCCAATACTGCGCGTTCACTGACCAGACAATTTCGGCGCCGTTTAATTGGCTCCCTCGTATCGCCCGCGTCTGCTGCGGTGCCCTATTAGAGCGAAAATCCCAATACTGCGCGTTCACTGACCAGACAATTTCGGCGCCGTTTAATTGGCTCCCTCGTATCGCCCGCGTCTGCTGCGGTGCCCTATTAGAGCGAAAATCCCAATACTGCGCGTTCACTGACCAGACAATTTCGGCGCCGTTTAATTGGCTCCCTCGTATCGCCCGCGTCTGCTGCGGTGCCCTATTAGAGCGAAAATCCCAATACTGCGCGTTCACTGACCAGACAATTTCGGCGCCGTTTAATTGGCTCCCTCGTATCGCCCGCGTCTGCTGCGGTGCCCTATTAGAGCGAAAATCCCAATACTGCGCGTTCACTGACCAGACAATTTCGGCGCCGTTTAATTGGCTCCCTCGTATCGCCCGCGTCTGCTGCGGTGCCCTATTAGAGCGAAAATCCCAATACTGCGCGTTCACTGACAAGACAATTTCGGCGCCGTTTAATTGGCTCCCTCGTATCGCCCGCGTCTGCTGCGGTGCCCTATTAGAGCGAAAATCCCAATACTGCGCGTTCACTGACCAGACAATTTCGGCGCCGTTTAATTGGCTCCCTCGTATCGCCCGCGTCGGCTGCGGTGCCCTATTAGAGCGAAAATCCCAATACTGCGCGTTCACTGACCAGACAATTTCGGCGCCGTTTAATTGGCTCCCTCGTATCGCCCGCGTCTGCTGCGGTGCCCTATTAGAGCGAAAATCCCAATACTGCGCGTTCACTGACCAGACAATTTCGGCGCCGTTTAATTGGCTCCCTCGTATCGCCCGCGTCTGCTGCGGTGCCCTATTAGAGCGAAAATCCCAATACTGCGCGTTCACTGACCAGACAATTTCGGCGCCGTTTAATTGGCTCCCTCGTATCACCCGCGTCTGCTGCGGTGCCCTATTAGAGCGAAAATCCCAATACTGCGCGTTCACTGACCAGACAATTTCGGCGCCGTTTAATTGGCTCCCTCGTATCGCCCGCGTCGGCTGCGGTGCCCTATTAGAGCGAAAATCCCAATACTGCGCGTTCACTGACCAGACAATTTCGGCGCCGTTTAATTGGCTCCCTCGTATCGCCCGCGTCTGCTGCGGTGCCCTATTAGAGCGAAAATCCCAATACTGCGCGTTCACTGACCAGACAATTTCTGCGCCGTTTAATTGGCTCCCTCGTATCGCCCGCGTCGGCTGCGGTGCCCTATTAGAGCGAAAATCCCAATACTGCGCGTTCACTGACCAGACAATTTCGGCGCCGTTTAATTGGCTCCCTCGTATCGCCCGCGTCTCCTGCGGTGCCCTATTAGAGCGAAAATCCCAATACTGCGCGTTCACTGACCTGACAATTTCGGCGCCGTTTAATTGGCTCCCTCGTATCGCCCGCGTCTGCTGCGGTGCCCTATTAGAGCGAAAATCCCAATACTGCGCGTTCACTGACCAGACAATTTCGGCGCCGTTTAATTGGCTCCCTCGTATCGCCCGCGTCGGCTGCGGTGCCCTATTAGAGCGAAAATCCCAATACTGCGCGTTCACTGACCAGACAATTTCGGCGCCGTTTAATTGGCTCCCTCGTATCGCCCGCGTCTGCTGCGGTGCCCTATTAGAGCGAAAATCCCAATACTGCGCGTTCACTGACAAGACAATTTCGGCGCCGTTTAATTGGCTCCCTCGTATCGCCCGCGTCGGCTGCGGTGCCCTATTAGAGCGAAAATCCCAATACTGCGCGTTCACTGACCAGACAATTTCGGCGCCGTTTAATTGGCTCCCTCGTATCGCCCGCGTCTGCTGCGGTGCCCTATTAGAGCGAAAATCCCAATACTGCGCGTTCACTGACCAGACAATTTCGTCGCCGTTTAATTGGCTCCCTCGTATCGCCCGCGTCGGCTGCGGTGCCCTATTAGAGCGAAAATCCCAATACTGCGCGTTCACTGACCAGACAATTTCGGCGCCGTTTAATTGGCTCCCTCGTATCGCCCGCGTCTGCTGCGGTGCCCTATTAGAGCGAAAATCCCAATACTGCGCGTTCACTGACCAGACAATTTCGGCGCCGTTTAATTGGCTCCCTCGTATCGCCCGCGTCTGCTGCGGTGCCCTATTAGAGCGAAAATCCCAATACTGCGCGTTCACTGACCAGACAATTTCGGCGCCGTTTAATTGGCTCCCTCGTATCGCCCGCGTCTGCTGCGGTGCCCTATTAGAGCGAAAATCCCAATACTGCGCGTTCACTGACAAGACAATTTCGGCGCCGTTTAATTGGCTCCCTCGTATCGCCCGCGTCGGCTGCGGTGCCCTATTAGAGCGAAAATCCTAATACTGCGCGTTCACTGACCAGACAATTTCGGCGCCGTTTAATTGGCTCCCTCGTATCGCCCGCGTCGGCTGCGGTGCCCTATTAGAGCGAAAATCCCAATACTGCGCGTTCACTGACCAGACAATTTCGGCGCCGTTTAATTGGCTCCCTCGTATCGCCCGCGTCGGCTGCGGTGCCCTATTAGAGCGAAAATCCCTATACTGCGCGTTCACTGACAAGACAATTTCGGCGCCGTTTAATTGGCTCCCTCGTATCGCCCGCGTCGGCTGCGGTGCCCTATTAGAGCGAAAATCCCAATACTGCGCGTTCACTGACCAGACAATTTCGGCGCCGTTTAATTGGCTCCCTCGTATCGCCCGCGTCGGCTGCGGTGCCCTATTAGAGCGAAAATCCCAATACTGCGCGTTCACTGACCAGACAATTTCGGCGCCGTTTAATTGGCTCCCTCGTATCGCCCGCGTCGGCTGCGGTGCCCTATTAGAGCGAAAATCCCAATACTGCGCGTTCACTGACCAGACAATTTCGGCGCCGTTTAATTGGCTCCCTCGTATCGCCCGCGTCGGCTGCGGTGCCCTATTAGAGCGAAAATCCCAATACTGCGCGTTCACTGACCAGACAATTTCGGCGCCGTTTAATTGGCTCCCTCGTATCGCCCGCGTCGGCTGCGGTGCCCTATTAGAGCGAAAATCCCAATACTGCGCGTTCACTGACCAGACAATTTCGGCGCCGTTTAATTGGCTCCCTCGTATCGCCCGCGTCGGCTGCGGTGCCCTATTAGAGCGAAAATCCCAATACTGCGCGTTCACTGACCAGGCAATTTCGGCGCCGTTTAATTGGCTCCCTCGTATCGCCCGCGTCGGCTGCGGTGCCCTATTAGAGCGAAAATCCCAATACTGCGCGTTCACTGACCAGACAATTTCGGCGCCGTTTAATTGGCTCCCTCGTATCGCCCGCGTCGGCTGCGGTGCCCTATTAGAGCGAAAATCCCAATACTGCGCGTTCACTGACAAGACAATTTCGGCGCCGTTTAATTGGCTCCCTCGTATCGCCCGCGTCGGCTGCGGTGCCCTATTAGAGCGAAAATCCCAATACTGCGCGTTCACTGACCAGACTATTTCGGCGCCGTTTAATTGGCTCCCTCGTATCGCCCGCGTCGGCTGCGGTGCCCTATTAGAGCGAAAATCCCAATACTGCGTGTTCACTGACAAGACAATTTCGGCGCCGTTTAATTGGCTCCCTCGTATCGCCCGCGTCGGCTGCGGTGCCCTATTAGAGCGAAAATCCCAATACTGCGCGTTCACTGACGAGACAATTTCGGCGCCGTTTAATTGGCTCCCTCGTATCGCCCGCGTCGGCTGCGGTGCCCTATTAGAGCGAAAATCCCAATACTGCGCGTTCACTGACAAGACGATTTCGGCGCCGTTTAATTGGCTCCCTCGTATCGCCCGCGTCGGCTGCGGTGCCCTATTAGAGCGAAAATCCCAATACTGCGCGTTCACTGACAAGACAATTTCGGCGCCGTTTAATTGGCTCCCTCGTATCGCCCGCGTCGGCTGCGGTGCCCTATTAGAGCGAAAATCCCAATACTGCGCGTTCACTGACGAGACAATTTCGGCGCCGTTTAATTGGCTCCCTCGTATCGCCCGCGTCGGCTGCGGTGCCCTATTAGAGCGAAAATCCCAATAGTGCGCGTTCACTGACAAGACAATTTCGGCGCCGTTTAATTGGCTCCCTCGTATCGCCCGCGTCGGCTGCGGTGCCCTATTAGAGCGAAAATCCCAATACTGCGCGTTCACTGACAAGACAATTTCGGCGCCGTTTAATTGGCTCCCTCGTATCGCCCGCGTCGGCTGCGGTGCCCTATTAGAGCGAAAATCCCAATACTGCGCGTTTACTGACAAGACAATTTCGGCGCCGTTTAATTGGCTCCCTCGTATCGCCCGCGTCGGCTGCGGTGCCCTATTAGAGCGAAAATCCCAATACTGCGCGTTCACTGACCAGACAATTTCGGCGCCGTTTAATTGGCTCCCTCGTATCGCCCGCGTCGGCTGCGGTGCCCTATTAGAGCAAAAATCCCAATACTGCGCGTTCACTGACAAGACAATTTCGGCGCCGTTTAATTGGCTCCCTCGTATCGCCCGCGTCGGCTGCGGTGCCCTATTAGAGCGAAAATCCCAATACTGCGCGTTCACTGACAAGACAATTTCGGCGCCGTTTAATTGGCTCCCTCGTATCGCCCGCGTCGGCTGCGGTGCCCTATTAGAGCGAAAATCCCAATACTGCGCGTTTACTGACAAGACAATTTCGGCGCCGTTTAATTGGCTCCCTCGTATCGCCCGCGTCGGCTGCGGTGCCCTATTAGAGCGAAAATCCCAATACTGCGCGTTCACTGACCAGACAATTTCGGCGCCGTTTAATTGGCTCCCTCGTATCGCCCGCGTCGGCTGCGGTGCCCTATTAGAGCGAAAATCCCAATACTGCGCGTTCACTGACCAGACAATTTCGGCGCCGTTTAATTGGCTCCCTCGTATCGCCCGCGTCGGCTGCGGTGCCCTATTAGAGCGAAAATCCCAATACTGCGCGTTCACTGACCAGACAATTTCGGCGCCGTTTAATTGGCTCCCTCGTATCGCCCGCGTCCGCTGCGGTGCCCTATTAGAGCGAAAATCCCAATACTGCGCGTTCACTGACCAGACAATTTCGGCGCCGTTTAATTGGCTCCCTCGTATCGCCCGCGTCGGCTGCGGTGCCCTATTAGAGCGAAAATCCCAATACTGCGCGTTCACTGACCAGACAATTTCGGCGCCGTTTAATTGGCTCCCTCGTATCGCCCGCGTCGGCTGCGGTGCCCTATTAGAGCGAAAATCCCAATACTGCGCGTTCACTGACCAGACAATTTCGGCGCCGTTTAATTGGCTCCCTCGTATCGCCCGCGTCGGCTGCGGTGCCCTATTAGAGCGAAAATCCCAATACAGCGCGTTCACTGACCAGACAATTTCGGCGCCGTTTAATTGGCTCCCTCGTATCGCCCGCGTCGGCTGCGGTGCCCTATTAGAGCGAAAATCCCAATACTGCGCGTTCACTGACCAGACAATTTCGGCGCCGTTTAATTGGCTCCCTCGTATCGCCCGCGTCGGCTGGGGTGCCCTATTAGAGCGAAAATCCCAATACTGCGCGTTCACTGACCAGACAATTTCGGCGCCGTTTAATTGGCTCCCTCGTATCGCCCGCGTCTGCTGCGGTGCCCTATTAGAGCGAAAATCCCAATACTGCGCGTTCACTGACCAGACAATTTCGGCGCCGTTTAATTGGCTCCCTCGTATCGCCCGCGTCTGCTGCGGTGCCCTATTAGAGCGAAAATCCCAATACTGCGCGTTCACTGACCAGACAATTTCGGCGCCGTTTAATTGGCTCCCTCGTATCGCCCGCGTCGGCTGCGGTGCCCTATTAGAGCGAAAATCCCAATACTGCGCGTTCACTGACCAGACAATTTCGGCGCCGTTTAATTGGCTCCCTCGTATCGCCCGCGTCTGCTGCGGTGCCCTATTAGAGCGAAAATCCCAATACTGCGCGTTCACTGACCAGACAATTTCGGCGCCGTTTAATTGGCTCCCTCGTATCGCCCGCGTCGGCTGCGGTGCCCTATTAGAGCGAAAATCCCAATACTGCGCGTTCACTGACCAGACAATTTCGGCGCCGTTTAATTGGCTCCCTCGTATCGCCCGCGTCTGCTGCGGTGCCCTATTAGAGCGAAAACCCCAATACTGCGCGTTCACTGACCAGACAATTTCGGCGCCGTTTAATTTGCTCCCTCGTATCGCCCGCGTCTGCTGCGGTGCCCTATTAGAGCGAAAATCCCAATACTGCGCGTTCACTGACCAGACAATTTCGGCGCCGTTTAATTGGCTCCCTCGTATCGCCCGCGTCGGCTGCGGTGCCCTATTAGAGCGAAAATCCCAATACTGCGCGTTCACTGACCAGACAATTTCGGCGCCGTTTAATTGGCTCCCTCGTATCGCCCGCGTCTGCTGCGGTGCCCTATTAGAGCGAAAATCCCAATACTGCGCGTTCACTGACCAGACAATTTCGGCGCCGTTTAATTGGCTCCCTCGTATCGCCCGCGTCTGCTGCGGTGCCCTATTAGAGCGAAAATCCCAATACTGCGCGTTCACTGACCAGACAATTTCGGCGCCGTTTAATTGGCTCCCTCGTATCGCCCGCGTCTGCTGCGGTGCCCTATTAGAGCGAAAATCCCAATACTGCGCGTTCACTGACCAGACAATTTCGGCGCCGTTTAATTGGCTCCCTCGTATCGCCCGCGTCTGCTGCGGTGCCCTATTAGAGCGAAAATCCCAATACTGCGCGTTCACTGACCAGACAATTTCGGCGCCGTTTAATTGGCTCCCTCGTATCGCCCGCGTCTGCTGCGGTGCCCTATTAGAGCGAAAATCCCAATACTGCGCGTTCACTGACAAGACAATTTCGGCGCCGTTTAATTGGCTCCCTCGTATCGCCCGCGTCTGCTGCGGTGCCCTATTAGATTGAAAATCCCAATACTGCGCGTTCACTGACCAGACAATTTCGGCGCCGTTTAATTGGCTCCCTCGTATCGCCCGCGTCGGCTGCGGTGCCCTATTAGAGCGAAAATCCCAATACTGCGCGTTCACTGACCAGACAATTTCGGCGCCGTTTAATTGGCTCCCTCGTATCGCCCGCGTCTGCTGCGGTGCCCTATTAGAGCGAAAATCCCAATACTGCGCGTTCACTGACCAGACAATTTCGGCGCCGTTTAATTGGCTCCCTCGTATCGCCCGCGTCTGCTGCGGTGCCCTATTAGAGCGAAAATCCCAATACTGCGCGTTCACTGACCAGACAATTTCGGCGCCGTTTAATTGGCTCCCTCGTATCGCCCGCGTCTGCTGCGGTGCCCTATTAGAGCGAAAATCCCAATACTGCGCGTTCACTGACCAGACAATTTCGGCGCCGTTTAATTGGCTCCCTCGTATCGCCCGCGTCGGCTGCGGTGCCCTATTAGAGCGAAAATCCCAATACTGCGCGTTCACTGACCAGACAATTTCGGCGCCGTTTAATTGGCTCCCTCGTATCGCCCGCGTCTGCTGCGGTGCCCTATTAGAGCGAAAATCCTAATACTGCGCGTTCACTGACCAGACAATTTCTGCGCCGTTTAATTGGCTCCCTCGTATCGCCCGCGTCTGCTGCGGTGCCCTATTAGAGCGAAAATCCCAATACTGCGCGTTCACTGACCAGACAATTTCGGCGCCGTTTAATTGGCTCCCTCGTATCGCCCGCGTCTGCTGCGGAGCCCTATTAGAGCGAAAATCCCAATACTGCGCGTTCACTGACCAGACAATTTCGGCGCCGTTTAATTGGCTCCCTCGTATCGCCCGCGTCTGCTGCGGAGCCCTATTAGAGCGAAAATCCCAATACTGCGCGTTCACTGACCAGACAATTTCGGCGCCGTTTAATTGGCTCCCTCGTATCGCCCGCGTCTGCTGCGGAGCCCTATTAGAGCGAAAATCCTAATACTGCGCGTTCACTGACCAGACAATTTCGGCGCCGTTTAATTGGCTCCCTCGTATCGCCCGCGTCTGCTGCGGAGCCCTATTAGAGCGAAAATCCCAATACTGCGCGTTCACTGACCAGACAATTTCGGCGCCGTTTAATTGGCTCCCTCGTATCGCCCGCGTCTGCTGCGGAGCCCTATTAGAGCGAAAATCCCAATACTGCGCGTTCACTGACCAGACAATTTCGGCGCCGTTTAATTGGCTCCCTCGTATCGCCCGCGTCTGCTGCGGAGCCCTATTAGAGCGAAAATCCCAATACTGCGCGTTCACTGACCAGACAATTTCGGCGCCGTTTAATTGGCTCCCTCGTATCGCCCGCGTCTGCTGCGGAGCCCTATTAGAGCGAAAATCCCAATACTGCGCGTTCACTGACCAGACAATTTCGGCGCCGTTTAATTGGCTCCCTCGTATCGCCCGCGTCTGCTGCGGAGCCCTATTAGAGCGAAAATCCTAATACTGCGCGTTCACTGACCAGACAATTTCGGCGCCGTTTAATTGGCTCCCTCGTATCGCCCGCGTCTGCTGCGGAGCCCTATTAGAGCGAAAATCCCAATACTGCGCGTTCACTGACCAGACAATTTCGGCGCCGTTTAATTGGCTCCCTCGTATCGCCCGCGTCTGCTGCGGAGCCCTATTAGAGCGAAAATCCTAATACTGCGCGTTCACTGACCAGACAATTTCGGCGCCGTTTAATTGGCTCCCTCGTATCGCCCGCGTCTGCTGCGGAGCCCTATTAGAGCGAAAATCCCAATACTGCGCGTTCACTGACCAGACAATTTCGGCGCCGTTTAATTGGCTCCCTCGTATCGCCCGCGTCTGCTGCGGAGCCCTATTAGAGCGAAAATCCCAATACTGCGCGTTCACTGACCAGACAATTTCGGCGCCGTTTAATTGGCTCCCTCGTATCGCCCGCGTCTGCTGCGGAGCCCTATTAGAGCGAAAATCCCAATACTGCGCGTTCACTGACCAGACAATTTCGGCGCCGTTTAATTGGCTCCCTCGTATCGCCCGCGTCTGCTGCGGAGCCCTATTAGAGCGA
Organism: Ixodes scapularis; assembly: GCF_016920785.2. Taxonomy (NCBI): domain Eukaryota; kingdom Metazoa; phylum Arthropoda; class Arachnida; order Ixodida; family Ixodidae; genus Ixodes; species Ixodes scapularis. Next base: position 905,574 of record NW_024610148.1, read on the forward strand.
AAATCCTAATACTGCGCGTTCACTGACCAGACAATTTCGGCGCCGTTTAATTGGCTCCCTCGTATCGCCCGCGTCTGCTGCGGAGCCCTATTAGAGCGAAAATCCTAATACTGCGCGTTCACTGACCAGACAATTTCGGCGCCGTTTAATTGGCTCCCTCGTATCGCCCGCGTCTGCTGCGGAGCCCTATTAGAGCGAAAATCCTAATACTGCGCGTTCACTGACCAGACAATTTCGGCGCCGTTTAATTGGCTCCCTCGTATCGCCCGCGTCTGCTGCGGAGCCCTATTAGAGCGAAAATCCCAATACTGCGCGTTCACTGACCAGACAATTTCGGCGCCGTTTAATTGGCTCCCTCGTATCGCCCGCGTCTGCTGCGGAGCCCTATTAGAGCGAAAATCCCAATACTGCGCGTTCACTGACCAGACAATTTCGGCGCCGTTTAATTGGCTCCCTCGTATCGCCCGCGTCTGCTGCGGAGCCCTATTAGAGCGAAAATCCCAATACTGCGCGTTCACTGACCAGACAATTTCGGCGCCGTTTAATTGGCTCCCTCGTATCGCCCGCGTCTGCTGCGGAGCCCTATTAGAGCGAAAATCCTAATACTGCGCGTTCACTGACCAGACAATTTCGGCGCCGTTTAATTGGCTCCCTCGTATCGCCCGCGTCTGCTGCGGAGCCCTATTAGAGCGAAAATCCTAATACTGCGCGTTCACTGACCAGACAATTTCGGCGCCGTTTAATTGGCTCCCTCGTATCGCCCGCGTCTGCTGCGGAGCCCTATTAGAGCGAAAATCCTAATACTGCGCGTTCACTGACCAGACAATTTCGGCGCCGTTTAATTGGCTCCCTCGTATCGCCCGCGTCTGCTGCGGAGCCCTATTAGAGCGAAAATCCTAATACTGCGCGTTCACTGACCAGACAATTTCGGCGCCGTTTAATTGGCTCCCTCGTATCGCCCGCGTCTGCTGCGGAGCCCTATTAGAGCGAAAATCCCAATACTGCGCGTTCACTGACCAGACAATTTCGGCGCCGTTTAATTGGCTCCCTCGTATCGCCCGCGTCTGCTGCGGAGCCCTATTAGAGCGAAAATCCCAATACTGCGCGTTCACTGACCAGACAATTTCGGCGCCGTTTAATTGGCTCCCTCGTATCGCCCGCGTCTGCTGCGGAGCCCTATTAGAGCGAAAATCCCAATACTGCGCGTTCACTGACCAGACAATTTCGGCGCCGTTTAATTGGCTCCCTCGTATCGCCCGCGTCTGCTGCGGAGCCCTATTAGAGCGAAAATCCTAATACTGCGCGTTCACTGACCAGACAATTTCGGCGCCGTTTAATTGGCTCCCTCGTATCGCCCGCGTCTGCTGCGGAGCCCTATTAGAGCGAAAATCCCAATACTGCGCGTTCACTGACCAGACAATTTCGGCGCCGTTTAATTGGCTCCCTCGTATCGCCCGCGTCTGCTGCGGAGCCCTATTAGAGCGAAAATCCTAATACTGCGCGTTCACTGACCAGACAATTTCGGCGCCGTTTAATTGGCTCCCTCGTATCGCCCGCGTCTGCTGCGGAGCCCTATTAGAGCGAAAATCCCAATACTGCGCGTTCACTGACCAGACAATTTCGGCGCCGTTTAATTGGCTCCCTCGTATCGCCCGCGTCTGCTGCGGAGCCCTATTAGAGCGAAAATCCCAATACTGCGCGTTCACTGACCAGACAATTTCGGCGCCGTTTAATTGGCTCCCTCGTATCGCCCGCGTCTGCTGCGGAGCCCTATTAGAGCGAAAATCCTAATACTGCGCGTTCACTGACCAGACAATTTCGGCGCCGTTTAATTGGCTCCCTCGTATCGCCCGCGTCTGCTGCGGAGCCCTATTAGAGCGAAAATCCCAATACTGCGCGTTCACTGACCAGACAATTTCGGCGCCGTTTAATTGGCTCCCTCGTATCGCCCGCGTCTGCTGCGGTGCCCTATTAGAGCGAAAATCCCAATACTGCGCGTTCACTGACCAGACAATTTCGGCGCCGTTTAATTGGCTCCCTCGTATCGCCCGCGTCGGCTGCGGTGCCCTATTAGAGCGAAAATCCCAATACTGCGCGTTCACTGACCAGACAATTTCGGCGCCGTTTAATTGGCTCCCTCGTATCGCCCGCGTCTGCTGCGGTGCCCTATTAGAGCGAAAATCCCAATACTGCGCGTTCACTGACAAGACAATTTCGGCGCCGTTTAATTGGCTCCCTCGTATCGCCCGCGTCGGCTGCGGTGCCCTATTAGAGCGAAAATCCCAATACTGCGCGTTCACTGACCAGACGATTTCGGCGCCGTTTAATTGGCTCCCTCGTATCGCCCGCGTCTGCTGCGGTGCCCTATTAGAGCGAAAATCCCAATACTGCGCGTTCACTGACCAGACAATTTCGGCGCCGTTTAATTGGCTCCCTCGTATCGCCCGCGTCGGCTGCGGTGCCCTATTAGAGCGAAAATCCCAATACTGCGCGTTCACTGACCAGACAATTTCGGCGCCGTTTAATTGGCTCCCTCGTATCGCCCGCGTCTGCTGCGGTGCCCTATTAGAGCGAAAATCCCAATACTGCGCGTTCACTGACCAGACAATTTCGGCGCCGTTTAATTGGCTCCCTCGTATCGCCCGCGTCGGCTGCGGTGCCCTATTAGAGCGAAAATCCCAATACTGCGCGTTCACTGAGCAGACAATTTCGGCGCCGTTTAATTGGCTCCCTCGTATCGCCCGCGTCTGCTGCGGTGCCCTATTAGAGCGAAAATCCCAATACTGCGCGTTCACTGACCAGACAATTTCGGCGCCGTTTAATTGGCTCCCTCGTATCGCCCGCGTCTGCTGCGGTGCCCTATTAGAGCGAAAATCCCAATACTGCGCGTTCACTGACCAGACAATTTCGGCGCCGTTTAATTGGCTCCCTCGTATCGCCCGCGTCTGCTGCGGTGCCCTATTAGAGCGAAAATCCCAATACTGCGCGTTCACTGACAAGACAATTTCGGCGCCGTTTAATTGGCTCCCTCGTATCGCCCGCGTCGGCTGCGGTGCCCTATTAGAGCGAAAATCCCAATACTGCGCGTTCACTGACCAGTCAATTTCGGCGCCGTTTAATTGGCTCCCTCGTATCGCCCGCGTCGGCTGCGGTGCCCTATTAGAGCGAAAATCCCAATACTGCGCGTTCACTGACCAGACAATTTCGGCGCCGTTTAATTGGCTCCCTCGTATCGCCCGCGTCTGCTGCGGTGCCCTATTAGAGCGAAAATCCCAATACTGCGCGTTCACTGACCAGACAATTTCGGCGCCGTTTAATTGGCTCCCTCGTATCGCCCGCGTCGGCTGCGGTGCCCTATTAGAGCGAAAATCCCAATACTGCGCGTTCACTGACCAGACAATTTCGGCGCCGTTTAATTGGCTCCCTCGTATCGCCCGCGTCGGCTGCGGTGCCCTATTAGAGCGAAAATCCCAATACTGCGCGTTCACTGACCAGACAATTTCGGCGCCGTTTAATTGGCTCCCTCGTATCGCCCGCGTCGGCTGCGGTGCCCTATTAGAGCGAAAATCCCAATACTGCGCGTTCACTGACCAGACAATTTCGGCGCCGTTTAATTGGCTCCCTCGTATCGCCCGCGTCGGCTGCGGTGCCCTATTAGAGCGAAAATCCCAATACTGCGCGTTCACTGACAAGACAATTTCGGCGCCGTTTAATTGGCTCCCTCGTATCGCCCGCGTCGGCTGCGGTGCCCTATTAGAGCGAAAATCCCAATACTGCGCGTTCACTGACCAGACAATTTCGGCGCCGTTTAATTGGCTCCCTCGTATCGCCCGCGTCGGCTGCGGTGCCCTATTAGAGCGAAAATCCCAATACTGCGCGTTCACTGACCAGACAATTTCGGCGCCGTTTAATTGGCTCCCTCGTATCGCCCGCGTCGGCTGCGGTGCCCTATTAGAGCGAAAATCCCAATACTGCGCGTTCACTGACCAGACAATTTCGGCGCCGTTTAATTGGCTCCCTCGTATCGCCCGCGTCGGCTGCGGTGCCCTATTAGAGCGAAAATCCCAATACTGCGCGTTCACTGACCAGACAATTTCGGCGCCGTTTAATTGGCTCCCTCGTATCGCCCGCGTCGGCTGCGGTGCCCTATTAGAGCGAAAATCCCAATACTGCGCGTTCACTGACCAGACAATTTCGGCGCCGTTTAATTGGCTCCCTCGTATCGCCCGCGTCGGCTGCGGTGCCCTATTAGAGCGAAAATCCCAATACTGCGCGTTCACTGACAAGACAATTTCGGCGCCGTTTAATTGGCTCCCTCGTATCGCCCGCGTCGGCTGCGGTGCCCTATTAGAGCGAAAATCCCAATACTGCGCGTTCACTGACCAGACAATTTCGGCGCCGTTTAATTGGCTCCCTCGTATCGCCCGCGTCGGCTGCGGTGCCCTATTAGAGCGAAAATCCCAATACTGCGCGTTCACTGACCAGACAATTTCGGCGCCGTTTAATTGGCTCCCTCGTATCGCCCGCGTCGGCTGCGGTGCCCTATTAGAGCGAAAATCCCAATACTGCGCGTTCACTGACCAGACAATTTCGGCGCCGTTTAATTGGCTCCCTCGTATCGCCCGCGTCGGCTGCGGTGCCCTATTAGAGCGAAAATCCCAATACTGCGCGTTCACTGACAAGACAATTTCGGCGCCGTTTAATTGGCTCCCTCTTATCGCCCGCGTCGGCTGCGGTGCCCTATTAGAGCGAAAATCCCAATACTGCGCGTTCACTGACCAGACTATTTCGGCGCCGTTTAATTGGCTCCCTCGTATCGCCCGCGTCTGCTGCGGTGCCCTATTAGAGCGAAAATCCCAATACTGCGCGTTCACTGACCAGACAATTTCGGCGCCGTTTAATTGGCTCCCTCGTATCGCCCGCGTCTGCTGCGGTGCCCTATTAGAGCGAAAATCCCAATACTGCGCGTTCACTGACCAGACAATTTCGGCGCCGTTTAATTGGCTCCCTCGTATCGCCCGCGTCTGCTGCGGTGCCCTATTAGAGCGAAAATCCCAATACTGCGCGTTCACTGACCAGACAATTTCGGCGCCGTTTAATTGGCTCCCTCGTATCGCCCGCGTCTGCTGCGGTGCCCTATTAGAGCGAAAATCCCAATACTGCGCGTTCACTGACCAGACAATTTCGGCGCCGTTTAATTGGCTCCCTCGTATCGCCCGCGTCTGCTGCGGTGCCCTATTAGAGCGAAAATCCCAATACTGCGCGTTCACTGACCAGACAATTTCGGCGCCGTTTAATTGGCTCCCTCGTATCGCCCGCGTCTGCTGCGGTGCCCTATTAGAGCGAAAATCCCAATACTGCGCGTTCACTGACAAGACAATTTCGGCGCCGTTTAATTGGCTCCCTCGTATCGCCCGCGTCTGCTGCGGTGCCCTATTAGAGCGAAAATCCCAATACTGCGCGTTCACTGACCAGACAATTTCGGCGCCGTTTAATTGGCTCCCTCGTATCGCCCGCGTCGGCTGCGGTGCCCTATTAGAGCGAAAATCCCAATACTGCGCGTTCACTGACCAGACAATTTCGGCGCCGTTTAATTGGCTCCCTCGTATCGCCCGCGTCTGCTGCGGTGCCCTATTAGAGCGAAAATCCCAATACTGCGCGTTCACTGACCAGACAATTTCGGCGCCGTTTAATTGGCTCCCTCGTATCGCCCGCGTCTGCTGCGGTGCCCTATTAGAGCGAAAATCCCAATACTGCGCGTTCACTGACCAGACAATTTCGGCGCCGTTTAATTGGCTCCCTCGTATCGCCCGCGTCTGCTGCGGTGCCCTATTAGAGCGAAAATCCCAATACTGCGCGTTCACTGACCAGACAATTTCGGCGCCGTTTAATTGGCTCCCTCGTATCGCCCGCGTCGGCTGCGGTGCCCTATTAGAGCGAAAATCCCAATACTGCGCGTTCACTGACCAGACAATTTCGGCGCCGTTTAATTGGCTCCCTCGTATCGCCCGCGTCTGCTGCGGTGCCCTATTAGAGCGAAAATCCCAATACTGCGCGTTCACTGACCAGACAATTTCTGCGCCGTTTAATTGGCTCCCTCGTATCGCCCGCGTCGGCTGCGGTGCCCTATTAGAGCGAAAATCCCAATACTGCGCGTTCACTGACCAGACAATTTCGGCGCCGTTTAATTGGCTCCCTCGTATCGCCCGCGTCTGCTGCGGTGCCCTATTAGAGCGAAAATCCCAATACTGCGCGTTCACTGACCAGACAATTTCGGCGCCGTTTAATTGGCTCCCTCGTATCGCCCGCGTCTGCTGCGGTGCCCTATTAGAGCGAAAATCCCAATACTGCGCGTTCACTGACCAGACAATTTCGGCGCCGTTTAATTGGCTCCCTCGTATCGCCCGCGTCGGCTGCGGTGCCCTATTAGAGCGAAAATCCCAATACTGCGCGTTCACTGACCAGACAATTTCGGCGCCGTTTAATTGGCTCCCTCGTATCGCCCGCGTCTGCTGCGGTGCCCTATTAGAGCGAAAATCCCAATACTGCGCGTTCACTGACAAGACAATTTCGGCGCCGTTTAATTGGCTCCCTCGTATCGCCCGCGTCGGCTGCGGTGCCCTATTAGAGCGAAAATCCCAATACTGCGCGTTCACTGACCAGACAATTTCGGCGCCGTTTAATTGGCTCCCTCGTATCGCCCGCGTCTGCTGCGGTGCCCTATTAGAGCGAAAATCCCAATACTGCGCGTTCACTGACCAGACAATTTCGGCGCCGTTTAATTGGCTCCCTCGTATCGCCCGCGTCGGCTGCGGTGCCCTATTAGAGCGAAAATCCCAATACTGCGCGTTCACTGACCAGACAATTTCGGCGCCGTTTAATTGGCTCCCTCGTATCGCCCGCGTCTGCTGCGGTGCCCTATTAGAGCGAAAATCCCAATACTGCGCGTTCACTGACCAGACAATTTCGGCGCCGTTTAATTGGCTCCCTCGTATCGCCCGCGTCGGCTGCGGTGCCCTATTAGAGCGAAAATCCCAATACTGCGCGTTCACTGACCAGACAATTTCGGCGCCGTTTAATTGGCTCCCTCGTATCGCCCGCGTCTGCTGCGGTGCCCTATTAGAGCGAAAATCCCAATACTGCGCGTTCACTGACCAGACAATTTCGGCGCCGTTTAATTGGCTCCCTCGTATCGCCCGCGTCTGCTGCGGTGCCCTATTAGAGCGAAAATCCCAATACTGCGCGTTCACTGACCAGACAATTTCGGCGCCGTTTAATTGGCTCCCTCGTATCGCCCGCGTCTGCTGCGGTGCCCTATTAGAGCGAAAATCCCAATACTGCGCGTTCACTGACAAGACAATTTCGGCGCCGTTTAATTGGCTCCCTCGTATCGCCCGCGTCGGCTGCGGTGCCCTATTAGAGCGAAAATCCCAATACTGCGCGTTCACTGACCAGACAATTTCGGCGCCGTTTAATTGGCTCCCTCGTATCGCCCGCGTCGGCTGCGGTGCCCTATTAGAGCGAAAATCCCAATACTGCGCGTTCACTGACCAGACAATTTCGGCGCCGTTTAATTGGCTCCCTCGTATCGCCCGCGTCTGCTGCGGTGCCCTATTAGAGCGAAAATCCCAATACTGCGCGTTCACTGACCAGACAATTTCGGCGCCGTTTAATTGGCTCCCTCGTACCGCCCGCGTCGGCTGCGGTGCCCTATTAGAGCGAAAATCCCAATACTGCGCGTTCACTGACCAGACAATTTCGGCGCCGTTTAATTGGCTCCCTCGTATCGCCCGCGTCGGCTGCGGTGCCCTATTAGAGCGAAAATCCCAATACTGCGCGTTCACTGACCAGACAATTTCGGCGCCGTTTAATTGGCTCCCTCGTATCGCCCGCGTCGGCTGCGGTGCCCTATTAGAGCGAAAATCCCAATACTGCGCGTTCACTGACCAGACAATTTCGGCGCCGTTTAATTGGCTCCCTCGTATCGCCCGCGTCGGCTGCGGTGCCCTATTAGAGCGAAAATCCCAATACTGCGCGTTCACTGACAAGACAATTTCGGCGCCGTTTAATTGGCTCCCTCGTATCGCCCGCGTCGGCTGCGGTGCCCTATTAGAGCGAAAATCCCAATACTGCGCGTTCACTGACCAGACAATTTCGGCGCCGTTTAATTGGCTCCCTCGTATCGCCCGCGTCGGCTGCGGTGCCCTATTAGAGCGAAAATCCCAATACTGCGCGTTCACTGACCAGACAATTTCGGCGCCGTTTAATTGGCTCCCTCGTATCGCCCGCGTCGGCTGCGGTGCCCTATTAGAGCGAAAATCCCAATACTGCGCGTTCACTGACCAGACAATTTCGGCGCCGTTTAATTGGCTCCCTCGTATCGCCCGCGTCGGCTGCGGTGCCCTATTAGAGCGAAAATCCCAATACTGCGCGTTCACTGACCAGACAATTTCGGCGCCGTTTAATTGGCTCCCTCGTATCGCCCGCGTCGGCTGCGGTGCCCTATTAGAGCGAAAATCCCAATACTGCGCGTTCACTGACCAGACAATTTCGGCGCCGTTTAATTGGCTCCCTCGTATCGCCCGCGTCGGCTGCGGTGCCCTATTAGAGCGAAAATCCCAATACTGCGCGTTCACTGACAAGACAATTTCGGCGCCGTTTAATTGGCTCCCTCGTATCGCCCGCGTCGGCTGCGGTGCCCTATTAGAGCGAAAATCCCAATACTGCGCGTTCACTGACCAGACAATTTCGGCGCCGTTTAATTGGCTCCCTCGTATCGCCCGCGTCGGCTGCGGTGCCCTATTAGAGCGAAAATCCCAATACTGCGCGTTCACTGACCAGACAATTTCGGCGCCGTTTAATTGGCTCCCTCGTATCGCCCGCGTCGGCTGCGGTGCCCTATTAGAGCGAAAATCCCAATACTGCGCGTTCACTGACCAGACAATTTCGGCGCCGTTTAATTGGCTCCCTCGTATCGCCCGCGTCGGCTGCGGTGCCCTATTAGAGCGAAAATCCCAATACTGCGCGTTCACTGACAAGACAATTTCGGCGCCGTTTAATTGGCTCCCTCGTATCGCCCGCGTCGGCTGCGGTGCCCTATTAGAGCGAAAATCCCAATACTGCGCGTTCACTGACCAGACTATTTCGGCGCCGTTTAATTGGCTCCCTCGTATCGCCCGCGTCGGCTGCGGTGCCCTATTAGAGCGAAAATCCCAATACTGCGCGTTCACTGACAAGACAATTTCGGCGCCGTTTAATTGGCTCCCTCGTATCGCCCGCGTCGGCTGCGGTGCCCTATTAGAGCGAAAATCCCAATACTGCGCGTTCACTGACGAGACAATTTCGGCGCCGTTTAATTGGCTCCCTCGTATCGCCCGCGTCGGCTGCGGTGCCCTATTAGAGCGAAAATCCCAATACTGCGCGTTCACTGACAAGACAATTTCGGCGCCGTTTAATTGGCTCCCTCGTATCGCCCGCGTCGGCTGCGGTGCCCTATTAGAGCGAAAATCCCAATACTGCGCGTTCACTGACGAGACAATTTCGCCGCCGTTTTATTGGCTCCCTCGCATCGCCCGCGTCGGCTGCGGTGCCCTATTAGAGCGAAAATCCCAATACTGCGCGTTCACTGACAAGACAATTTCGGCGCCGTTTAATTGGCTCCCTCGTATCGCCCGCGTCGGCTGCGGTGCCCTATTAGAGCGAAAATCCGAATACTGCGCGTTCACTGACAAGACAATTTCGGCGCCGTTTAATTGGCTCCCTCGTATCGCCCGCGTCGGCTGCGGTGCAATATTAGAGCGAAAATCTCAATACTGCGCGTTCACTGACCAGACAATTTCGGCGCCGTTTAATTGGCTCCCTCGTATCGCCCGCGTCGGCTGCGGTGCCCTATTAGAGCGAAAATCCCAACACTGCGCGTTCACTGACGAGACAATTTCGGCGCCGTTTAATTGGCTCCCTCGTATCGCCCGCGTCGGCTGCGGTGCCCCATTAGAGCGAAAATCCCAATACTGCGCGTTCACTGACGAGACAATTTCGGCGCCGTTTAATTGGCTCCCTCGTATCGCCCGCGTCGGCTGCGGTGCCCTATTAGAGCGAAAATCCCAATACTGCGCGTTCACTGACAAGACAATTTCGGCACCGTTTAATTGGCTCCCTCGTATCGCCCGCGTCGGCTGCGGTGCCCTATTAGAGCGAAAATCCCAATACTGCGCGTTCACTGACGAGACAATTTCGGCGCCGTTTAATTGGCTCCCTCGTATCGCCCGCGTCGGCTGCGGTGCCCTATTAGAGCGAAAATCCCAATACTGCGCGTTCACTGACGAGACAATTTCGGCGCCGTTTAATTGGCTCCCTCGTATCGCCCGCGTCGGCTGCGGTGCCCTATTAGAGCGAAAATCCGAATACTGCGCGTTCACTGACAAGACAATTTCGGCGCCGTTTAATTGGCTCCCTCGTATCGCCCGCGTCGGCTGCGGTGCAATATTAGAGCGAAAATCCCAATACTGCGCGTTCACTGACCAGACAATTTCGGCGCCGTTTAATTGGCTCCCTCGTATCGCCCGCGTCGGCTGCGGTGCCCTATTAGAGCGAAAATCCCAACACTGCGCGTTCACTGACGAGACGATTTCGGCGCCGTTTAATTGGCTCCCTCGTATCGCCCGCGTCGGCTGCGGTGCCCTATTAGAGCGAAAATCCCAATACTGCGCGTTCACTGACGAGACAATTTCGGCGCCGTTTAATTGGCTCCCTCGTATCGCCCGCGTCGGCTGCGGTGCCCTATTAGAGCGAAAATCCCAATACTGCGCGTTCACTGACAAGACAATTTCGGCACCGTTTAATTGGCTCCCTCGTATCGCCCGCGTCGGCTGCGGTGCCCTATTAGAGCGAAAATCCCAATACTGCGCGTTCACTGACGAGACAATTTCGGCGCCTTTTAATTGGCTCCCTCGTATCGCCCGCGTCGGCTGCGGTGCCCTATTAGAGCGAAAATCCCAATACTGCGCGTTCACTGACGAGACAATTTCGGCGCCGTTTAATTGGCTCCCTCGTATCGCCCGCGTCGGCTGCGGTGCCCTATTAGAGCGAAAATCCCAATACTGCGCGTTCACTGACGAGACAATTTCGGCGCCGTTTAATTGGCTCCCTCGTATCGCCCGCGTCGGCTGCGGTGCCCTATTAGAGCGAAAATCCCAATACTGCGCGTTCACTGACGAGACAATTTCGGCGCCGTTTAATTGGCTCCCTCGTATCGCCCGCGTCGGCTGAGGTGCCCTATTAGAGCGAAAATCCCAATACTGCGCGTTCACTGACAAGACAATTTCGGCGCCGTTTAATTGGCTCCCTCGTATCGCCCGCGTCGGCTGCGGTGCCCTATTAGAGCGAAAATCCCAATACTGCGCGTTCACTGACAAGACAATTTCGGCGCCGTTTAATTGGCTCCCTCGTATCGCCCGCGTCGGCTGCGGTGCCCTATTAGAGCGAAAATCCCAATACTGCGCGTTCACTGACAAGACAATTTCGGCGCCGTTTAATTGGCTCCCTCGTATCGCCCGCGTCGGCTGCGATGCCCTATTAGAGCGAAAATCCCAATACTGCGCGTTCACTGACAAGACAATTTCGGCGCCGTTTAATTGGCTCCCTCGTATCGCCCGCGTCGGCTGCGGTGCCCTATTAGAGCGAAAATCCCAATACTGCGCGTTCACTGACGAGACAATTTCGGCGCCGTTTAATTGGCTCCCTCGTATCGCCCGCGTCGGCTGCGGTGCCCTATTAGAGCGAAAATCCCAATACTGCGCGTTCACTGACGAGACAATTTCGGCGCCGTTTAATTGGCTCCCTCGTATCGCCCGCGTCGGCTGCGGTGCCCTATTAGAGCGAAAATCCCAATACTGCGCGTTCACTGACGAGACAATTTCGGCGCCGTTTAATTGGCTCCCTCGTATCGCCCGCGTCGGCTGCGGTGCCCTATTAGAGCGAAAATCCCAATACTGCGCGTTCACTGACCAGACAATTTCGGCGCCGTTTAATTGGCTCCCTCGTATCGCCCGCGTCGGCTGCGGTGCCCTATTAGAGCGAAAATCCCAATACTGCGCGTTCACTGACAAGACAATTTCGGCGCCGTTTAATTGGCTCCCTCGTATCGCCCGCGTCGGCTGCGGTGCCCTATTAGAGCGAAAATCCCAATACTGCGCGTTCACTGACCAGACAATTTCGGCGCCGTTTAATTGGCTCCCTCGTATCGCCCGCGTCGGCTGCGGTGCCCTATTAGAGCGAAAATCCCAATACTGCGCGTTCACTGACCAGACAATTTCGGCGCCGTTTAATTGGCTCCCTCGTATCGCCCGCGTCGGCTGCGGTGCCCTATTAGAGCGAAAATCCCAATACTGCGCGTTCACTGACCAGACAATTTCGGCGCCGTTTAATTGGCTCCCTCGTATCGCCCGCGTCGGCTGCGGTGCCCTATTAGAGCGAAAATCCCAATACTGCGCGTTCACTGACCAGACAATTTCGGCGCCGTTTAATTGGCTCCCTCGTATCGCCCGCGTCGGCTGCGGTGCCCTATTAGAGCGAAAATCCCAATACTGCGCGTTCACTGACCAGACAATTTCGGCGCCGTTTAATTGGCTCCCTCGTATCGCCCGCGTCGGCTGCGGTGCCCTATTAGAGCGAAAATCCCAATACTGCGCGTTCACTGACAAGACAATTTCGGCGCCGTTTAATTGGCTCCCTCGTATCGCCCGCGTCGGCTGCGGTGCCCTATTAGAGCGAAAATCCCAATACTGCGCGTTCACTGACCAGACAATTTCGGCGCCGTTTAATTGGCTCCCTCGTATCGCCCGCGTCGGCTGCGGTGCCCTATTAGAGCGAAAATCCCAATACTGCGCGTTCACTGACCAGACAATTTCGGCGCCGTTTAATTGGCTCCCTCGTATCGCCCGCGTCGGCTGCGGTGCCCTATTAGAGCGAAAATCCCAATACTGCGCGTTCACTGACCAGACAATTTCGGCGCCGTTTAATTGGCTCCCTCGTATCGCCCGCGTCGGCTGCGGTGCCCTATTAGAGCGAAAATCCCAATACTGCGCGTTCACTGACAAGACAATTTCGGCGCCGTTTAATTGGCTCCCTCGTATCGCCCGCGTCGGCTGCGGTGCCCTATTAGAGCGAAAATCCCAATACTGCGCGTTCACTGACCAGACTATTTCGGCGCCGTTTAATTGGCTCCCTCGTATCGCCCGCGTCGGCTGCGGTGCCCTATTAGAGCGAAAATCCCAATACTGCGCGTTCACTGACAAGACAATTTCGGCGCCGTTTAATTGGCTCCCTCGTATCGCCCGCGTCGGCTGCGGTGCCCTATTAGAGCGAAAATCCCAATACTGCGCGTTCACTGACGAGACAATTTCGGCGCCGTTTAATTGGCTCCCTCGTATCGCCCGCGTCGGCTGCGGTGCCCTATTAGAGCGAAAATCCCAATACTGCGCGTTCACTGACAAGACAATTTCGGCGCCGTTTAATTGGCTCCCTCGTATCGCCCGCGTCGGCTGCGGTGCCCTATTAGAGCGAAAATCCCAATACTGCGCGTTCACTGACGAGACAATTTCGCCGCCGTTTTATTGGCTCCCTCGCATCGCCCGCGTCGGCTGCGGTGCCCTATTAGAGCGAAAATCCCAATACTGCGCGTTCACTGACAAGACAATTTCGGCGCCGTTTAATTGGCTCCCTCGTATCGCCCGCGTCGGCTGCGGTGCCCTATTAGAGCGAAAATCCGAATACTGCGCGTTCACTGACAAGACAATTTCGGCGCCGTTTAATTGGCTCCCTCGTATCGCCCGCGTCGGCTGCGGTGCAATATTAGAGCGAAAATCTCAATACTGCGCGTTCACTGACCAGACAATTTCGGCGCCGTTTAATTGGCTCCCTCGTATCGCCCGCGTCGGCTGCGGTGCCCTATTAGAGCGAAAATCCCAACACTGCGCGTTCACTGACGAGACAATTTCGGCGCCGTTTAATTGGCTCCCTCGTATCGCCCGCGTCGGCTGCGGTGCCCCATTAGAGCGAAAATCCCAATACTGCGCGTTCACTGACGAGACAATTTCGGCGCCGTTTAATTGGCTCCCTCGTATCGCCCGCGTCGGCTGCGGTGCCCTATTAGAGCGAAAATCCCAATACTGCGCGTTCACTGACAAGACAATTTCGGCACCGTTTAATTGGCTCCCTCGTATCGCCCGCGTCGGCTGCGGTGCCCTATTAGAGCGAAAATCCCAATACTGCGCGTTCACTGACGAGACAATTTCGGCGCCGTTTAATTGGCTCCCTCGTATCGCCCGCGTCGGCTGCGGTGCCCTATTAGAGCGAAAATCCCAATACTGCGCGTTCACTGACGAGACAATTTCGGCGCCGTTTAATTGGCTCCCTCGTATCGCCCGCGTCGGCTGCGGTGCCCTATTAGAGCGAAAATCCGAATACTGCGCGTTCACTGACAAGACAATTTCGGCGCCGTTTAATTGGCTCCCTCGTATCGCCCGCGTCGGCTGCGGTGCAATATTAGAGCGAAAATCCCAATACTGCGCGTTCACTGACCAGACAATTTCGGCGCCGTTTAATTGGCTCCCTCGTATCGCCCGCGTCGGCTGCGGTGCCCTATTAGAGCGAAAATCCCAACACTGCGCGTTCACTGACGAGACGATTTCGGCGCCGTTTAATTTGCTCCCTCGTATCGCCCGCGTCGGCTGCGGTGCCCTATTAGAGCGAAAATCCCAATACTGCGCGTTCACTGACGAGACAATTTCGGCGCCGTTTAATTGGCTCCCTCGTATCGCCCGCGTCGGCTGCGGTGCCCTATTAGAGCGAAAATCCCAATACTGCGCGTTCACTGACAAGACAATTTCGGCACCGTTTAATTGGCTCCCTCGTATCGCCCGCGTCGGCTGCGGTGCCCTATTAGAGCGAAAATCCCAATACTGCGCGTTCACTGACGAGACAATTTCGGCGCCTTTTAATTGGCTCCCTCGTATCGCCCGCGTCGGCTGCGGTGCCCTATTAGAGCGAAAATCCCAATACTGCGCGTTCACTGACGAGACAATTTCGGCGCCGTTTAATTGGCTCCCTCGTATCGCCCGCGTCGGCTGCGGTGCCCTATTAGAGCGAAAATCCCAATACTGCGCGTTCACTGACGAGACAATTTCGGCGCCGTTTAATTGGCTCCCTCGTATCGCCCGCGTCGGCTGCGGTGCCCTATTAGAGCGAAAATCCCAATACTGCGCGTTCACTGACGAGACAATTTCGGCGCCGTTTAATTGGCTCCCTCGTATCGCCCGCGTCGGCTGAGGTGCCCTATTAGAGCGAAAATCCCAATACTGCGCGTTCACTGACAAGACAATTTCGGCGCCGTTTAATTGGCTCCCTCGTATCGCCCGCGTCGGCTGCGGTGCCCTATTAGAGCGAAAATCCCAATACTGCGCGTTCACTGACAAGACAATTTCGGCGCCGTTTAATTGGCTCCCTCGTATCGCCCGCGTCGGCTGCGGTGCCCTATTAGAGCGAAAATCCCAATACTGCGCGTTCACTGACAAGACAATTTCGGCGCCGTTTAATTGGCTCCCTCGTATCGCCCGCGTCGGCTGCGATGCCCTATTAGAGCGAAAATCCCAATACTGCGCGTTCACTGACAAGACAATTTCGGCGCCGTTTAATTGGCTCCCTCGTATCGCCCGCGTCGGCTGCGGTGCCCTATTAGAGCGAAAATCCCAATACTGCGCGTTCACTGACGAGACAATTTCGGCGCCGTTTAATTGGCTCCCTCGTATCGCCCGCGTCGGCTGCGGTGCCCTATTAGAGCGAAAATCCCAATACTGCGCGTTCACTGACGAGACAATTTCGGCGCCGTTTAATTGGCTCCCTCGTATCGCCCGCGTCGGCTGCGGTGCCCTATTAGAGCGAAAATCCCAATACTGCGCGTTCACTGACGAGACAATTTCGGCGCCGTTTAATTGGCTCCCTCGTATCGCCCGCGTCGGCTGCGGTGCCCTATTAGAGCGAAAATCCCAATACTGCGCGTTCACTGACGAGACAATTTCGGCGCCGTTTAATTGGCTCCCTCGTATCGCCCGCGTCGGCTGCGGTGCCCTATTAGAGCGAAAATCCCAATACTGCGCGTTCATTGACCAGACAATTTCGGCGCCGTTTAATTGGCTCCCTCGTATCGCCCGCGTCGGCTGCGGTGCCCTATTAGAGCGAAAATCCCAATACTGCGCGTTCACTGACAAGACAATTTCGGCGCCGTTTAATTGGCTCCCTCGTATCGCCCGCGTCGGCTGCGGTGCCCTATTAGAGCGAAAATCCCAATACTGCGCGTTCACTGACGAGACAATTTCGGCGCCGTTTAATTGGCTCCCTCGTATCGCCCGCGTCGGCTGCGGTGCCCTATTAGAGCGAAAATCCCAATACTGCGCGTTCACTGACAAGACAATTTCGGCGCCGTTTAATTGGCTCCCTCGTATCGCCCGCGTCGGCTGCGGTGCCCTATTAGAGCGAAAATCCCAATACTGCGCGATCACTGACGAGACAATTTCGGCGCCGTTTAATTGGCTCCCTCGTATCGCCCGCGTCGGCTGCGGTGCCCTATTAGAGCGAAAATCCCAATACTGCGCGTTCACTGACGAGACAATTTCGGCGCCGTTTAATTGGCTCCCTCGTATCGCCCGCGTCGGCTGGGGTGCCCTATTAGAGCGAAAATCCCAATACTGCGCGTTCACTGACCAGACAATTTCGGCGCCGTTTAATTGGCTCCCTCGTATCGCCCGCGTCGGCTGCGGTGCCCTATTAGAGCGAAAATCCCAATACTGCGCGTTCACTGACGAGACAATTTCGGCGCCGTTTAATTGGCTCCCTCGTATCGCCCGCGTCGGCTGCGGTGCCCTATTAGAGCGAAAATCCCAATACTGCGCGTTCACTGACGAGACAATTTCGGCGCCGTTTAATTGGCTCCCTCGTATCGCCCGCGTCGGCTGCGGTGCCCTATTAGAGCGAAAATCCCAATACTGCGCGTTCACTGACGAGACAATTTCGGCGCCGTTTAATTGGCTCCCTCGTATCGCCCGCGTCGGCTGCGGTGCCCTATTAGAGCGAAAATCCCAATACTGCGCGTTCACTGACGAGACAATTTCGGCGCCGTTTAATTGGCTCCCTCGTATCGCCCGCGTCGGCTGCGGTGCCCTATTAGAGCGAAAATCCCAATACTGCGCGTTCACTGACAAGACAATTTCGGCGCCGTTTAATTGGCTCCCTCGTATCGCCCGCGTCGGCTGCGGTGCCCTATTAGAGCGAAAATCCCAATACTGCGCGTTCACTGACGAGACAATTTCGGCGCCGTTTAATTGGCTCCCTCGTATCGCCCGCGTCGGCTGCGGTGCCCTATTAGAGCGAAAATCCCAATACTGCGCGTTCACTGACGAGACAATTTCGGCGCCGTTTAATTGGCTCCCTCGTATCGCCCGCGTCGGCTGCGGTGCCCTATTAGAGCGAAAATCCCAATACTGCGCGTTCACTGACGAGACAATTTCGGCGCCGTTTAATTGGCTCCCTCGTATCGCCCGCGTCGGCTGCGGTGCCCTATTAGAGCGAAAATCCCAATACTGCGCGTTCACTGACGAGACAGTTTCGGCGCCGTTTAATTGGCTCCCTCGTATCGCCCGCGTCGGCTGCGGTGCCCTATTAGAGCGAAAATCCCAATACTGCGCGTTCACTGACGAGACAATTTCGGCGCCGTTTAATTGGCTCCCTCGTATCGCCCGCGTCGGCTGCGGTGCCCTATTAGAGCGAAAATCCCAATACTGCGCGTTCACCGACGAGACAATTTCGGCGCCGTTTAATTGGCTCCCTCGTATCGCCCGCGTCGGCTGCGGTGCCCTATTAGAGCGAAAATCCCAATACTGCGCGTTCACTGACGAGACAATTTCGGCGCCGTTTAATTGGCTCCCTCGTATCGCCCGCGTCGGCTGCGGTGCCCTATTAGAGCGAAAATCCCAATACTGCGCGTTCACTGACGAGACAATTTCGGCGCCGTTTAATTGGCTCCCTCGTATCGCCCGCGTCGGCTGCGGTGCGCTATTAGAGCGAAAATCCCAATACTGCGCGTTCACTGACAAGACAATTTCGGCGCCGTTTAATTGGCTCCCTCGTATCGCCCGCGTCGGCTGCGGTGCCCTATTAGAGCGAAAATCCCAATACTGCGCGTTCACTGACGAGACAATTTCGGCGCCGTTTAATTGGCTCCCTCGTATCGCCCGCGTCGGCTGCGGTGCCCTATTAGAGCGAAAATCCCAATACTGCGCGTTCACTGACGAGACAATTTCGGCGCCGTTTAATTGGCTCCCTCGTATCGCCCGCGTCGGCTGCGGTGCCCTATTAGAGCGAAAATCCCAATACTGCGCGTTCACTGACGAGACAATTTCGGCGCCGTTTAATTGGCTCCCTCGTATCGCCCGCGTCGGCTGCGGTGCCCTATTAGAGCGAAAATCCCAATACTGCGCGTTCACTGACAAGACAATTTCGGCGCCGTTTAATTGGCTCCCTCGTATCGCCCGCGTCGGCTGCGGTGCCCTATTAGAGCGAAAATCCCAATACTGCGCGTTCACTGACGAGACAATTTCGGCGCCGTTTAATTGGCTCCCTCGTATCGCCCGCGTCGGCTGCGGTGCCCTATTAGAGCGAAAATCCCAATACTGCGCGTTCACTGACGAGACAATTTCGGCGCCGTTTAATTGGCTCCCTCGTATCGCCCGCGTCGGCTGCGGTGCCCTATTAGAGCGAAAATCCCAATACTGCGCGTTCACTGACGAGACAATTTCGGCGCCGTTTAATTGGCTCCCTCGTATCGCCCGCGTCGGCTGCGGTGCCCTATTAGAGCGAAAATCCCAATACTGCGCGTTCACTGACGAGACAATTTCGGCGCCGTTTAATTGGCTCCCTCGTATCGCCCGCGTCGGCTGCGGTGCCCTATTAGAGCGAAAATCCCAATACTGCGCGTTCACTGACGAGACAATTTCGGCGCCGTTTAATTGGCTCCCTCGTATCGCCCGCGTCGGCTGCGGTGCCCTATTAGAGCGAAAATCCCAATACTGCGCGTTCACTGACGAGACAATTTCGGCGCCGTTTAATTGGCTCCCTCGTATCGCCCGCGTCGGCTGCGGTGCCCTATTAGAGCGAAAATCCCAATACTGCGCGTTCACCGACGAGACAATTTCGGCGCCGTTTAATTGGCTCCCTCGTATCGCCCGCGTCGGCTGCGGTGCCCTATTAGAGCGAAAATCCCAATACTGCGCGTTCACTGACGAGACAACTTCGGCGCCGTTTAATTGGCTCCCTCGTATCGCCCGCGTCGGCTGCGGTGCCCTATTAGAGCGAAAATCCCAATACTGCGCGTTCACTGACGAGACAATTTCGGCGCCGTTTAATTGGCTCCGTCGTATCGCCCGCGTCGGCTGCGGTGCCCTATTAGAGCGAAAATCCCAATACTGCGCGTTCACTGACAAGACAATTTCGGCGCCGTTTAATTGGCTCCCTCGTATCGCCCGCGTCGGCTGCGGTGCCCTATTAGAGCGAAAATCCCAATACTGCGCGTTCACTGACGAGACAATTTCGGCGCCGTTTAATTGGCTCCCTCGTATCGCCCGCGTCGGCTGCGGTGCCCTATTAGAGCGAAAATCCCAATACTGCGCGTTCACTGACGAGACAATTTCGGCGCCGTTTAATTGGCTCCCTCGTATCGCCCGCGTCGGCTGCGGTGCCCTATTAGAGCGAAAATCCCAATACTGCGCGTTCACTGACGAGACAACTTCGGCGCCGTTTAATTGGCTCCCTCGTATCGCCCGCGTCGGCTGCGGTGCCCTATTAGAGCGAAAATCCCAATACTGCGCGTTCACTGACGAGACAATTTCGGCGCCGTTTAATTGGCTCCCTCGTATCGCCCGCGTCGGCTGCGGTGCCCTATTAGAACGAAAATCCCAATACTGCGCGTTCACTGACGAGACAATTTCGGCGCCGTTTAATTGGCTCCCTCGTATCGCCCGCGTCGGCTGCGGTGCCCTATTAGAGCGAAAATCCCAATACTGCGCGGTCACTGACAAGACAATTTCGGCGCCGTTTAATTGGCTCCCTCGTATCGCCCGCGTCGGCTGCGGTGCCCTATTAGAGCGAAAATCCCAATACTGCGCGTTCACTGACAAGACAATTTCGGCGCCGTTTAATTGGCTCCCTCGTATCGCCCGCGTCGGCTGCGGTGCCCTATTAGAGCGAAAATCCCAATACTGCGCGTTCACTGACGAGACAATTTCGGCGCCGTTTAATTGGCTCCCTCGTATCGCCCGCGTCGGCTGCGGTGCCCTATTAGAGCGAAAATCCCAATACTGCGCGTTCACTGACGAGACAATTTCGGCGCCGTTTAATTGGCTCCCTCGTATCGCCCGCGTCGGCTGCGGTGCCCTATTAGAGCGAAAATCCCAATACTGCGCGTTCACTGACGAGACAATTTCGGCGCCGTTTAATTGGCTCCCTCGTATCGCCCGCGTCGGCTGCGGTGCCCTATTAGAGCGAAAATCCCAATACTGCGCGTTCACTGACGAGACAATTTCGGCGCCGTTTAATTGGCTCCCTCGTATCGCCCGCGTCGGCTGCGGTGCCCTATTAGAGCGAAAATCCCAATACTGCGCGTTCACTGACGAGACGATTTCGGCGCCGTTTAATTGGCTCCCTCGTATCGCCCGCGTCGGCTGCGGTGCCCTATTAGAGCGAAAATCCCAATACTGCGCGTTCACTGACGAGACAATTTCGGCGCCGTTTAATTGGCTCCCTCGTATCGCCCGCGTCGGCTGCGGTGCCCTATTAGAGCGAAAATCCCAATACTGCGCGTTCACTGACGAGACAATTTCGGCGCCGTTTAATTGGCTCCCTCGTATCGCCCGCGTCGGCTGCGGTGCCCTATTAGAGCGAAAATCCCAATACTGCGCGTTCACTGACGAGACGATTTCGGCGCCGTTTAATTGGCTCCCTCGTATCGCCCGCGTCGGCTGCGGTGCCCTATTAGAGCGAAAATCCCAATACTGCGCGTTCACTGACGAGACAATTTCGGCGCCGTTTAATTGGCTCCCTCGTATCGCCCGCGTCGGCTGCGGTGCCCTATTAGAGCGAAAATCCCAATACTGCGCGTTCACTGACGAGACAATTTCGGCGCCGTTTAATTGGCTCCGTCGTATCGCCCGCGTCGGCTGCGGTGCCCTATTAGAGCGAAAATCCCAATACTGCGCGTTCACTGACAAGACAATTTCGGCGCCGTTTAATTGGCTCCCTCGTATCGCCCGCGTCGGCTGCGGTGCCCTATTAGAGCGAAAATCCCAATACTGCGCGTTCACTGACGAGACAATTTCGGCGCCGTTTAATTGGCTCCCTCGTATCGCCCGCGTCGGCTGCGGTGCCCTATTAGAGCGAAAATCCCAATACTGCGCGTTCACTGACGAGACAATTTCGGCGCCGTTTAATTGGCTCCCTCGTATCGCCCGCGTCGGCTGCGGTGCCCTATTAGAGCGAAAATCCCAATACTGCGCGTTCACTGACGAGACAACTTCGGCGCCGTTTAATTGGCTCCCTCGTATCGCCCGCGTCGGCTGCGGTGCCCTATTAGAGTGAAAATCCCAATACTGCGCGTTCACTGACGAGACAATTTCGGCGCCGTTTAATTGGCTCCCTCGTATCGCCCGCGTCGGCTGCGGTGCCCTATTAGAGCGAAAATCCCAATACTGCGCGTTCACTGACGAGACAATTTCGGCGCCGTTTAATTGGCTCCCTCGTATCGCCCGCGTCGGCTGCGGTGCCCTATTAGAGCGAAAATCCCAATACTGCGCGGTCACTGACAAGACAATTTCGGCGCCGTTTAATTGGCTCCCTCGTATCGCCCGCGTCGGCTGCGGTGCCCTATTAGAGCGAAAATCCCAATACTGCGCGTTCACTGACAAGACAATTTCGGCGCCGTTTAATTGGCTCCCTCGTATCGCCCGCGTCGGCTGCGGTGCCCTATTAGAGCGAAAATCCCAATACTGCGCGTTCACTGACGAGACAATTTCGGCGCCGTTTAATTGGCTCCCTCGTATCGCCCGCGTCGGCTGCGGTGCCCTATTAGAGCGAAAATCCCAATACTGCGCGTTCACTGACGAGACAATTTCGGCGCCGTTTAATTGGCTCCCTCGTATCGCCCGCGTCGGCTGCGGTGCCCTATTAGAGCGAAAATCCCAATACTGCGCGTTCACTGACGAGACAATTTCGGCGCCGTTTAATTGGCTCCCTCGTATCGCCCGCGTCGGCTGCGGTGCCCTATTAGAGCGAAAATCCCAATACTGCGCGTTCACTGACGAGACAATTTCGGCGCCGTTTAATTGGCTCCCTCGTATCGCCCGCGTCGGCTGCGGTGCCCTATTAGAGCGAAAATCCCAATACTGCGCGTTCACTGACGAGACGATTTCGGCGCCGTTTAATTGGCTCCCTCGTATCGCCCGCGTCGGCTGCGGTGCCCTATTAGAGCGAAAATCCCAATACTGCGCGTTCACTGACGAGACAATTTCGGCGCCGTTTAATTGGCTCCCTCGTATCGCCCGCGTCGGCTGCGGTGCCCTATTAGAGCGAAAATCCCAATACTGCGCGTTCACTGACGAGACAATTTCGGCGCCGTTTAATTGGCTCCCTCGTATCGCCCGCGTCGGCTGCGGTGCCCTATTAGAGCGAAAATCCCAATACTGCGCGTTCACTGACGAGACGATTTCGGCGCCGTTTAATTGGCTCCCTCGTATCGCTCGCGTCGGCTGCGGTGCCCTATTAGAGCGAAAATCCCAATACTGCGCGTTCACTGACGAGACAATTTCGGCGCCGTTTAATTGGCTCCCTCGTATCGCCCGCGTCGGCTGCGGTGCCCTATTAGAGCGAAAATCCCAATACTGCGCGTTCACTGACAAGACAATTTCGGCACCGTTTAATTGGCTCCCTCGTATCGCCCGCGTCGGCTGCGGTGCCCTATTAGAGCGAAAATCCCAATACTGCGCGTTCACTGACGAGACAATTTCGGCGCCGTTTAATTGGCTCCCTCGTATCGCCCGCGTCGGCTGCGGTGCCCTATTAGAGCGAAAATCCCAATACTGCGCGTTCACTGACGAGACAATTTCGGCGCCGTTTAATTGGCTCCCTCGTATCGCCCGCGTCGGCTGCGGTGCCCTATTAGAGCGAAAATCCCAATACTGCGCGTTCACTGACGAGACAATTTCGGCGCCGTTTAATTGGCTCCCTCGTATCGCCCGCGTCGGCTGCGGTGCCCTATTAGAGCGAAAATCCCAATACTGCGCGTTCACTGACGAGACAATTTCGGCGCCGTTTAATTGGCTCCCTCGTATCGCCCGCGTCGGCTGAGGTGCCCTATTAGAGCGAAAATCCCAATACTGCGCGTTCACTGACAAGACAATTTCGGCGCCGTTTAATTGGCTCCCTCGTATCGCCCGCGTCGGCTGCGGTGCCCTATTAGAGCGAAAATCCCAATACTGCGCGTTCACTGACAAGACAATTTCGGCGCCGTTTAATTGGCTCCCTCGTATCGCCCGCGTCGGCTGCGGTGCCCTATTAGAGCGAAAATCCCAATACTGCGCGTTCACTGACAAGACAATTTCGGCGCCGTTTAATTGGCTCCCTCGTATCGCCCGCGTCGGCTGCGGTGCCCTATTAGAGCGAAAATCCCAATACTGCGCGTTCACTGACAAGACAATTTCGGCGCCGTTTAATTGGCTCCCTCGTATCGCCCGCGTCGGCTGCGGTGCCCTATTAGAGCGAAAATCCCAATACTGCGCGTTCACTGACGAGACAATTTCGGCGCCGTTTAATTGGCTCCCTCGTATCGCCCGCGTCGGCTGCGGTGCCCTATTAGAGCGAAAATCCCAATACTGCGCGTTCACTGACGAGACAATTTCGGCGCCGTTTAATTGGCTCCCTCGTATCGCCCGCGTCGGCTGCGGTGCCCTATTAGAGCGAAAATCCCAATACTGCGCGTTCACTGACGAGACAATTTCGGCGCCGTTTAATTGGCTCCCTCGTATCGCCCGCGTCGGCTGCGGTGCCCTATTAGAGCGAAAATCCCAATACTGCGCGTTCACTGACGAGACAATTTCGGCGCCGTTTAATTGGCTCCCTCGTATCGCCCGCGTCGGCTGCGGTGCCCTATTAGAGCGAAAATCCCAATACTGCGCGTTCACTGACCAGACAATTTCGGCGCCGTTTAATTGGCTCCCTCGTATCGCCCGCGTCGGCTGCGGTGCCCTATTAGAGCGAAAATCCCAATACTGCGCGTTCACTGACAAGACAATTTCGGCGCCGTTTAATTGGCTCCCTCGTATCGCCCGCGTCGGCTGCGGTGCCCTATTAGAGCGAAAATCCCAATACTGCGCGTTCACTGACGAGACAATTTCGGCGCCGTTCAATTGGCTCCCTCGTATCGCCCGCGTCGGCTGCGGTGCCCTATTAGAGCGAAAATCCCAATACTGCGCGTTCACTGACAAGACAATTTCGGCGCCGTTTAATTGGCTCCCTCGTATCGCCCGCGTCGGCTGCGGTGCCCTATTAGAGCGAAAATCCCAATACTGCGCGATCACTGACGAGACAATTTCGGCGCCGTTTAATTGGCTCCCTCGTATCGCCCGCGTCGGCTGCGGTGCCCTATTAGAGCGAAAATCCCAATACTGCGCGTTCACTGACGAGACAATTTCGGCGCCGTTTAATTGGCTCCCTCGTATCGCCCGCGTCGGCTGGGGTGCCCTATTAGAGCGAAAATCCCAATACTGCGCGTTCACTGACCAGACAATTTCGGCGCCGTTTAATTGGCTCCCTCGTATCGCCCGCGTCGGCTGCGGTGCCCTATTAGAGCGAAAATCCCAATACTGCGCGTTCACTGACGAGACAATTTCGGCGCCGTTTAATTGGCTCCCTCGTATCGCCCGCGTCGGCTGCGGTGCCCTATTAGAGCGAAAATCCCAATACTGCGCGTTCACTGACAAGACAATTTCGGCGCCGTTTAATTGGCTCCCTCGTATCGCCCGCGTCGGCTGCGGTGCCCTATTAGAGCGAAAATCCCAATACTGCGCGTTCACTGACGAGACAATTTCGGCGCCGTTTAATTGGCTCCCTCGTATCGCCCGCGTCGGCTGCGGTGCCCTATTAGAGCGAAAATCCCAATACTGCGCGTTCACTGACAAGACAATTTCGGCGCCGTTTAATTGGCTCCCTCGTATCGCCCGCGTCGGCTGCGGTGCCCTATTAGAGCGAAAATCCCAATACTGCGCGTTCACTGACCAGACAATTTCGGCGCCGTTTAATTGGCTCCCTCGTATCGCCCGCGTCGGCTGCGGTGCCCTATTAGAGCGAAAATCCCAATACTGCGCGTTCACTGACAAGACAATTTCGGCGCCGTTTAATTGGCTCCCTCGTATCGCCCGCGTCGGCTGCGGTGCCCTATTAGAGCGAAAATCCCAATACTGCGCGTGCACTGACGAGACAATTTCGGCGCCGTTTAATTGGCTCCCTCGTATCGCCCGCGTCGGCTGCGGTGCCCTATTAGAGCGAAAATCCCAATACTGCGCGTTCACTGACAAGACAATTTCGGCGCCGTTTAATTGGCTCCCTCGTATCGCCCGCGTCGGCTGCGGTGCCCTATTAGAGCGAAAATCCCAATACTGCGCGTTCACTGACAAGACAATTTCGGCGCCGTTTAATTGGCTCCCTCGTATCGCCCGCGTCGGCTGCGGTGCCCTATTAGAGCGAAAATCCCAATACTGCGCGTTCACTGACGAGACAATTTCGGCGCCGTTTAATTGGCTCCCTCGTATCGCCCGCGTCGGCTGCGGTGCCCTATTCGAGCGAAAATCCCAATACTGCGCGTTCACTGACGAGACAATTTCGGCGCCGTTTAATTGGCTCCCTCGTATCGCCCGCGTCGGCTGCGGTGCCCTATTAGAGCGAAAATCCCAATACTGCGCGTTCACTGACGAGACAATTTCGGCGCCGTTTAATTGGCTCCCTCGTATCGCCCGCGTCGGCTGCGGTGCCCTATTAGAACGAAAATCCCAATACTGCGCGTTCACTGACAAGACAATTTCGGCGCCGTTTAATTGGCTCCCTCGTATCGCCCGCTTCGGCTGCGGTGCCCTATTAGAGCGAAAATCCCAATACTGCGCGTTCACTGACGAGACAATTTCGGCGCCGTTTAATTGGCTCCCTCGTATCGCCCGCGTCGGCTGCGGTGCCCTATTAGAGCGAAAATCCCAATACTGCGCGTTCACTGACGAGACAATTTCGGCGCCGTTTAATTGGCTCCCTCGTATCGCCCGCGTCGGCTGCGGTGCCCTATTAGAGCGAAAATCCCAATAGTGCGCGTTCACTGACGAGACAATTTCGGCGCCGTTTAATTGGCTCCCTCGTATCGCCCGCGTCGGCTGCGGTGCCCTATTAGAGCGAAAATCCCAATACTGCGCGTTCACTGACGAGACAATTTCGGCGCCGTTTAATTGGCTCCCTCGTATCGCCCGCGTCGGCTGCGGTGCCCTATTAGAGCGAAAATCCCAATACTGCGCGTTCACTGACGAGACAATTTCGGCGCCGTTTAATTGGCTCCCTCGTATCGCCCGCGTCGGCTGCGGTGCCCTATTAGAGCGAAAATCCCAATACTGCGCGTTCACTGACGAGACAATTTCGGCGCCGTTTAATTGGCTCCCTCGTATCGCCCGCGTCGGCTGCGGTGCCCTATTAGAGCGAAAATCCCAATACTGCGCGTTCACTGACGAGACAATTTCGGCGCCGTTTAATTGGCTCCCTCGTATCGCCCGCGTCGGCTGCGGTGCCCTATTAGAGCGAAAATCCCAATACTGCGCGTTCACTGACGAGACAATTTCGGCGCCGTTTAATTGGCTCCCTCGTATCGCCCGCGTCGGCTGCGGTGCCCTATTAGAGCGAAAATCCCAATACTGCGCGTTCACTGACGAGACAATTTCGGCGCCGTTTAATTGGCTCCCTCGTATCGCCCGCGTCGGCTGCGGTGCCCTATTAGAGCGAAAATCCCAATACTGCGCGTTCACTGACGAGACAATTTCGGCGCCGTTTAATTGGCTCCCTCGTATCGCCCGCGTCGGCTGCGGTGCCCTATTAGAGCGAAAATCCCAATACTGCGCGTTCACTGACGAGACAATTTCGGCGCCGTTTAATTGGCTCCCTCGTATCGCCCGCGTCGGCTGCGGTGCCCTATTAGAGCGAAAATCCCAATACTGCGCGTTCACTGACGAGACAGTTTCGGCGCCGTTTAATTGGCTCCCTCGTATCGCCCGCGTCGGCTGCGGTGCCCTATTAGAGCGAAAATCCCAATACTGCGCGTTCACTGACGAGACAATTTCGGCGCCGTTTAATTGGCTCCCTCGTATCGCCCGCGTCGGCTGCGGTGCCCTATTAGAGCGAAAATCCCAATACTGCGCGTTCACCGACGAGACAATTTCGGCGCCGTTTAATTGGCTCCCTCGTATCGCCCGCGTCGGCTGCGGTGCCCTATTAGAGCGAAAATCCCAATACTGCGCGTTCACTGACGAGACAATTTCGGCGCCGTTTAATTGGCTCCCTCGTATCGCCCGCGTCGGCTGCGGTGCCCTATTAGAGCGAAAATCCCAATACTGCGCGTTCACTGACGAGACAATTTCGGCGCCGTTTAATTGGCTCCCTCGTATCGCCCGCGTCGGCTGCGGTGCCCTATTAGAGCGAAAATCCCAATACTGCGCGTTCACTGACAAGACAATTTCGGCGCCGTTTAATTGGCTCCCTCGTATCGCCCGCGTCGGCTGCGGTGCCCTATTAGAGCGAAAATCCCAATACTGCGCGTTCACTGACGAGACAATTTCGGCGCCGTTTAATTGGCTCCCTCGTATCGCCCGCGTCGGCTGCGGTGCCCTATTAGAGCGAAAATCCCAATACTGCGCGTTCACTGACGAGACAATTTCGGCGTCGTTTAATTGGCTCCCTCGTATCGCCCGCGTCGGCTGCGGTGCCCTATTAGAGCGAAAATCCCAATACTGCGCGTTCACTGACGAGACAATTTCGGCGCCGTTTAATTGGCTCCCTCGTATCGCCCGCGTCGGCTGCGGTGCCCTATTAGAGCGAAAATCCCAATACTGCGCGTTCACTGACAAGACAATTTCGGCGCCGTTTAATTGGCTCCCTCGTATCGCCCGCGTCGGCTGCGGTGCCCTATTAGAGCGAAAATCCCAATACTGCGCGTTCACTGACGAGACAACTTCGGCGCCGTTTAATTGGCTCCCTCGTATCGCCCGCGTCGGCTGCGGTGCCCTATTAGAGCGAAAATCCCAATACTGCGCGTTCACTGACGAGACAATTTCGGCGCCGTTTAATTGGCTCCCTCGTATCGCCCGCGTCGGCTGCGGTGCCCTATTAGAGCGAAAATCCCAATACTGCGCGTTCACTGACGAGACAATTTCGGCGCCGTTTAATTGGCTCCCTCGTATCGCCCGCGTCGGCTGCGGTGCCCTATTAGAGCGAAAATCCCAATACTGCGCGTTCACTGACGAGACAATTTCGGCGCCGTTTAATTGGCTCCCTCGTATCGCCCGCGTCGGCTCCGGTGCCCTATTAGAGCGAAAATCCCAATACTGCGCGTTCACTGACGAGACAATTTTGGCGCCGTTTAATTGGCTCCCTCGTATCGCCCGCGTCGGCTGCGGTGCCCTATTAGAGCGAAAATCCCAATACTGCGCGTTCACCGACGAGACAATTTCGGCGCCGTTTAATTGGCTCCCTCGTATCGCCCGCGTCGGCTGCGGTGCCCTATTAGAGCGAAAATCCCAATACTGCGCGTTCACCGACGAGACAATTTCGGCGCCGTTTAATTGGCTCCCTCGTATCGCCCGCGTCGGCTGCGGTGCCCTATTAGAGCGAAAATCCCAATACTGCGCGTTCACTGACGAGACAACTTCGGCGCCGTTTAATTGGCTCCCTCGTATTGCCCGCGTCGGCTGCGGTGCCCTATTAGAGCGAAAATCCCAATACTGCGCGTTCACTGACGAGACAATTTCGGCGCCGTTTAATTGGCTCCGTCGTATCGCCCGCGTCGGCTGCGGTGCCCTATTAGAGCGAAAATCCCAATACTGCGCGTTCACTGACAAGACAATTTGGCGCCGTTTAATTGGCTCCCTCGTATCGCCCGCGTCGGCTGCGGTGCCCTATTAGAGCGAAAATCCCAATACTGCGCGTTCACTGACGAGACAATTTCGGCGCCGTTTAATTGGCTCCCTCGTATCGCCCGCGTCGGCTGCGGTGCCCTATTAGAGCGAAAATCCCAATACTGCGCGTTCACTGACGAGACAATTTCGGCGCCGTTTAATTGGCTCCCTCGTATCGCCCGCGTCGGCTGCGGTGCCCTATTAGAGCGAAAATCCCAATACTGCGCGTTCACTGACGAGACAACTTCGGCGCCGTTTAATTGGCTCCCTCGTATCGCCCGCGTCGGCTGCGGTGCCCTATTAGAGCGAAAATCCCAATACTGCGCGTTCACTGACGAGACAATTTCGGCGCCGTTTAATTGGCTCCCTCGTATCGCCCGCGTCGGCTGCGGTGCCCTATTAGAGCGAAAATCCCAATACTGCGCGTTCACTGACGAGACAATTTCGGCGCCGTTTAATTGGCTCCCTCGTATCGCCCGCGTCGGCTGCGGTGCCCTATTAGAGCGAAAATCCCAATACTGCGCGGTCACTGACAAGACAATTTCGGCGCCGTTTAATTGGCTCCCTCGTATCGCCCGCGTCGGCTGCGGTGCCCTATTAGAGCGAAAATCCCAATACTGCGCGTTCACTGACAAGACAATTTCGGCGCCGTTTAATTGGCTCCCTCGTATCGCCCGCGTCGGCTGCGGTGCCCTATTAGAGCGAAAATCCCAATACTGCGCGTTCACTGACGAGACAATTTCGGCGCCGTTTAATTGGCTCCCTCGTATCGCCCGCGTCGGCTGCGGTGCCCTATTAGAGCGAAAATCCCAATACTGCGCGTTCACTGACGAGACAATTTCGGCGCCGTTTAATTGGCTCCCTCGTATCGCCCGCGTCGGCTGCGGTGCCCTATTAGAGCGAAAATCCCAATACTGCGCGTTCACTGACGAGACAATTTCGGCGCCGTTTAATTGGCTCCCTCGTATCGCCCGCGTCGGCTGCGGTGCCCTATTAGAGCGAAAATCCCAATACTGCGCGTTCACTGACGAGACAATTTCGGCGCCGTTTAATTGGCTCCCTCGTATCGCCCGCGTCGGCTGCGGTGCCCTATTAGAGCGAAAATCCCAATACTGCGCGTTCACTGACGAGACAATTTCGGCGCCGTTTAATTGGCTCCCTCGTATCGCCCGCGTCGGCTGCGGTGCCCTATTAGAGCGAAAATCCCAATACTGCGCGTTCACTGACGAGACGATTTCGGCGCCGTTTAATTGGCTCCCTCGTATCGCCCGCGTCGGCTGCGGTGCCCTATTAGAGCGAAAATCCCAATACTGCGCGTTCACTGACGAGACGATTTCGGCGCCGTTTAATTGGCTCCCTCGTATCGCCCGCGTCGGCTGCGGTGCCCTATTAGAGCGAAAACCCCAATACTGCGCGTTCACTGACGAGACAATTTCGGCGCCGTTTAATTGGCTCCCTCGTATCGCCCGCGTCGGCTGCGGTGCCCTATTAGAGCGAAAATCCCAATACTGCGCGTTCACTGACGAGACGATTTCGGCGCCGTTTAATTGGCTCCCTGGTATCGCCCGCGTCGGCTGCGGTGCCCTATTAGAGCAAAAATCCCAATACTGCGCGTTCACTGACGAGACAATTTCGGCGCCGTTTAATTGGCTCCCTCGTATCGCCCGCGTCGGCTGCGGTGCCCTATTAGAGCGAAAATCCCAATACTGCGCGTTCACTGACGAGACAATTTCGGCGCCGTTTAATTGGCTCCCTCGTATCGCCCGCGTCGGCTGCGGTGCCCTATTAGAGCGAAAATCCCAATACTGCGCGTTCACTGACGAGACAATTTCGGCGCCGTTTAATTGGCTCCCTCGTATCGCCCGCGTCGGCTGCGGTGCCCTATTAGAGCGAAAATCCCAATACTGCGCGGTCACTGACGAGACGATTTCGGCGCCGTTTAATTGGCTCCCTCGTATCGCCCGCGTCGGCTGCGGTGCCCTATTAGAGCGAAAATCCCAATACTGCGCGTTCACTGACGAGACGATTTCGGCGCAGTTTAATTGGCTCCCTCGTATCGCCCGCGTCGGCTGCGGTGCCCTATTAGAGCGAAAATCCCAATACTGCGCGTTCACTGACGAGACAATTTCGGCGCCGTTTAATTGGCTCCCTCGTATCGCCCGCGTCGGCTGCGGTGCCCTATTAGAGCGAAAATCCCAATACTGCGCGTTCACTGACGAGACGATTTCGGCGCCGTTTAATTGGCTCCCTCGTATCGCCCGCGTCGGCTGCGGTGCCCTATTAGAGCGAAAATCCCAATACTGCGCGTTCACTGACGAGACGATTTCGGCGCCGTTTAATTGGCTCCCTCGTATCGCCCGCGTCGGCTGCGGTGCCCTATTAGAGCGAAAATCCCAATACTGCGCGTTCACTGACGAGACGATTTCGGCGCCGTTTAATTGGCTCCCTCGTATCGCCCGCGTCGGCTGCGGTGCCCTATTAGAGCGAAAATCCCAATACTGCGCGTTCACTGACGAGACAATTTCGGCGCCGTTTAATTGGCTCCCTCGTATCGCCCGCGTCGGCTGCGGTGCCCTATTAGAGCGAAAATCCCAATACTGCGCGTTCACTGACGAGACGATTTCGGCGCCGTTTAATTGGCTCCCTCGTATCGCCCGCGTCGGCTGCGGTGCCCTATTAGAGCGAAAATCCCAATACTGCGCCTTCACTGACGAGACAATTTCGGCGCCGTTTAATTGGCTCCCTCGTATCACCCGCGTCGGCTGCGGTGCCCTATTAGAGCGAAAATCCCAATACTGCGCGTTCACTGACGAGACGATTTCGGCGCAGTTTAATTGGCTCCCTCGTATCGCCCGCGTCGGCTGCGGTGCCCTATTAGAGCGAAAATCCCAATACTGCGCGTTCACTGACGAGACGATTTCGGCGCAGTTTAATTGGCTCCCTCGTATCACCCGCGTCGGCTGCGGGGCCCTATTAGAGCGAAAATCCCAATACTGCGCGTTCACTGACGAGACGATTTCGGCGCCGTTTAATTGGCTCCCTCGTATCGCCCGCGTCGGCTGCGGTGCCCTATTAGAGCGAAAATCCCAATACTGCGCGTTCACTGACGAGACGATTTCGGCGCAGTTTAATTGGCTCCCTCGTATCGCCCGCGTCGGCTGCGGTGCCCTATTAGAGCGAAAACCCCAATACTGCGCGTTCACTGACGAGACAATTTCGGCGCCGTTTAATTGGCTCCCTCGTATCGCCCGCGTCGGCTGCGGTGCCCTATTAGAGCGAAAATCCCAATACTGCGCGTTCACTGACGAGACGATTTCGGCGCCGTTTAATTGGCTCCCTCGTATCGCCCGCGTCGGCTGCGGTGCCCTATTAGAGCAAAAATCCCAATACTGCGCGTTCACTGACGAGACAATTTCGGCGCCGTTTAATTGGCTCCCTCGTATCGCCCGCGTCGGCTGCGGTGCCCTATTAGAGCGAAAATCCCAATACTGCGCGTTCACTGACGAGACAATTTCGGCGCCGTTTAATTGGCTCCCTCGTATCGCCCGCGTCGGCTGCGGTGCCCTATTAGAGCGAAAATCCCAATACTGCGCGTTCACTGACGAGACAATTTCGGCGCCGTTTAATTGGCTCCCTCGTATCGCCCGCGTCGGCTGCGGTGCCCTATTAGAGCGAAAATCCCAATACTGCGCGGTCACTGACGAGACGATTTCGGCGCCGTTTAATTGGCTCCCTCGTATCGCCCGCGTCGGCTGCGGTGCCCTATTAGAGCGAAAATCCCAATACTGCGCGTTCACTGACGAGACGATTTCGGCGCAGTTTAATTGGCTCCCTCGTATCGCCCGCGTCGGCTGCGGTGCCCTATTAGAGCGAAAATCCCAATACTGCGCGTTCACTGACGAGACAATTTCGGCGCCGTTTAATTGGCTCCCTCGTATCGCCCGCGTCGGCTGCGGTGCCCTATTAGAGCGAAAATCCCAATACTGCGCGTTCACTGACGAGACGATTTCGGCGCCGTTTAATTGGCTCCCTCGTATCGCCCGCGTCGGCTGCGGTGCCCTATTAGAGCGAAAATCCCAATACTGCGCGTTCACTGACGAGACGATTTCGGCGCCGTTTAATTGGCTCCCTCGTATCGCCCGCGTCGGCTGCGGTGCCCTATTAGAGCGAAAATCCCAATACTGCGTGTTCACTGACGAGACGATTTCGGCGCCGTTTAATTGGCTCCCTCGTATCGCCCGCGTCGGCTGCGGTGCCCTATTAGAGCGAAAATCCCAATACTGCGCGTTCACTGACGAGACGATTTCGGCGCCGTTTAATTGGCTCCCTCGTATCGCCCGCGTCGGCTGCGGTGCCCTATTAGAGCGAAAATCCCAATACTGCGCGTTCACTGACGAGACGATTTCGGCGCCGTTTAATTGGCTCCCTCGTATCGCCCGCGTCGGCTGCGGTGCCCTATTAGAGCGAAAATCCCAATACTGCGCGTTCACTGACGAGACGATTTCGGCGCCGTTTAATTGGCTCCCTCGTATCGCCCGCGTCGGCTGCGGTGCCCTATTAGAGCGAAAATCCCAATACTGCGCGTTCACTGACGAGACGATTTCGGCGCAGTTTAATTGGCTCCCTCGTATCGCCCGCGTCGGCTGCGGTGCCCTATTAGAGCGAAAATCCCAATACTGCGCGTTCACTGACGAGACGATTTCGGCGCCGTTTAATTGGCTCCCTCGTATCGCCCGCGTCGGCTGCGGTGCCCTATTAGAGCGAAAATCCCAATACTGCGCGTTCACTGACGAGACAATTTCGGCGCCGTTTAATTGGCTCCCTCGTATCGCCCGCGTCGGCTGCGGTGCCCTATTAGAGCGAAAATCCCAAAACTGCGCGTTCACTGACGAGACAATTTCGGCGCCGTTTAATTGGCTCCCTCGTATCGCCCGCGTCGGCTGCGGTGCCCTATTAGAGCGAAAATCCCAATACTGCGCGTTCACTGACGAGACAATTTCGGCGCCGTTTAATTGGCTCCCTCGTATCGCCCGCGTCGGCTGCGGTGCCCTATTAGAGCGAAAATCCCAATACTGCGCGGTCACTGACGAGACGATTTCGGCGCCGTTTAATTGGCTCCCTCGTATCGCCCGCGTCGGCTGCGGTGCCCTATTAGAGCGAAAATCCCAATACTGCGCGTTCACTGACGAGACGATTTCGGCGCAGTTTAATTGGCTCCCTCGTATCGCCCGCGTCGGCTGCGGTGCCCTATTAGAGCGAAAATCCAATACTGCGCGTTCACTGACGAGACAATTTCGGCGCCGTTTAATTGGCTCCCTCGTATCGCCCGCGTCGGCTGCGGTGCCCTATTAGAGCGAAAATCCCAATACTGCGCGTTCACTGACGAGACGATTTCGGCGCCGTTTAATTGGCTCCCTCGTATCGCCCGCGTCGGCTGCGGTGCCCTATTAGAGCGAAAATCCCAATACTGCGTGTTCACTGACGAGACGATTTCGGCGCCGTTTAATTGGCTCCCTCGTATCGCCCGCGTCGGCTGCGGTGCCCTATTAGAGCGAAAATCCCAATACTGCGCGTTCACTGACGAGACGATTTCGGCGCCGTTTAATTGGCTCCCTCGTATCGCCCGCGTCGGCTGCGGTGCCCTATTAGAGCGAAAATCCCAATACTGCGCGTTCACTGACGAGAGAATTTCGGCGCCGTTTAATTGGCTCCCTCGTATCGCCCGCGTCGGCTGCGGTGCCCTATTAGAGCGAAAATCCCAATACTGCGCGTTCACTGACGAGACGATTTCGGCGCCGTTTAATTGGCTCCCTCGTATCGCCCGCGTCGGCTGCGGTGCCCTATTAGAGCGAAAATCCCAATACTGCGCGTTCACTGACGAGACAATTTCGGCGCCGTTTAATTGGCTCCCTCGTATCGCCGCGTCGGCTGCGGTGCCCTATTAGAGCGAAAATCCCAATACTGCGCGTTCACTGACGAGACAATTTCGGCGCCGTTTAATTGGCTCCCTCGTATCGCCCGCGTCGGCTGCGGTGCCCTATTAGAGCGAAAATCCCAATACTGCGCGTTCACTGACGAGACGATTTCGGCGCCGTTTAATTGGCTCCCTCGTATCGCCCGCGTCGGCTGCGGTGCCCTATTAGAGCGAAAATCCCAATACTGCGCGTTCACTGACGAGACAATTTCGGCGCCGTTTAATTGGCTCCCTCGTATCGCCCGCGTCGGCTGCGGTGCCCTATTAGAGCGAAAATCCCAATACTGCGCGTTCACTGACGAGACAATTTCGGCGCCGTTTAATTGGCTCCCTCGTATCGCCCGCGTCGGCTGCGGTGCCCTATTAGAGCGAAAATCCCAATACTGCGTGTTCACTGACGAGACGATTTCGGCGCCGTTTAATTGGCTCCCTCGTATCGCCCGCGTCGGCTGCGGTGCCCTATTAGAGCGAAAATCCCAATACTGCGCGTTCACTGACGAGACAATTTCGGCGCCGTTT
This sequence comes from Ixodes scapularis, assembly GCF_016920785.2. Taxonomy (NCBI): domain Eukaryota; kingdom Metazoa; phylum Arthropoda; class Arachnida; order Ixodida; family Ixodidae; genus Ixodes; species Ixodes scapularis. The sequence continues at coordinate 941,358 of NW_024610148.1, forward strand.
AATTGGCTCCCTCGTATCGCCCGCGTCGGCTGCGGTGCCCTATTAGAGCGAAAATCCCAATACTGCGCGTTCACTGACGAGACGATTTCGGCGCAGTTTAATTGGCTCCCTCGTATCGCCCGCGTCGGCTGCGGTGCCCTATTAGAGCGAAAATCCCAATACTGCGCGTTCACTGACGAGACGATTTCGGCGCCGTTTAATTGGCTCCCTCGTATCGCCCGCGTCGGCTGCGGTGCCCTATTAGAGCGAAAATCCCAATACTGCGCGTTCACTGACGAGACGATTTCGGCGCAGTTTAATTGGCTCCCTCGTATCGCCCGCGTCGGCTGCGGTGCCCTATTAGAGCGAAAATCCCAATACTGCGCGTTCACTGACGAGACGATTTCGGCGCAGTTTAATTGGCTCCCTCGTATCGCCCGCGTCGGCTGCGGTGCCCTATTAGAGCGAAAATGCCAATACTGCGCGTTCACTGACGAGACGATTTCGGCGCAGTTTAATTGGCTCCCTCGTATCGCGCGCGTCGGCTGCGGTGCCCTATTAGAGCGAAAATCCCAATACTGCGCGTTCACTGACGAGACGATTTCGGCGCCGTTTAATTGGCTCCCTCGTATCGCCCGCGTCGGCTGCGGTGCCCTATTAGAGCGAAAATCCCAATACTGCGCGTTCACTGACGAGACAATTTTGGCGCCGTTTAATTGGCTCCCTCGTATCGCCCGCGTCGGCTGCGGTGCCCTATTAGAGCGAAAATCCCAAAACTGCTCGTTCACTGACGAGACAATTTCGGCGCCGTTTAATTGGCTCCCTCGTATCGCCCGCGTCGGCTGCGGTGCCCTATTAGAGCGAAAATCCCAATACTGCGCGTTCACTGACGAGACGATTTCGGCGCCGTTTAATTGGCTCCCTCGTATCGCCCGCGTCGGCTGCGGTGCCCTATTAGAGCGAAAATCCCAATACTGCGCGTTCACTGACGAGACAATTTCGGCGCCGTTTAATTGGCTCCCTCGTATCGCCCGCGTCGGCTGCGGTGCCCTATTAGAGCGAAAATCCCAATACTGCGCGTTCACTGACGAGACGATTTCGGCGCAGTTTAATTGGCTCCCTCGTATCGCCCGCGTCGGCTGCGGTGCCCTATTAGAGCGAAAATCCCAATACTGCGCGTTCACTGACGAGACGATTTCGGCGCCGTTTAATTGGCTCCCTCGTATCGCCCGCGTCGGCTGCGGTGCCCTATTAGAGCGAAAATCCCAATACTGCGCGTTCACTGACGAGACAATTTCGGCGCCGTTTAATTGGCTCCCTCGTATCGCCCGCGTCGGCTGCGGTGCCCTATTAGAGCGAAAATGCCAATACTGCGCGTTCACTGACGAGACGATTTCGGCGCAGTTTAATTGGCTCCCTCGTATCGCCCGCGTCGGCTGCGGTGCCCTATTAGAGCGAAAATCCCAATACTGCGCGTTCACTGACGAGACGATTTCGGCGCAGTTTAATTGGCTCCCTCGTATCACCCGCGTCGGCTGCGGTGCCCTATTAGAGCGGAAATCCCAATACTGCGCGTTCACTGACGAGACGATTTCGGCGCCGTTTAATTGGCTCCCTCGTATCGCCCGCGTCGGCTGCGGTGCCCTATTAGAGCGAAAATCCCAATACTGCGCGTTCACTGACGAGACGATTTCGGCGCAGTTTAATTGGCTCCCTCGTATCGCCCGCGTCGGCTGCGGTGCCCTATTAGAGCGAAAATCCCAATACTGCGCGTTCACTGACGAGACGATTTCGGCGCCGTTTAATTGGCTCCCTCGTATCGCCCGCGTCGGCTGCGGTGCCCTATTAGAGCGAAAATCCCAATACTGCGCGTTCACTGACGAGACGATTTCGGCGCCGTTTAATTGGCTCCCTCGTATCGCCCGCGTCGGCTGCGGTGCCCTATTAGAGCGAAAATCCCAATACTGCGCGTTCACTGACGAGACGATTTCGGCGCCGTTTAATTGGCTCCCTCGTATCGCCCGCGTCGGCTGCGGTGCCCTATTAGAGCGAAAATCCCAAAACTGCGCGTTCACTGACGAGACAATTTCGGCGCCGTTTAATTGGCTCCCTCGTATCGCCCGCGTCGGCTGCGGTGCCCTATTAGAGCGAAAATCCCAATACTGCGCGTTCACTGACGAGACGATTTCGGCGCCGTTTAATTGGCTCCCTCGTATCGCCCGCGTCGGCTGCGGTGCCCTATTAGAGCGAAAATCCCAATACTGCGCGTTCACTGACGAGACAATTTCGGCGCCGTTTAATTGGCTCCCTCGTATCGCCCGCGTCGGCTGCGGTGCCCTATTAGAGCGAAAATCCCAATACTGCGCGTTCACTGACGAGACGATTTCGGCGCCGTTTAATTGGCTCCCTCGTATCGCCCGCGTCGGCTGCGGTGCCCTATTAGAGCGAAAATCCCAATACTGCGCGTTCACTGACGAGACAATTTCGGCGCCGTTTAATTGGCTCCCTCGTATCGCCCGCGTCGGCTGCGGTGCCCTATTAGAGCGAAAATCCCAATACTGCGCGTTCACTGACGAGACGATTTCGGCGCAGTTTAATTGGCTCCCTCGTATCGCCCGCGTCGGCTGCGGTGCCCTATTAGAGCGAAAATCCCAATACTGCGCGTTCACTGACGAGACAATTTCGGCGCCGTTTAATTGGCTCCCTCGTATCGCCCGCGTCGGCTGCGGTGCCCTATTAGAGCGAAAATCCCAATACTGCGCGTTCACTGACGAGACGATTTCGGCGCCGTTTAATTGGCTCCCTCGTATCGCCCGCGTCGGCTGCGGTGCCCTATTAGAGCGAAAATCCCAATACTGCGCGTTCACTGACGAGACGATTTCGGCGCAGTTTAATTGGCTCCCTCATATCGCCCGCGTCGGCTGCGGTGCCCTATTAGAGCGAAAATCCCAATACTGCGCGTTCACTGACGAGACAATTTCGGCGCCGTTTAATTGGCTCCCTCGTATCGCCCGCGTCGGCTGCGGTGCCCTATTAGAGCGAAAATCCCAATACTGCGCGTTCACTGACGAGACGATTTCGGCGCCGTTTAATTGGCTCCCTCGTATCGCCCGCGTCGGCTGCGGTGCCCTATTAGAGCGAAAATCCCAGTACTGCGCGTTCACTGACGAGACGATTTCGGCGCCGTTTAATTGGCTCCCTCGTATCGCCCGCGTCGGCTGCGGTGCCCTATTAGAGCGAAAATCCCAATACTGCGCGTTCACTGACGAGACAATTTCGGCGCCGTTTAATTGGCTCCCTCGTATCGCCCGCGTCGGCTGCGGTGCCCTATTAGAGCGAAAATCCCAATACTGCGCGTTCACTGACGAGACGATTTCGGCGCCGTTTAATTGGCTCCCTCGTATCGCCCGCGTCGGCTGCGGTGCCCTATTAGAGCGAAAATCCCAATACTGCGCGTTCACTGACGAGACGATTTCGGCGCCGTTTAATTGGCTCCCTCGTATCGCCCGCGTCGGCTGCGGTGCCCTATTAGAGCGAAAATCCCAATACTGCGCGTTCACTGACGAGACAATTTCGGCGCCGTTTAATTGGCTCCCTCGTATCGCCCGCGTCGGCTGCGGTGCTCTATTAGAGCGAAAATCCCAATACTGCGCGTTCACTGACGAGACAATTTCGGCGCCGTTTAATTGGCTCCCTCGTATCGCCCGCGTCGGCTGCGGTGCCCTATTAGAGCGAAAATCCCAATACTGCGCGTTCACTGACGAGACAATTTCGGCGCCGTTTAATTGGCTCCCTCGTATCGCCCGCGTCGGCTGCGGTGCCCTATTAGAGCGAAAATCCCAATACTGCGCGTTCACTGACGAGACAATTTCGGCGCCGTTTAATTGGCTCCCTCGTATCGCCCGCGTCGGCTGCGGTGCTCTATTAGAGCGAAAATCCCAATACTGCGCGTTCACTGACGAGACAATTTCGGCGCCGTTTAATTGGCTCCCTCGTATCGGCCGCGTCGGCTGCGGTGCCCTATTAGAGCGAAAATCCCAATACTGCGCGTTCACTGACGAGACGATTTCGGCGCCGTTTAATTGGCTCCCTCGTATCGCCCGCGTCGGCTGCGGTGCCCTATTAGAGCGAAAATCCCAATACTGCGCGTTCACTGACGAGACGATTTCGGCGCAGTTTAATTGGCTCCCTCGTATCGCCCGCGTCGGCTGCGGTGCCCTATTAGAGCGAAAATCCCAATACTGCGCGTTCACTGACGAGACGATTTCGGCGCAGTTTAATTGGCTCCCTCATATCGCCCGCGTCGGCTGCGGTGCCCTATTAGAGCGAAAATCCCAATACTGCGCGTTCACTGACGAGACAATTTCGGCGCCGTTTAATTGGCTCCCTCGTATCGCCCGCGTCGGCTGCGGTGCCCTATTAGAGCGAAAATCCCAATACTGCGCGTTCACTGACGAGACGATTTCGGCGCAGTTTAATTGGCTCCCTCGTATCGCCCGCGTCGGCTGCGGTGCCCTATTAGAGCGAAAATCCCAATACTGCGCGTTCACTGACGGGACGATTTCGGCGCCGTTTAATTGGCTCCCTCGTATCGCCCGCGTCGGCTGCGGTGCCCTATTAGAGCGAAAATCCCAATACTGCGCGTTCACTGACGAGACAATTTCGGCGCCGTTTAATTGGCTCCCTCGTATCGCCCGCGTCGGCTGCGGTGCCCTATTAGAGCGAAAATCCCAATACTGCGCGTTCACTGACGAGACGATTTCGGCGCCGTTTAATTGGCTCCCTCGTATCGCCCGCGTCGGCTGCGGTGCCCTATTAGAGCGAAAATCCCAATACTGCGCGTTCACTGACGAGACGATTTCGGCGCCGTTTAATTGGCTCCCTCGTATCGCCCGCGTCGGCTGCGGTGCCCTATTAGAGCGAAAATCCCAAAACTGCGCGTTCACTGACGAGACAATTTCGGCGCCGTTTAATTGGCTCCCTCGTATCGCCCGCGTCGGCTGCGGTGCCCTATTAGAGCGAAAATCCCAATACTGCGCGTTCACTGACGAGACGATTTCGGCGCCGTTTAATTGGCTCCCTCGTATCGCCCGCGTCGGCTGCGGTGCCCTATTAGAGCGAAAATCCCAATACTGCGCGTTCACTGACGAGACAATTTCGGCGCCGTTTAATTGGCTCCCTCGTATCGCCCGCGTCGGCTGCGGTGCCCTATTAGAGCGAAAATCCCAATACTGCGCGTTCACTGACGAGACGATTTCGGCGCCGTTTAATTGGCTCCCTCGTATCGCCCGCGTCGGCTGCGGTGCCCTATTAGAGCGAAAATCCCAATACTGCGCGTTCACTGACGAGACAATTTCGGCGCCGTTTAATTGGCTCCCTCGTATCGCCCGCGTCGGCTGCGGTGCCCTATTAGAGCGAAAATCCCAATACTGCGCGTTCACTGACGAGACGATTTCGGCGCAGTTTAATTGGCTCCCTCGTATCGCCCGCGTCGGCTGCGGTGCCCTATTAGAGCGAAAATCCCAATACTGCGCGTTCACTGACGAGACAATTTCGGCGCCGTTTAATTGGCTCCCTCGTATCGCCCGCGTCGGCTGCGGTGCCCTATTAGAGCGAAAATCCCAATACTGCGCGTTCACTGACGAGACGATTTCGGCGCCGTTTAATTGGCTCCCTCGTATCGCCCGCGTCGGCTGCGGTGCCCTATTAGAGCGAAAATCCCAATACTGCGCGTTCACTGACGAGACGATTTCGGCGCAGTTTAATTGGCTCCCTCATATCGCCCGCGTCGGCTGCGGTGCCCTATTAGAGCGAAAATCCCAATACTGCGCGTTCACTGACGAGACAATTTCGGCGCCGTTTAATTGGCTCCCTCGTATCGCCCGCGTCGGCTGCGGTGCCCTATTAGAGCGAAAATCCCAATACTGCGCGTTCACTGACGAGACGATTTCGGCGCCGTTTAATTGGCTCCCTCGTATCGCCCGCGTCGGCTGCGGTGCCCTATTAGAGCGAAAATCCCAGTACTGCGCGTTCACTGACGAGACGATTTCGGCGCCGTTTAATTGGCTCCCTCGTATCGCCCGCGTCGGCTGCGGTGCCCTATTAGAGCGAAAATCCCAATACTGCGCGTTCACTGACGAGACAATTTCGGCGCCGTTTAATTGGCTCCCTCGTATCGCCCGCGTCGGCTGCGGTGCCCTATTAGAGCGAAAATCCCAATACTGCGCGTTCACTGACGAGACGATTTCGGCGCCGTTTAATTGGCTCCCTCGTATCGCCCGCGTCGGCTGCGGTGCCCTATTAGAGCGAAAATCCCAATACTGCGCGTTCACTGACGAGACGATTTCGGCGCCGTTTAATTGGCTCCCTCGTATCGCCCGCGTCGGCTGCGGTGCCCTATTAGAGCGAAAATCCCAATACTGCGCGTTCACTGACGAGACAATTTCGGCGCCGTTTAATTGGCTCCCTCGTATCGCCCGCGTCGGCTGCGGTGCTCTATTAGAGCGAAAATCCCAATACTGCGCGTTCACTGACGAGACAATTTCGGCGCCGTTTAATTGGCTCCCTCGTATCGCCCGCGTCGGCTGCGGTGCCCTATTAGAGCGAAAATCCCAATACTGCGCGTTCACTGACGAGACAATTTCGGCGCCGTTTAATTGGCTCCCTCGTATCGCCCGCGTCGGCTGCGGTGCCCTATTAGAGCGAAAATCCCAATACTGCGCGTTCACTGACGAGACAATTTCGGCGCCGTTTAATTGGCTCCCTCGTATCGCCCGCGTCGGCTGCGGTGCTCTATTAGAGCGAAAATCCCAATACTGCGCGTTCACTGACGAGACAATTTCGGCGCCGTTTAATTGGCTCCCTCGTATCGGCCGCGTCGGCTGCGGTGCCCTATTAGAGCGAAAATCCCAATACTGCGCGTTCACTGACGAGACGATTTCGGCGCCGTTTAATTGGCTCCCTCGTATCGCCCGCGTCGGCTGCGGTGCCCTATTAGAGCGAAAATCCCAATACTGCGCGTTCACTGACGAGACGATTTCGGCGCAGTTTAATTGGCTCCCTCGTATCGCCCGCGTCGGCTGCGGTGCCCTATTAGAGCGAAAATCCCAATACTGCGCGTTCACTGACGAGACGATTTCGGCGCAGTTTAATTGGCTCCCTCATATCGCCCGCGTCGGCTGCGGTGCCCTATTAGAGCGAAAATCCCAATACTGCGCGTTCACTGACGAGACAATTTCGGCGCCGTTTAATTGGCTCCCTCGTATCGCCCGCGTCGGCTGCGGTGCCCTATTAGAGCGAAAATCCCAATACTGCGCGTTCACTGACGAGACGATTTCGGCGCAGTTTAATTGGCTCCCTCGTATCGCCCGCGTCGGCTGCGGTGCCCTATTAGAGCGAAAATCCCAATACTGCGCGTTCACTGACGGGACGATTTCGGCGCCGTTTAATTGGCTCCCTCGTATCGCCCGCGTCGGCTGCGGTGCCCTATTAGAGCGAAAATCCCAATACTGCGCGTTCACTGACGAGACAATTTCGGCGCCGTTTAATTGGCTCCCTCGTATCGCCCGCGTCGGCTGCGGTGCCCTATTAGAGCGAAAATCCCAATACTGCGCGTTCACTGACGAGACGATTTCGGCGCCGTTTAATTGGCTCCCTCGTATCGCCCGCGTCGGCTGCGGTGCCCTATTAGAGCGAAAATCCCAATACTGCGCGTTCACTGACGAGACGATTTCGGCGCCGTTTAATTGGCTCCCTCGTATCGCCCGCGTCGGCTGCGGTGCCCTATTAGAGCGAAAATCCCAATACTGCGCGTTCACTGACGAGACAATTTCGGCGCCGTTTAATTGGCTCCCTCGTATCGCCCGCGTCGGCTGCGGTGCTCTATTAGAGCGAAAATCCCAATACTGCGCGTTCACTGACGAGACAATTTCGGCGCCGTTTAATTGGCTCCCTCGTATCGCCCGCGTCGGCTGCGGTGCCCTATTAGAGCGAAAATCCCAATACTGCGCGTTCACTGACGAGACGATTTCGGCGCCGTTTAATTGGCTCCCTCGTATCGCCCGCGTCGGCTGCGGTGCCCTATTAGAGCGAAAATCCCAATACTGCGCGTTCACTGACGAGACGATTTCGGCGCAGTTTAATTGGCTCCCTCGTATCGCCCGCGTCGGCTGCGGTGCCCTATTAGAGCGAAAATCCCAATACTGCGCGTTCACTGACGAGACGATTTCGGCGCAGTTTAATTGGCTCCCTCGTATCGCCCGCGTCGGCTGCGGTGCCCTATTAGAGCGAAAATCCCAATACTGCGCGTTCACTGACGAGACGATTTCGGCGCAGTTTAATTGGCTCCCTCGTATCGCCCGCGTCGGCTGCGGTGCCCTATTAGAGCGAAAATCCCAATACTGCGCGTTCACTGACGAGACGATTTCGGCGCAGTTTAATTGGCTCCCTCGTATCACCCGCGTCGGCTGCGGTGCCCTATTAGAGCGAAAATCCCAATACTGCGCGTTCACTGACGAGACGATTTCGGCGCAGTTTAATTGGCTCCCTCGTATCGCCCGCGTCGGCTGCGGTGCCCTATTAGAGCGAAAATCCCAATACTGCGCGTTCACTGACGAGACGATTTCGGCGCAGTTTAATTGGCTCCCTCGTATCGCCCCCGTCGGCTGCGGTGCCCTATTAGAGCGAAAATCCCAATACTGCGCGTTCACTGACGAGACGATTTCGGCGCAGTTTAATTGGCTCCCTCGTATCGCCCGCGTCGGCTGCGGTGCCCTATTAGAGCGAAAATCCCAATACTGCGCGTTCACTGACGAGACGATTTCGGCGCAGTTTAATTGGCTCCCTCGTATCGCCCGCGTCGGCTGCGGTGCCCTATTAGAGCGAAAATCCCAATACTGCGCGTTCACTGACGAGACGATTTCGGCGCAGTTTAATTGGCTCCCTCGTATCACCCGCGTCGGCTGCGGTGCCCTATTAGAGCGAAAATCCCAATACTGCGCGTTCACTGACGAGACGATTTCGGCGCAGTTTAATTGGCTCCCTCGTATCGCCCGCGTCGGCTGCGGTGCCCTATTAGAGCGAAAATCCCAATACTGCGCGTTCACTGACGAGACGATTTCGGCGCAGTTTAATTGGCTCCCTCGTATCGCCCGCGTCGGCTGCGGTGCCCTATTAGAGCGAAAATCCCAATACTGCGCGTTCACTGACGAGACGATTTCGGCGCAGTTTAATTGGCTCCCTCGTATCGCCCGCGTCGGCTGCGGTGCCCTATTAGAGCGAAAATCCCAATACTGCGCGTTCACTGACGAGACAATTTCGGCGCCGTTTAATTGGCTCCCTCGTATCGGCCGCGTCGGCTGCGGTGCCCTATTAGAGCGAAAATCCCAATACTGCGCGTTCACTGACGAGACGATTTCGGCGCCGTTTAATTGGCTCCCTCGTATCGCCCGCGTCGGCTGCGGTGCCCTATTAGAGCGAAAATCCCAATACTGCGCGTTCACTGACGAGACGATTTCGGCGCCGTTTAATTGGCTCCCTCGTATCGCCCGCGTCGGCTGCGGTGCCCTATTAGAGCGAAAATCCCAATACTGCGCGTTCACTGACGAGACAATTTCGCCGCCGTTTAATTGGCTCCCTCGTATCGCCCGCGTCGGCTGCGGTGCCCTATTAGAGCGAAAATCCCAATACTGCGCGTTCACTGACGAGACGATTTCGGCGCCGTTTAATTGGCTCCCTCGTATCGCCCGCGTCGGCTGCGGTGCCCTATTAGAGCGAAAATCCCAATACTGCGCGTTCACTGACGAGACGATTTCGGCGCCGTTTAATTGGCTCCCTCGTATCGCCCGCGTCGGCTGCGGTGCCCTATTAGAGCGAAAATCCCAATACTGCGCGTTCACTGACGAGACAATTTCGGCGCCGTTTAATTGGCTCCCTCGTATCGGCCGCGTCGGCTGCGGTGCCCTATTAGAGCGAAAATCCCAATACTGCGCGTTCACTGACGAGACGATTTCGGCGCCGTGTAATTGGCTCCCTCGTATCGGCCGCGTCGGCTGCGGTGCCCTATTAGAGCGAAAATCCCAATACTGCGCGTTCACTGACGAGACGATTTCGGCGCCGTTTAATTGGCTCCCTCGTATCGCCCGCGTCGGCTGCGGTGCCCTATTAGAGCGAAAATCCCAATACTGCGCGTTCACTGACGAGACGATTTCGGCGCCGTTTAATTGGCTCCCTCGTATCGGCCGCGTCGGCTGCGGTGCCCTATTAGAGCGAAAATCCCAATACTGCGCGTTCACTGACGAGACGATTTCGGCGCCGTGTAATTGGCTCCCTCGTATCGCCCGCGTCGGCTGCGGTGCCCTATTAGAGCGAAAATCCCAATACTGCGCGTTCACTGACGAGACAATTTCGGCGCCGTTTAATTGGCTCCCTCGTATCGGCCGCGTCGGCTGCGGTGCCCTATTAGAGCGAAAATCCCAATACTGCGCGTTCACTGACGAGACGATTTCGGCGCCGTTTAATTGGCTCCCTCGTATCGGCCGCGTCGGCTGCGGTGCCCTATTAGAGCGAAAATCCCAATACTGCGCGTTCACTGACGAGACGATTTCGGCGCCGTTTAATTGGCTCCCTCGTATCGCCCGCGTCGGCTGCGGTGCCCTATTAGAGCGAAAATCCCAATACTGCGCGTTCACTGACGAGACGATTTCGGCGCCGTTTAATTGGCTCCCTCGTATCGCCCGCGTCGGCTGCGGTGCCCTATTAGAGCGAAAATCCCAATACTGCGCGTTCACTGACGAGACGATTTCGGCGCCGTTTAATTGGCTCCCTCGTATCGCCCGCGTCGGCTGCGGTGCCCTATTAGAGCGAAAATCCCAATACTGCGCGTTCACTGACGAGACGATTTCGGCGCCGTTTAATTGGCTCCCTCGTATCGCCCGCGTCGGCTGCGGTGCCCTATTAGAGCGAAAATCCCAATACTGCGCGTTCACTGACGAGACGATTTCGGCGCCGTTTAATTGGCTCCCTCGTATCGCCCGCGTCGGCTGCGGTGCCCTATTAGAGCGAAAATCCCAATACTGCGCGTTCACTGACGAGACGATTTCGGCGCCGTTTAATTGGCTCCCTCGTATCGCCCGCGTCGGCTGCGGTGCCCTATTAGAGCGAAAATCCCAATACTGCGCGTTCACTGACGAGACGATTTCGGCGCCGTTTAATTGGCTCCCTCGTATCGCCCGCGTCGGCTGCGGTGCCCTATTAGAGCGAAAATCCCAATACTGCGCGTTCACTGACGAGACGATTTCGGCGCCGTTTAATTGGCTCCCTCGTATCGCCCGCGTCGGCTGCGGTGCCCTATTAGAGCGAAAATCCCAATACTGCGCGTTCACTGACGAGACGATTTCGGCGCCGTTTAATTGGCTCCCTCGTATCGCTCGCGTCGGCTGCGGTGCCCTATTAGAGCGAAAATCCCAATACTGCGCGTTCACTGACGAGACGATTTCGGCGCCGTTTAATTGGCTCCCTCGTATCGCCCGCGTCGGCTGCGGTGCCCTATTAGAGCGAAAATCCCAATACTGCGCGTTCACTGACGAGACGATTTCGGCGCCGTTTAATTGGTTCCCTCGTATCGCCCGCGTCGGCTGCGGTGCCCTATTAGAGCGAAAATCCCAATACTGCGCGTTCACTGACGAGACGATTTCGGCGCCGTTTAATTGGCTCCCTCGTATCGCTCGCGTCGGCTGCGGTGCCCTATTAGAGCGAAAATCCCAATACTGCGCGTTCACTGACGAGACGATTTCGGCGCCGTTTAATTGGCTCCCTCGTATCGCCCGCGTCGGCTGCGGTGCCCTATTAGAGCGAAAATCCCAATACTGCGCGTTCACTGACGAGACGATTTCGGCGCCGTTTAATTGGCTCCCTCGTATCGCCCGCGTCGGCTGCGGTGCCCTATTAGAGCGAAAATCCCAATACTGCGCGTTCACTGACGAGACGATTTCGGCGCCGTTTAATTGGCTCCCTCGTATCGCCCGCGTCGGCTGCGGTGCCCTATTAGAGCGAAAATCCCAATACTGCGCGTTCACTGACGAGACGATTTCGGCGCCGTTTAATTGGCTCCCTCGTATCGCCCGCGTCGGCTGCGGTGCCCTATTAGAGCGAAAATCCCAATACTGCGCGTTCACTGACGAGACGATTTCGGCGCCGTTTAATTGGCTCCCTCGTATCGCCCGCGTCGGCTGCGGTGCCCTATTAGAGCGAAAATCCCAATACTGCGCGTTCACTGACGAGACGATTTCGGCGCCGTTTAATTGGCTCCCTCGTATCGCCCGCGTCGGCTGCGGTGCCCTATTAGAGCGAAAATCCCAATACTGCGCGTTCACTGACGAGACGATTTCGGCGCCGTTTAATTGGCTCCCTCGTATCGCCCGCGTCGGCTGCGGTGCCCTATTAGAGCGAAAATCCCAATACTGCGCGTTCACTGACGAGACGATTTCGGCGCCGTTTAATTGGCTCCCTCGTATCGCCCGCGTCGGCTGCGGTGCCCTATTAGAGCGAAAATCCCAATACTGCGCGTTCACTGACGAGACAATTTCGGCGCCGTTTAATTGGCTCCCTCGTATCGCCCGCGTCGGCTGCGGTGCCCTATTAGAGCGAAAATCCCAATACTGCGCGTTCACTGACGAGACGATTTCGGCGCCGTTTAATTGGCTCCCTCGTATCGCCCGCGTCGGCTGCGGTGCCCTATTAGAGCGAAAATCCCAATACTGCGCGTTCACTGACGAGACAATTTCGGCGCCGTTTAATTGGCTCCCTCGTATCGCCCGCGTCGGCTGCGGTGCCCTATTAGAGCGAAAATCCCAATACTGCGCGTTCACTGACGAGACGATTTCGGCGCCGTTTAATTGGCTCCCTCGTATCGCCCGCGTCGGCTGCGGTGCCCTATTAGAGCGAAAATCCCAATACTGCGCGTTCACTGACGAGACAATTTCGGCGCCGTTTAATTGGCTCCCTCGTATCGCCCGCGTCGGCTGCGGTGCCCTATTAGAGCGAAAATCCCAATACTGCGCGTTCACTGACGAGACGATTTCGGCGCCGTTTAATTGGCTCCCTCGTATCGCCCGCGTCGGCTGCGGTGCCCTATTAGAGCGAAAATCCCAATACTGCGCGTTCACTGACGAGACAATTTCGGCGCCGTTTAATTGGCTCCCTCGTATCGCCCGCGTCGGCTGCGGTGCCCTATTAGAGCGAAAATCCCAATACTGCGCGTTCACTGACGAGACGATTTCGGCGCCGTTTAATTGGCTCCCTCGTATCGCCCGCGTCGGCTGCGGTGCCCTATTAGAGCGAAAATCCCAATACTGCGCGTTCACTGACGAGACAATTTCGGCGCCGTTTAATTGGCTCCCTCGTATCGCCCGCGTCGGCTGCGGTGCCCTATTAGAGCGAAAATCCCAATACTGCGCGTTCACTGACGAGACGATTTCGGCGCCGTTTAATTGGCTCCCTCGTATCGCCCGCGTCGGCTGCGGTGCCCTATTAGAGCGAAAATCCCAATACTGCGCGTTCACTGACGAGACGATTTCGGCGCCGTTTAATTGGCTCCCTCGTATCGCCCGCGTCGGCTGCGGTGCCCTATTAGAGCGAAAATCCCAATACTGCGCGTTCACTGACGAGACGATTTCGGCGCCGTTTAATTGGCTCCCTCGTATCGCCCGCGTCGGCTGCGGTGCCCTATTAGACGAAAATCCCAATACTGCGCGTTCACTGACGAGACGATTTCGGCGCCGTTTAATTGGCTCCCTCGTATCGCCCGCGTCGGCTGCGGTGCCCTATTAGAGCGAAAATCCCAATACTGCGCGTTCACTGACGAGACGATTTCGGCGCCGTTTAATTGGCTCCCTCGTATCGCCCGCGTCGGCTGCGGTGCCCTATTAGAGCGAAAATCCCAATACTGCGCGTTCACTGACGAGACGATTTCGGCGCCGTTTAATTGGCTCCCTCGTATCGCCCGCGTCGGCTGCGGTGCCCTATTAGAGCGAAAATCCCAATACTGCGCGTTCACTGACGAGACGATTTCGGCGCCGTTTAATTGGCTCCCTCGTATCGCCCGCGTCGGCTGCGGTGCCCTATTAGAGCGAAAATCCCAATACTGCGCGTTCACTGACGAGACGATTTCGGCGCCGTTTAATTGGCTCCCTAGTATCGCCCGCGTCGGCTGCGGTGCCCTATTAGAGCGAAAATCCCAATACTGCGCGTTCACTGACGAGACGATTTCGGCGCCGTTTAATTGGCTCCCTCGTATCGCCCGCGTCGGCTGCGGTGCCCTATTAGAGCGAAAATCCCAATACTGCGCGTTCACTGACGAGACGATTTCGGCGCCGTTTAATTGGCTCCCTCGTATCGCCCGCGTCGGCTGCGGTGCCCTATTAGAGCGAAAATCCCAATACTGCGCGTTCACTGACGAGACAATTTCGGCGCCGTTTAATTGGCTCCCTCGTATCGCCCGCGTCGGCTGCGGTGCCCTATTAGAGCGAAAATCCCAATACTGCGCGTTCACTGACGAGACGATTTCGGCGCCGTTTAATTGGCTCCCTCGTATCGCCCGCGTCGGCTGCGGTGCCCTATTAGAGCGAAAATCCCAATACTGCGCGTTCACTGACGAGACGATTTCGGCGCCGTTTAATTGGCTCCCTCGTATCGCCCGCGTCGGCTGCGGTGCCCTATTAGAGCGAAAATCCCAATACTGCGCGTTCACTGACGAGACGATTTCGGCGCCGTTTAATTGGCTCCCTCGTATCGCCCGCGTCGGCTGCGGTGCCCTATTAGAGCGAAAATCCCAATACTGCGCGTTCACTGACGAGACGATTTCGGCGCCGTTTAATTGGCTGCCTCGTATCGCCCGCGTCGGCTGCGGTGCCCTATTAGAGCGAAAATCCCAATACTGCGCGTTCACTGACGAGACGATTTCGGCGCCGTTTAATTGGCTCCCTCGTATCGCCCGCGTCGGCTGCGGTGCCCTATTAGAGCGAAAATCCCAATACTGCGCGTTCACTGACGAGACAATTTCGGCGCCGTTTAATTGGCTCCCTCGTATCGCCCGCGTCGGCTGCGGTGCCCTATTAGAGCGAAAATCCCAATACTGCGCGTTCACTGAGGAGACGATTTCGGCGCCGTTTAATTGGCTCCCTCGTATCGCTCGCGTCGGCTGCGGTGCCCTATTAGAGCGAAAATCCCAATACTGCGCGTTCACTGACGAGACGATTTCGGCGCCGTTTAATTGGCTCCCTCGTATCGCCCGCGTCGGCTGCGGTGCCCTATTAGAGCGAAAATCCCAATACTGCGCGTTCACTGACGAGACGATTTCGGCGCCGTTTAATTGGCTCCCTCGTATCGCCCGCGTCGGCTGCGGTGCCCTATTAGAGCGAAAATCCCAATACTGCGGGTTCACTGACGAGACGATTTCGGCGCCGTTTAATTGGCTCCCTCGTATCGCCCGCGTCGGCTGCGGTGCCCTATTAGAGCGAAAATCCCAATACTGCGCGTTCACTGACGAGACAATTTCGGCGCCGTTTAATTGGCTCCCTCGTATCGCCCGCGTCGGCTGCGGTGCCCTATTAGAGCGAAAATCCCAATACTGCGCGTTCACTGACGAGACGATTTCGGCGCCGTTTAATTGGCTCCCTCGTATCGCCCGCGTCGGCTGCGGTGCCCTATTAGAGCGAAAATCCCAATACTGCGCGTTCACTGACGAGACGATTTCGGCGCCGTTTAATTGGATCCCTCGTATCGCCCGCGTCGGCTGCGGTGCCCTATTAGAGCGAAAATCCCAATACTGCGCGTTCACTGACGAGACGATTTCGGCGCCGTTTAATTGGCTCCCTCGTATCGCCCGCGTCGGCTGCGGTGCCCTATTAGAGCGAAAATCCCAATACTGCGCGTTCACTGACGAGACGATTTCGGCGCCGTTTAATTGGCTCCCTCGTATCGCCCGCGTCGGCTGCGGTGCCCTATGAGAGCGAAAATCCCAATACTGCGCGTTCACTGACGAGACGATTTCGGCGCCGTTTAATTGGCTCCCTCGTATCGCCCGCGTCGGCTGCGGTGCCCTATTAGAGCGAAAATCCCAATACTGCGCGTTCACTGACGAGACGATTCGGCGCCGTTTAATTGGCTCCCTCGTATCGCCCGCGTCGGCTGCGGTGCCCTATTAGAGCGAAAATCCCAATACTGCGCGTTCACTGACGAGACAATTTCGGTGCCGTTTAATTGGCTCCCTCGTATCGCCCGCGTCGGCTGCGGTGCCCTATTAGAGCGAAAATCCCAATACTGCGCGTTCACTGACGAGACGATTTCGGCGCCGTTTAATTGGCTCCCTCGTATCGCCCGCGTCGGCTGCGGTGCCCTATTAGAGCGAAAATCCCAATACTGCGCGTTCACTGACGAGACGATTTCGGCGCCGTTTAATTGGCTCCCTCGTATCGCCCGCGTCGGCTGCGGTGCCCTATTAGAGCGAAAATCCCAATACTGCGCGTTCACTGACGAGACGATTTCGGCGCCGTTTAATTGGCTCCCTCGTATCGCCCGCGTCGGCTGCGGTGCCCTATTAGAGCGAAAATCCCAATACTGCGCGTTCACTGACGAGACAATTTCGGCGCCGTTTAATTGGCTCCCTCGTATCGCCCGCGTCGGCTGCGGTGCCCTATTAGAGCGAAAATCCCAATACTGCGCGTTCACTGACGAGACAATTTCGGCGCCGTTTAATTGGCTCCCTCGTATCGCCCGCGTCGGCTGCGGTGCCCTATTAGAGCGAAAATCCCAATACTGCGCGTTCACTGACGAGACGATTTCGGCGCCGTTTAATTGGCTCCCTCGTATCGCCCGCGTCGGCTGCGGTGCCCTATTAGAGCGAAAATCCCAATACTGCGCGTTCACGGACGAGACGATTTCGGCGCCGTTTAATTGGCTCCCTCGTATCGCCCGCGTCGGCTGCGGTGCCCTATTAGAGCGAAAATCCCAATACTGCGCGTTCACTGACGAGACGATTTCGGCGCCGTTTAATTGGCTCCCTCGTATCGCCCGCGTCGGCTGCGGTGCCCTATTAGAGCGAAAATCCCAATACTGCGCGTTCACTGACGAGACAATTTCGGCGCCGTTTAATTGGCTCCCTCGTATCGCCCGCGTCGGCTGCGGTGCCCTATTAGAGCGAAAATCCCAATACTGCGCGTTCACTGACGAGACAATTTCGGCGCCGTTTAATTGGCTCCCTCGTATCGCCCGCGTCGGCTGCGGTGCCCTATTAAAGCGAAAATCCCAATACTGCGCGTTCACTGACGAGACAATTTCGGCGCCGTTTAATTGGCTCCCTCGTATCGCCCGCGTCGGCTGCGGTGCCCTATTAGAGCGAAAATCCCAATACTGTGCGTTCACTGACGAGACAATTTCGGCGCCGTTTAATTAGCTCCCTCGTATCGCCCGCGTCGGCTGCGGTGCCCTATTAGAGCGAAAATCCCAATACTGCGCGTTCACTGACGAGACAATTTCGGCGCCGTTTAATTGGCTCCCTCGTATCGCCCGCGTCGGCTGCGGTGCCCTATTAGAGCGAAAATCCCAATACTGCGCGTTCACTGACGAGACAATTTCGGCGCCGTTTAATTGGCTCCCTCGTATCGCCCGCGTCGGCTGCGGTGCCCTATTAGAGCGAAAATCCCAATACTGCGCGTTCACTGACGAGACAATTTTGGCGCCGTTTAATTGGCTCCCTCGTATCGCCCGCGTCGGCTGCGGTGCCCTACTAGAGCGAAAATCCCAATACTGCGCGTTCACTGACGAGACAATTTCGGAGCCGTTTAATTGGCTCCCTCGTATCGCCCGCGTCGGCTGCGGTGCCCTATTAGAGCGAAAATCCCAATACTGCGCGTTCACTGACGAGACAATTTCGGCGCCGTTTAATTGGCTCCCTCGTATCGCCCGCGTCGGCTGCGGTGCCCTACTAGAGCGAAAATCCCAATACTGCGCGTTCACTGACGAGTCAATTTCGGCGCCGTTTAATTGGCTCCCTCGTATCGCCCGCGTCGGCTGCGGTGCCCTATTAGAGCGAAAATCCCAATACTGCGCGTTCACTGACGAGACAATTTCGGCGCCGTTTAATTGGCTCCCTCGTATCGCCCGCGTCGGCTGCGGTGCCCTATTAGAGCGAAAATCCCAATACTGCGCGTTCACTGACGAGACAATTTCGGCGCCGTTTAATTGGCTCCCTCGTATCGCCCGCGTCGGCTGCGGTGCCCTACTAGAGCGAAAATCCCAATACTGCGCGTTCACTGACGAGACAATTTCGGCGCCGTTTAATTGGCTCCCTCGTATCGCCCGCGTCGGCTGCGGTGCCCTATTAGAGCGAAAATCCCAATACTGTGCGTTCACTGACGAGACAATTTCGGCGCCGTTTAATTGGCTCCCTCGTATCGCCCGCGTCGGCTGCGGTGCCCTATTAGAGCGAAAATCCCAATACTGCGCGTTCACTAACGAGACAATTTCGGCGCCGTTTAATTGGCTCCCTCGTATCGCCCGCGTCGGCTGCGGTGCCCTATTACAGCGAAAATCCCAATACTGCGCGTTCACTGACGAGACAATTTCGGCGCCGTTTAATTGGCTCCCTCGTATCGCCCGCGTCGGCTGCGGTGCCCTATTAGAGCGAAAATCCCAATACTGCGCGTTCACTGACGAGACAATTTCGGCGCCGTTTAATTGGCTCCCTCGTATCGCCCGCGTCGGCTGCGGTGCCCTACTAGAGCGAAAATCCCAATACTGCGTGTTCACTGACGAGACAATTTCGGCGCCGTTTAATTGGCTCCCTCGTATCGCCCGCGTCGGCTGCGGTGCCCTATTAGAGCGAAAATCCCAATACTGCGCGTTCACTGACGAGACAATTTCGGCGCCGTTTAATTGGCTCCCTCGTATCGCCCGCGTCGGCTGCGGTGCCCTATTAGAGCGAAAATCCCAATACTGCGCGTTCACTGACGAGACAATTTCGGCGCCGTTTAATTGGCTCCCTCGTATCGCCCGCGTCGGCTGCGGTGCCCTATTAGAGCGAAAATCCCAATACTGCGCGTTCACTGACGAGACAATTTCGGCGCCGTTTAATTGGCTCCCTCGTATCGCCCGCGTCGGCTGCGGTGCCCTATTAGAGCGAAAATCCCAATACTGCGCGTTCACTGACGAGACAATTTCGGCGCCGTTTAATTGGCTCCCTCGTATCGCCCTCGTCGGCTGCGGTGCCCTATTAGAGCGAAAATCCCAATACTGCGCGTTCACTGACGAGACAATTTCGGCGCCGTTTAATTGGCTCCCTCGTATCGCCCGCGTCGGCTGCGGTGCCCTATTAGAGCGAAAATCTCAATACTGCGCGTTCACTGACGAGACAATTTCGGCGCCGTTTAATTGGCTCCCTCGTATCGCCCGCGTCGGCTGCGGTGCCCTATTAGAGCGAAAATCCCAATACTGCGCGTTCACTGACGAGACAATTTCGGCGCCGTTTAATTGGCTCCCTCTTATCGCCCGCGTCGGCTGCGGTGCCCTACTAGAGCGAAAATCCCAATACTGCGCGTTCAATGACGAGACAATTTCGGCGCCGTTTAATTGGCTCCCTCGTATCGCCCGCGTCGGCTGCGGTGCCCTATTAGAGCGAAAATCCCAATACTGCGCGTTCACTGACGAGACAATTTCGGCGCCGTTTAATTGGCTCCCTCGTATCGCCCGCGTCGGCTGCGGTGCCCTATTAGAGCGAAAATCCCAATACTGCGCGTTCACTGACGAGACAATTTCGGCGCCGTTTAATTGGCTCCCTCGTATCGCCCGCGTCGGCTGCGGTGCCCTATTAGAGCGAAAATCCCAATACTGCGCGTTCACTGACGAGACAATTTCGGCGCCGTTTAATTGGCTCCCTCGTATCGCCCGCGTCGGCTGCGGTGCCCTATTAGAGCGAAAATCCCAATACTGCGCGTTCACTGACGAGACAATTTCGGCGCCGTTTAATTGGCTCCCTCGTATCGCCCGCGTCGGCTGCGGTGCCCTATTAGAGCGAAAATCCCAATACTGCGCGTTCACTGACGAGACAATTTCGGCGCCGTTTAATTGGCTCCCTCGTATCGCCCGCGTCGGCTGCGGTGCCCTATTAGAGCGAAAATCCCAATACTGCGCGTTCACTGACGAGACAATTTCGGCGCCGTTTAATTGGCTCCCTCGTATCGCCCGCGTCGGCTGCGGTGCCCTACTAGAGCGAAAATCCCAATACTGCGTGTTCACTGACGAGACAATTTCGGCGCCGTTTAATTGGCTCCCTCGTATCGCCCGCGTCGGCTGCGGTGCCCTATTAGAGCGAAAATCCCAATACTGCGCGTTCACTGACGAGACAATTTCGGCGCCGTTTAATTGGCTCCCTCGTATCGCCCGCGTCGGCTGCGGTGCCCTATTAGAGCGAAAATCCCAATACTGCGCGTTCACTGACGAGACAATTTCGGCGCCGTTTAATTGGCTCCCTCGTATCGCCCGCGTCGGCTGCGGTGCCCTATTAGAGCGAAAATCCCAATACTGCGCGTTCACTGACGAGACAATTTCGGCGCCGTTTAATTGGCTCCCTCGTATCGCCCGCGTCGGCTGCGGTGCCCTATTAGAGCGAAAATCCCAATACTGCGCGTTCACTGACGAGACAATTTCGGCGCCGTTTAATTGGCTCCCTCGTATCGCCCTCGTCGGCTGCGGTGCCCTATT
Organism: Ixodes scapularis; assembly: GCF_016920785.2. Classification (NCBI taxonomy): domain Eukaryota; kingdom Metazoa; phylum Arthropoda; class Arachnida; order Ixodida; family Ixodidae; genus Ixodes; species Ixodes scapularis. Next base: position 962,091 of record NW_024610148.1, read on the forward strand.
AGAGCGAAAATCCCAATACTGCGCGTTCACTGACGAGACAATTTCGGCGCCGTTTAATTGGCTCCCTCGTATCGCCCGCGTCGGCTGCGGTGCCCTATTAGAGCGAAAATCCCAATACTGCGCGTTCACTGACGAGACAATTTCGGCGCCGTTTAATTGGCTCCCTCGTATCGCCCGCGTCGGCTGCGGTGCCCTATTAGAGCGAAAATCCCAATACTGCGCGTTCACTGACGAGACAATTTCGGCGCCGTTTAATTGGCTCCCTCTTATCGCCCGCGTCGGCTGCGGTGCCCTACTAGAGCGAAAATCCCAATACTGCGCGTTCACTGACGAGACAATTTCGGCGCCGTTTAATTGGCTCCCTCGTATCGCCCGCGTCGGCTGCGGTGCCCTATTAGAGCGAAAATCCCAATACTGCGCGTTCACTGACGAGACAATTTCGGCGCCGTTTAATTGGCTCCCTCGTATCGCCCGCGTCGGCTGCGGTGCCCTATTAGAGCGAAAATCCCAATACTGCGCGTTCACTGACGAGACAATTTCGGCGCCGTTTAATTGGCTCCCTCGTATCGCCCGCGTCGGCTGCGGTGCCCTATTAGAGCGAAAATCCCAATACTGCGCGTTCACTGACGAGACAATTTCGGCGCCGTTTAATTGGCTCCCTCGTATCGCCCGCGTCGGCTGCGGTGCCCTATTAGAGCGAAAATCCCAATACTGCGCGTTCACTGACGAGACAATTTCGGCGCCGTTTAATTGGCTCCCTCGTATCGCCCGCGTCGGCTGCGGTGCCCTATAAGAGCGAAAATCCCAATACTGCGCGTTCACTGACGAGACAATTTCGGCGCCGTTTAATTGGCTCCCTCGTATCGCCCGCGTCGGCTGCGGTGCCCTATTAGAGCGAAAATCCAATACTGCACGTTCACTGACGAGACAATTTCGGCGCCGTTTAATTGGCTCCCTCGTATCGCCCGCGTCGGCTGCGGTGCCCTATTAGAGCGAAAATCCCAATACTGCGCGTTCACTGACGAGACAATTTCGGCGCCGTTTAATTGGCTCCCTCGTATCGCCCGCGTCGGCTGCGGTGCCCTATTAGAGCGAAAATCCCAATACTGCGCGTTCACTGACGAGACAATTTCGGCGCCGTTTAATTGGCTCCCTCGTATCGCCCGCGTCGGCTGCGGTGCCCTATTAGAGCGAAAATCCCAATACTGCGCGTCCACTGACGAGACAATTTCGGCGCCGTTTAATTGGCTCCCTCGTATCGCCCGCGTCGGCTGCGGTGCCCTATTAGAGCGAAAATCCCAATACTGCGCGTTCACTGACGAGACAATTTCGGCGCCGTTTAATTGGCTCCCTCGTATCGCCCGCGTCGGCTGCGGTGCCCTATTAGAGCGAAAATCCCAATACTGCGCGTTCACTGACGAGACAATTTCGGCGCCGTTTAATTGGCTCCCTCGTATCGCCCGCGTCGGCTGCGGTGCCCTATTAGAGCGAAAATCCCAATACTGCGCGTTCACTGACGAGACAATTTCGGCGCCGTTTAATTGGCTCCCTCGTATCGCCCGCGTCGGCTGCGGTGCCCTATTAGAGCGAAAATCCCAATACTGCGCGTTCACTGACGAGACAATTTCGGCGCCTTTTAATTGGCTCCCTCGTATCGCCCGCGTCGGCTGCGGTGCCCTATTAGAGCGAAAATCCCAATACTGCGCGTTCACTGACGAGACAATTTCGGCGCCGTTTAATTGACTCCCTCGTATCGCCCGCGTCGGCTGCGGTGCCCTATTAGAGCGAAAATCCCAATACTGCGCGTTCACTGACGAGACAATTTCGGCGCCGTTTAATTGGCTCCCTCGTATCGCCCGCGTCGGCTGCGGTGCCCTATTAGAGCGAAAATCCCAATACTGCGCGTTCACTGACGAGACAATTTCGGCGCCGTTTAATTGGCTCCCTCGTATCGCCCGCGTCGGCTGCGGTGCCCTATTAGAGCGAAAATCCCAATACTGCGCGTTCACTGACGAGACAATTTCGGCGCCGTTTAATTGGCTCCCTCGTATCGCCCGCGTCGGCTGCGGTGCCCTATTAGAGCGAAAATCCCAATACTGCGCGTTCACTGACGAGACAATTTCGGCGCCGTTTAATTGGCTCCCTCGTATCGCCCGCGTCGGCTGGGGTGCCCTATGAGAGCGAAAATCCCAATACTGCGCGTTCACTGACGAGACAATTTCGGCGCCGTTTAATTGGCTCCCTCGTATCGCCCGCGTCGGCTGGGGTGCCCTATTAGAGCGAAAATCCCAATACTGCGCGTTCACTGACGAGACAATTTCGGCGCCGTTTAATTGGCTCCCTCGTATCGCCCGCGTCGGCTGGGGTGCCCTATTAGAGCGAAAATCCCAATACTGCGCGTTCACTGACGAGACAATTTCGGCGCCGTTTAATTGGCTCCCTCGTATCGCCCGCGTCGGCTGCGGTGCCCTATTAGAGCGAAAATCCCAATACTGCGCGTTCACTGACGAGACAATTTCGGCGCCGTTTAATTGGCTCCCTCGTATCGCCCGCGTCGGCTGGGGTGCCCTATTAGAGCGAAAATCCCAATACTGCGCGTTCACTGACGAGACAATTTCGGCGCCGTTTAATTGGCTCCCTCGTATCGCCCGCGTCGGCTGGGGTGCCCTATTAGAGCGAAAATCCCAATACTGCGCGTTCACTGACGAGACAATTTCGGCGCCGTTTAATTGGCTCCCTCGTATCGCCCGCGTCGGCTGGGGTGCCCTATTAGAGCGAAAATCCCAATACTGCGCGTTCACTGACGAGACAATTTCGGCGCCGTTTAATTGGCTCCCTCGTATCGCCCGCGTCGGCTGCGGTGCCCTATTAGAGCGAAAATCCCAATACTGCGCGTTCACTGACGAGACGATTTCGGCGCCGTTTAATTGGCTCCCTCGTATCGCCCGCGTCGGCTGCGGTGCCCTATTAGAGCGAAAATCCCAATACTGCGCGTTCACTGACGAGACGATTTCGGCGCCGTTTAATTGGATCCCTCGTATCGCCCGCGTCGGCTGCGGTGCCCTATTAGAGCGAAAATCCCAATACTGCGCGTTCACTGACGAGACGATTTCGGCGCCGTTTAATTGGCTCCCTCGTATCGCCCGCGTCGGCTGCGGTGCCCTATTAGAGCGAAAATCCCAATACTGCGCGTTCACTGACGAGACAATTTCGGCGCCTTTTAATTGGCTCCCTCGTATCGCCCGCGTCGGCTGCGGTGCCCTATTAGAGCGAAAATCCCAATACTGCGCGTTCACTGACGAGACAATTTCGGCGCCGTTTAATTGGCTCCCTCGTATCGCCCGCGTCGGCTGCGGTGCCCTATTAGAGCGAAAATCCCAATACTGCGCGTTCACTGACGAGACAATTTCGGCGCCGTTTAATTGGCTCCCTCGTATCGCCCGCGTCGGCTGCGGTGCCCTATTAGAGCGAAAATCCCAATACTGCGCGTTCACTGACGAGACAATTTCGGCGCCGTTTAATTGGCTCCCTCGTATCGCCCGCGTCGGCTGCGGTGCCCTATTAGAGCGAAAATCCCAATACTGCGCGTTCACTGACGAGACAATTTCGGCGCCGTTTAATTGGCTCCCTCGTATCGCCCGCGTCGGCTGCGGTGCCCTATTAGAGCGAAAATCCCAATACTGCGCGTTCACTGACGAGACAATTTCGGCGCCGTTTAATTGGCTCCCTCGTATCGCCCGCGTCGGCTGGGGTGCCCTATGAGAGCGAAAATCCCAATACTGCGCGTTCACTGACGAGACAATTTCGGCGCCGTTTAATTGGCTCCCTCGTATCGCCCGCGTCGGCTGGGGTGCCCTATTAGAGCGAAAATCCCAATACTGCGCGTTCACTGACGAGACAATTTCGGCGCCGTTTAATTGGCTCCCTCGTATCGCCCGCGTCGGCTGGGGTGCCCTATTAGAGCGAAAATCCCAATACTGCGCGTTCACTGACGAGACAATTTCGGCGCCGTTTAATTGGCTCCCTCGTATCGCCCGCGTCGGCTGCGGTGCCCTATTAGAGCGAAAATCCCAATACTGCGCGTTCACTGACGAGACAATTTCGGCGCCGTTTAATTGGCTCCCTCGTATCGCCCGCGTCGGCTGGGGTGCCCTATTAGAGCGAAAATCCCAATACTGCGCGTTCACTGACGAGACAATTTCGGCGCCGTTTAATTGGCTCCCTCGTATCGCCCGCGTCGGCTGGGGTGCCCTATTAGAGCGAAAATCCCAATACTGCGCGTTCACTGACGAGACAATTTCGGCGCCGTTTAATTGGCTCCCTCGTATCGCCCGCGTCGGCTGGGGTGCCCTATTAGAGCGAAAATCCCAATACTGCGCGTTCACTGACGAGACAATTTCGGCGCCGTTTAATTGGCTCCCTCGTATCGCCCGCGTCGGCTGCGGTGCCCTATTAGAGCGAAAATCCCAATACTGCGCGTTCACTGACGAGACGATTTCGGCGCCGTTTAATTGGCTCCCTCGTATCGCCCGCGTCGGCTGCGGTGCCCTATTAGAGCGAAAATCCCAATACTGCGCGTTCACTGACGAGACGATTTCGGCGCCGTTTAATTGGATCCCTCGTATCGCCCGCGTCGGCTGCGGTGCCCTATTAGAGCGAAAATCCCAATACTGCGCGTTCACTGACGAGACGATTTCGGCGCCGTTTAATTGGCTCCCTCGTATCGCCCGCGTCGGCTGCGGTGCCCTATTAGAGCGAAAATCCCAATACTGCGCGTTCACTGACGAGACGATTTCGGCGCCGTTTAATTGGCTCCCTCGTATCGCCCGCGTCGGCTGCGGTGCCCTATGAGAGCGAAAATCCCAATACTGCGCGTTCACTGACGAGACGATTTCGGCGCCGTTTAATTGGCTCCCTCGTATCGCCCGCGTCGGCTGCGGTGCCCTATTAGAGCGAAAATCCCAATACTGCGCGTTCACTGACGAGACGATTCGGCGCCGTTTAATTGGCTCCCTCGTATCGCCCGCGTCGGCTGCGGTGCCCTATTAGAGCGAAAATCCCAATACTGCGCGTTCACTGACGAGACAATTTCGGTGCCGTTTAATTGGCTCCCTCGTATCGCCCGCGTCGGCTGCGGTGCCCTATTAGAGCGAAAATCCCAATACTGCGCGTTCACTGACGAGACGATTTCGGCGCCGTTTAATTGGCTCCCTCGTATCGCCCGCGTCGGCTGCGGTGCCCTATTAGAGCGAAAATCCCAATACTGCGCGTTCACTGACGAGACGATTTCGGCGCCGTTTAATTGGCTCCCTCGTATCGCCCGCGTCGGCTGCGGTGCCCTATTAGAGCGAAAATCCCAATACTGCGCGTTCACTGACGAGACGATTTCGGCGCCGTTTAATTGGCTCCCTCGTATCGCCCGCGTCGGCTGCGGTGCCCTATTAGAGCGAAAATCCCAATACTGCGCGTTCACTGACGAGACAATTTCGGCGCCGTTTAATTGGCTCCCTCGTATCGCCCGCGTCGGCTGCGGTGCCCTATTAGAGCGAAAATCCCAATACTGCGCGTTCACTGACGAGACAATTTCGGCGCCGTTTAATTGGCTCCCTCGTATCGCCCGCGTCGGCTGCGGTGCCCTATTAGAGCGAAAATCCCAATACTGCGCGTTCACTGACGAGACAATTTCGGCGCCGTTTAATTGGCTCCCTCGTATCGCCCGCGTCGGCTGCGGTGCCCTATTAGAGCGAAAATCCCAATACTGCGCGTTCACTGACGAGACGATTTCGGCGCCGTTTAATTGGCTCCCTCGTATCGCCCGCGTCGGCTGCGGTGCCCTATTAGAGCGAAAATCCCAATACTGCGCGTTCACTGACGAGACGATTTCGGCGCCGTTTAATTGGCTCCCTCGTATCGCCCGCGTCGGCTGCGGTGCCCTATTAGAGCGAAAATCCCAATACTGCGCGTTCACTGACGAGACGATTTCGGCGCCGTTTAATTGGCTCCCTCGTATCGCCCGCGTCGGCTGCGGTGCCCTATTAGAGCGAAAATCCCAATACTGCGCGTTCACTGACGAGACAATTTCGGCGCCGTTTAATTGGCTCCCTCGTATCGCCCGCGTCGGCTGCGGTGCCCTATTAGAGCGAAAATCCCAATACTGCGCGTTCACTGACGAGACAATTTCGGCGCCGTTTAATTGGCTCCCTCGTATCGCCCGCGTCGGCTGCGGTGCCCTATTAAAGCGAAAATCCCAATACTGCGCGTTCACTGACGAGACAATTTCGGCGCCGTTTAATTGGCTCCCTCGTACCGCCCGCGTCGGCTGCGGTGCCCTATTAGAGCGAAAATCCCAATACTGCGCGTTCACTGACGAGACAATTTCGGCGCCGTTTAATTGGCTCCCTCGTATCGCCCGCGTCGGCTGCGGTGCCCTATTAGAGCGAAAATCCCAATACAGCGCGTTCACTGACGAGACAATTTCGGCGCCGTTTAATTGGCTCCCTCGTATCGCCCGCGTCGGCTGCGGTGCCCTATTAGAGCGAAAATCCCAATACTGTGCGTTCACTGACGAGACAATTTCGGCGCCGTTTAATTGGCTCCCTCGTATCGCCCGCGTCGGCTGCGGTGCCCTATTAGAGCGAAAATCCCAATACTGCGCGTTCACTGACGAGACAATTTCGGCGCCGTTTAATTGGCTCCCTCGTATCGTCCGCGTCGGCTGCGGTGCCCTATTAGAGCGAAAATCCCAATACTGCGCGTTCACTGACGAGACAATTTCGGCGCCGTTTAATTGGCTCCCTCGTATCGCCCGCGTCGGCTGCGGTGCCCTATTAGAGCGAAAATCCCAATACTGCGCGTTCACTGACGAGACAATTTTGGCGCCGTTTAATTGGCTCCCTCGTATCGCCCGCGTCGGCTGCGGTGCCCTACTAGAGCGAAAATCCCAATACTGCGCGTTCACTGACGAGACAATTTCGGCGCCGTTTAATTGGCTCCCTCGTATCGCCCGCGTCAGCTGCGGTGCCCTATTAGAGCGAAAATCCCAATACTGCGCGTTCACTGACGAGACAATTTCGGCGCCGTTTAATTGGCTCCCTCGTATCGCCCGCGTCGGCTGCGGTGCCCTACTAGAGCGAAAATCCCAATACTGCGCGTTCACTGACGAGACAATTTCGGCGCCGTTTAATTGGCTCCCTCGTATCGCCCGCGTCGGCTGCGGTGCCCTATTAGAGCGAAAATCCCAATACTGCGCGTTCACTGACGAGACAATTTCGGCGCCGTTTAATTGGCTCCCTCGTATCGCCCGCGTCGGCTGCGGTGCCCTATTAGAGCGAAAATCCCAATACTGCGCGTTCACTGACGAGACAATTTCGGCGCCGTTTAATTGGCTCCCTCGTATCGCCCGCGTCGGCTGCGGTGCCCTACTAGAGCGAAAATCCCAATACTGCGCGTTCACTGACGAGACAATTTCGGCGCCGTTTAATTGGCTCCCTCGTATCGCCCGCGTCGGCTGCGGTGCCCTATTAGAGCGAAAATCCCAATACTGTGCGTTCACTGACGAGACAATTTCGGCGCCGTTTAATTGGCTCCCTCGTATCGCCCGCGTCGGCTGCGGTGCCCTATTAGAGCGAAAATCCCAATACTGCGCGTTCACTGACGAGACAATTTCGGCGCCGTTTAATTGGCTCCCTCGTATCGCCCGCGTCGGCTGCGGTGCCCTATTAGAGCGAAAATCCCAATACTGCGCGTTCACTGACGAGACAATTTCGGCGCCGTTTAATTGGCTCCCTCGTATCGCCCGCGTCGGCTGCGGTGCCCTATTAGAGCGAAAATCCCAATACTGCGCGTTCACTGACGAGACAATTTCGGCGCCGTTTAATTGGCTCCCTCGTATCGCCCGCGTCGGCTGCGGTGCCCTACTAGAGCGAAAATCCCAATACTGCGTGTTCACTGACGAGACAATTTCGGCGCCGTTTAATTGGCTCCCTCGTATCGCCCGCGTCGGCTGCGGTGCCCTATTAGAGCGAAAATCCCAATACTGCGCGTTCACTGACGAGACAATTTCGGCGCCGTTTAATTGGCTCCCTCGTATCGCCCGCGTCGGCTGCGGTGCCCTATTAGAGCGAAAATCCCAATACTGCGCGTTCACTGACGAGACAATTTCGGCGCCGTTTAATTGGCTCCCTCGTATCGCCCGCGTCGGCTGCGGTGCCCTATTAGAGCGAAAATCCCAATACTGCGCGTTCACTGACGAGACAATTTCGGCGCCGTTTAATTGGCTCCCTCGTATCGCCCTCGTCGGCTGCGGTGCCCTATTAGAGCGAAAATCCCAATACTGCGCGTTCACTGACGAGACAATTTCGGCGCCGTTTAATTGGCTCCCTCGTATCGCCCGCGTCGGCTGCGGTGCCCTATTAGAGCGAAAATCCCAATACTGCGCGTTCACTGACGAGACAATTTCGGCGCCGTTTAATTGGCTCCCTCGTATCGCCCGCGTCGGCTGCGGTGCCCTATTAGAGCGAAAATCCCAATACTGCGCGTTCACTGACGAGACAATTTCGGCGCCGTTTAATTGGCTCCCTCTTATCGCCCGCGTCGGCTGCGGTGCCCTACTAGAGCGAAAATCCCAATACTGCGCGTTCACTGACGAGACAATTTCGGCGCCGTTTAATTGGCTCCCTCGTATCGCCCGCGTCGGCTGCGGTGCCCTATTAGAGCGAAAATCCCAATACTGCGCGTTCACTGACGAGACAATTTCGGCGCCGTTTAATTGGCTCCCTCGTATCGCCCGCGTCGGCTGCGGTGCCCTATTAGAGCGAAAATCCCAATACTGCGCGTTCACTGACGAGACAATTTCGGCGCCGTTTAATTGGCTCCCTCGTATCGCCCGCGTCGGCTGCGGTGCCCTATTAGAGCGAAAATCCCAATACTGCGCGTTCACTGACGAGACAATTTCGGCGCCGTTTAATTGGCTCCCTCGTATCGCCCGCGTCGGCTGCGGTGCCTTATTAGAGCGAAAATCCCAATACTGCGCGTTCACTGACGAGACAATTTCGGCGCCGTTTAATTGGCTCCCTCGTATCGCCCGCGTCGGCTGCGGTGCCCTATAAGAGCGAAAATCCCAATACTGCGCGTTCACTGACGAGACAATTTCGGCGCCGTTTAATTGGCTCCCTCGTATCGCCCGCGTCGGCTGCGGTGCCCTATTAGAGCGAAAATCCAATACTGCACGTTCACTGACGAGACAATTTCGGCGCCGTTTAATTGGCTCCCTCGTATCGCCGGCGTCGGCTGCGGTGCCCTATTAGAGCGAAAATCCCAATACTGCGCGTTCACTGACGAGACAATTTCGGCGCCGTTTAATTGGCTCCCTCGTATCGCCCGCGTCGGCTGCGGTGCCCTATTAGAGCGAAAATCCCAATACTGCGCGTTCACTGACGAGACAATTTCGGCGCCGTTTAATTGGCTCCCTCGTATCGCCCGCGTCGGCTGCGGTGCCCTATTAGAGCGAAAATCCCAATACTGCGCGTTCACTGACGAGACAATTTCGGCGCCGTTTAATTGGCTCCCTCGTATCGCCCGCGTCGGCTGCGGTGCCCTATTAGAGCGAAAATCCCAATACTGCGCGTTCACTGACGAGACAATTTCGGCGCCGTTTAATTGGCTCCCTCGTATCGCCCGCGTCGGCTGCGGTGCCCTATTAGAGCGAAAATCCCAATACTGCGCGTTCACTGACGAGACAATTTCGGCGCCGTTTTTTTTGGCTCCCTCGTATCGCCCGCGTCGGCTGCGGTGCCCTATTAGAGCGAAAATCCCAATACTGCGCGTTCACTGACGAGACGATTTCGGCGCCGTTTAATTGGCTCCCTCGTATCGCCCGCGTCGGCTGCGGTGCCCTATTAGAGCGAAAATCCCAATACTGCGCGTTCACTGACGAGACAATTTCGGCGCCTTTTAATTGGCTCCCTCGTATCGCCCGCGTCGGCTGCGGTGCCCTATTAGAGCGAAAATCCCAATACTGCGCGTTCACTGACGAGACAATTTCGGCGCCGTTTAATTGGCTCCCTCGTATCGCCCGCGTCGGCTGCGGTGCCCTATTAGAGAGAAAATCCCAATACTGCGCGTTCACTGACGAGACAATTTCGGCGCCGTTTAATTGGCTCCCTCGTATCGCCCGCGTCGGCTGCGGTGCCCTATTAGAGCGAAAATCCCAATACTGCGCGTTCACTGACGAGACAATTTCGGCGCCGTTTAATTGGCTCCCTCGTATCGCCCGCGTCGGCTGCGGTGCCCTATTAGAGCGAAAATCCCAATACTGCGCGTTCACTGACGAGACAATTTCGGCGCCGTTTAATTGGCTCCCTCGTATCGCCCGCGTCGGCTGCGGTGCCCTATTAGAGCGAAAATCCCAATACTGCGCGTTCACTGACGAGACAATTTCGGCGCCGTTTAATTGGCTCCCTCGTATCGCCCGCGTCGGCTGCGGTGCCCTATTAGAGCGAAAATCCCAATACTGCGCGTTCACTGACGAGACAATTTCGGCGCCGTTTAATTGGCTCCCTCGTATCGCCCGCGTCGGCTGGGGTGCCCTATGAGAGCGAAAATCCCAATACTGCGCGTTCACTGACGAGACAATTTCGGCGCCGTTTAATTGGCTCCCTCGTATCGCCCGCGTCGGCTGGGGTGCCCTATTAGAGCGAAAATCCCAATACTGCGCGTTCACTGACGAGACAATTTCGGCGCCGTTTAATTGGCTCCCTCGTATCGCCCGCGTCGGCTGGGGTGCCCTATTAGAGCGAAAATCCCAATACTGCGCGTTCACTGACGAGACAATTTCGGCGCCGTTTAATTGGCTCCCTCGTATCGCCCGCGTCGGCTGCGGTGCCCTATTAGAGCGAAAATCCCAATACTGCGCGTTCACTGACGAGACAATTTCGGCGCCGTTTAATTGGCTCCCTCGTATCGCCCGCGTCGGCTGGGGTGCCCTATTAGAGCGAAAATCCCAATACTGCGCGTTCACTGACGAGACAATTTCGGCGCCGTTTAATTGGCTCCCTCGTATCGCCCGCGTCGGCTGGGGTGCCCTATTAGAGCGAAAATCCCAATACTGCGCGTTCACTGACGAGACAATTTCGGCGCCGTTTAATTGGCTCCCTCGTATCGCCCGCGTCGGCTGGGGTGCCCTATTAGAGCGAAAATCCCAATACTGCGCGTTCACTGACGAGACAATTTCGGCGCCGTTTAATTGGCTCCCTCGTATCGCCCGCGTCGGCTGCGGTGCCCTATTAGAGCGAAAATCCCAATACTGCGCGTTCACTGACAAGACAATTTCGGCGCCGTTTAATTGGCTCCCTCGTATCGCCCGCGTCGGCTGGGGTGCCCTATGAGAGCGAAAATCCCAATACTGCGCGTTCACTGACGAGACAATTTCGGCGCCGTTTAATTGGCTCCCTCGTATCGCCCGCGTCGGCTGGGGTGCCCTATTAGAGCGAAAATCCCAATACTGCGCGTTCACTGACGAGACAATTTCGGCGCCGTTTAATTGGCTCCCTCGTATCGCCCGCGTCGGCTGGGGTGCCCTATTAGAGCGAAAATCCCAATACTGCGCGTTCACTGACGAGACAATTTCGGCGCCGTTTAATTGGCTCCCTCGTATCGCCCGCGTCGGCTGGGGTGCCCTATTAGAGCGAAAATCCCAATACTGCGCGTTCACTGACGAGACAATTTCGGCGCCGTTTAATTGGCTCCCTCGTATCGCCCGCGTCGGCTGCGGTGCCCTATTAGAGCGAAAATCCCAATACTGCGCGTTCACTGACGAGACAATTTCGGCGCCGTTTAATTGGCTCCCTCGTATCGCCCGCGTCGGCTGGGGTGCCCTATTAGAGCGAAAATCCCAATACTGCGCGTTCACTGACGAGACAATTTCGGCGCCGTTTAATTGGCTCCCTCGTATCGCCCGCGTCGGCTGGGGTGCCCTATTAGAGCGAAAATCCCAATACTGCGCGTTCACTGACGAGACAATTTCGGCGCCGTTTAATTGGCTCCCTCGTATCGCCCGCGTCGGCTGCGGTGCCCTATTAGAGCGAAAATCCCAATACTGCGCGTTCACTGACGAGACAATTTCGGCGCCGTTTAATTGGCTCCCTCGTATCGCCCGCGTCGGCTGGGGTGCCCTATTAGAGCGAAAATCCCAATACTGCGCGTTCACTGACGAGACAATTTCGGCGCCGTTTAATTGGCTCCCTCGTATCGCCCGCGTCGGCTGCGGTGCCCTATTAGAGCGAAAATCCCAATACTGCGCGTTCACTGACGAGACAATTTCGGCGCCGTTTAATTGGCTCCCTCGTATCGCCCGCGTCGGCTGCGGTGCCCTATTAGAGCGAAAATCCCAATACTGCGCGTTCACTGACGAGACGATTTCGGCGCCGTTTAATTGGCTCCCTCGTATCGCCCGCGTCGGCTGCGGTGCCCTATTAGAGCGAAAATCCCAATACTGCGCGTTCACTGACGAGACAATTTCGGCGCCGTTTAATTGGCTCCCTCGTATCGCCCGCGTCGGCTGCGGTGCCCTATTAGAGCGAAAATCCCAATACTGCGCGTTCACTGACGAGACAATTTCGGCGCAGTTTAATTGGCTCCCTCGTATCGCCCGCGTCGGCTGCGGTGCCCTATTAGAGCGAAAATCCCAATACTGCGCGTTCACTGACGAGACAATTTCGGCGCCGTTTAATTGGCTCCCTCGTATCGCCCGCGTCGGCTGCGGTGCCCTATTAGAGCGAAAATCCCAATACTGCGCGTTCACTGACGAGACAATTTCGGCGCCGTTTAATTGGCTCCCTCGTATCGCCCGCGTCGGCTGCGGTGCCCTATTAGAGCGAAAATCTCAATACTGCGCGTTCACTGACAAGACAATTTCGGCGCCGTTTAATTGGCTCCCTCGTATCGCCCGCGTCGGCTGCGGTGCCCTATTAGAGCGAAAATCCCAATACTGCGCGTTCACTGACGAGACGATTTCGGCGCAGTTTAATTGGCTCCCTCGTATCACCCGCGTCGGCTGCGGTGCCCTATTAGAGCGAAAATCCCAATACTGCGCGTTCACTGACGAGACGATTTCGGCGCAGTTTAATTGGCTCCCTCGTATCGCCCGCGTCGGCTGCGGTGCCCTATTAGAGCGAAAATCCCAATACTGCGCGTTCACTGACGAGACGATTTCGGCGCCGTTTAATTGGCTCCCTCGTATCACCCGCGTCGGCTGCGGTGCCCTATTAGAGCGAAAATCCCAATACTGCGCGTTCACTGACGAGACAATTTCGGCGCAGTTTAATTGGCTCCCTCGTATCGCCCGCGTCGGCTGCGGTGCCCTATTAGAGCGAAAATCCCAATACTGCGCGTTCACTGACGAGACAATTTCGGCGCCGTTTAATTGGCTCCCTCGTATCGCCCGCGTCGGCTGCGGTGCCCTATTAGAGCGAAAATCCCAATACTGCGCGTTCACTGACGAGACGATTTCGGCGCAGTTTAATTGGCTCCCTCGTATCACCCGCGTCGGCAGCGGTGCCCTATTAGAGCGAAAATCCCAATACTGCGCGTTCACTGACGAGACGATTTCGGCGCCGTTTAATTGGCTCCCTCGTATCACCCGCGTCGGCTGCGGTGCCCTATTAGAGCGAAAATCCCAATACTGCGCGATCACTGACGAGACAATTTCGGCGCAGTTTAATTGGCTCCCTCGTATCGCCCGCGTCGGCTGCGGTGCCCTATTAGAGCGAAAATCCCAATACTGCGCGTTCACTGACGAAACGATTTCGGCGCAGTTTAATTGGCTCCCTCGTATCACCCGCGTCGGCTGCGGTGCCCTATTAGAGCGAAAATCCCAATACTGCGCGTTCACTGACGAGACGATTTCGGCGCAGTTTAATTGGCTCCCTCGTATCGCCCGCGTCGGCTGCGGTGCCCTATTAGAGCGAAAATCCCAATACTGCGCGTTCACTGACGAGACGATTTCGGCGCAGTTTAATTGGCTCCCTCGTATCACCCGCGTCGGCTGCGGTGCCCTATTAGAGCGAAAATCCCAATACTGCGCGTTCACTGACGAGACAATTTCGGCGCAGTTTAATTGGCTCCCTCGTATCGCCCGCGTCGGCTGCGGTGCCCTATTAGAGCGAAAATCCCAATACTGCGCGTTCACTGACGAGACAATTTCGGCGCCGTTTAATTGGCTCCCTCGTATCGCCCGCGTCGGCTGCGGTGCCCTATTAGAGCGAAAATCCCAATACTGCGCGTTCACTGACGAGACGATTTCGGCGCAGTTTAATTGGCTCCCTTGTATCACCCGCGTCGGCTGCGGTGCCCTATTAGAGCGAAAATCCCAATACTGCGCGTTCACTGACGAGACGATTTCGGCGCAGTTTAATTGGCTCCCTCGTATCGCCCGCGTCGGCTGCGGTGCCCTATTAGAGCGAAAATCCCAATACTGCGCGTTCACTGACGAGACGATTTCGGCGCAGTTTAATTGGCTCCCTCGTATCGCCCGCGTCGGCTGCGGTGCCCTATTAGAGCGAAAATCCCAATACTGCGCGTTCACTGACGAGACGATTTCGGCGCAGTTTAATTGGCTCCCTCGTATCGCCCGCGTCGGCTGCGGTGCCCTATTAGAGCGAAAATCCCAATACTGCGCGTTCACTGACGAGACAATTTCGGCGCCGTTTAATTGGCTCCCTCGTATCGCCCGCGTCGGCTGCGGTGCCCTATTAGAGCGAAAATCCCAATACTGCGCGTTCACTGACGAGACGATTTCGGCGCCGTTTAATTGGCTCCCTCGTATCGCCCGCGTCGGCTGCGGTGCCCTGTTAGAGCGAAAATCCCAATACTGCGCGTTCACTGACGAGACAATTTCGGCGCCGTTTAATTGGCTCCCTCGTATCGCCCGCGCTGGCTGCGGTGCCCTATTAGAGCGAAAATCCCAATACTGCGCGTTCACTGACGAGACAATTTCGGCGCCGTTTAATTGGCTCCCTCGTATCGGCCGCGTCGGCTGCGGTGCCCTATTAGAGCGAAAATCCCAATACTGCGCGTTCACTGACGAGACGATTTCGGCGCCGTTTAATTGGCTCCCTCGTATCGCCCGCGTCGGCTGCGGTGCCCTATTAGAGCGAAAATCCCAATACTGCGCGTTCACTGACGAGACGATTTCGGCGCCGTTTAATTGGCTCCCTCGTATCGCCCGCGTCGGCTGCGGTGCCCTATTAGAGCGAAAATCCCAATACTGCGCGTTCACTGACGAGACAATTTCGGCGCCGTTTAATTGGCTCCCTCGTATCGCCCGCGTCGGCTGCGGTGCCCTATTAGAGCGAAAATCCCAATACTGCGCGTTCACTGACGAGACGATTTCGGCGCCGTTTAATTGGCTCCCTCGTATCGCCCGCGTCGGCTGCGGTGCCCTATTAGAGCGAAAATCCCAATACTGCGCGTTCACTGACGAGACGATTTCGGCGCCGTTTAATTGGCTCCCTCGTATCGCCCGCGTCGGCTGCGGTGCCCTATTAGAGCGAAAATCCCAATACTGCGCGTTCACTGACGAGACAATTTCGGCGCCGTTTAATTGGCTCCCTCGTATCGGCCGCGTCGGCTGCGGTGCCCTATTAGAGCGAAAATCCCAATACTGCGCGTTCACTGACGAGACGATTTCGGCGCCGTTTAATTGGCTCCCTCTTATCGGCCGCGTCGGCTGCGGTGCCCTATTAGAGCGAAAATCCCAATACTGCGCGTTCACTGACGAGACGATTTCGGCGCCGTTTAATTGGCTCCCTCGTATCGCCCGCGTCGGCTGCGGTGCCCTATTAGAGCGAAAATCCCAATACTGCGCGTTCACTGACGAGACGATTTCGGCGCCGTTTAATTGGCTCCCTCGTATCGGCCGCGTCGGCTGCGGTGCCCTATTAGAGCGAAAATCCCAATACTGCGCGTTCACTGACGAGACGATTTCGGCGCCGTTTAATTGGCTCCCTCGTATCGGCCGCGTCGGCTGCGGTGCCCTATTAGAGCGAAAATCCCAATACTGCGCGTTCACTGACGAGACGATTTCGGCGCCGTTTAATTGGCTCCCTCGTATCGCCCGCGTCGGCTGCGGTGCCCTATTAGAGCGAAAATCCCAATACTGCGCGTTCACTGACGAGACAATTTCGGCGCCGTTTAATTGGCTCCCTCGTATCGCCCGCGTCGGCTGCGGTGCCCTATTAGAGCGAAAATCCCAATACTGTGCGTTCACTGACGAGACGATTTCGGCGCCGTTTAATTGGCTCCCTCGTATCGCCCGCGTCGGCTGCGGTGCCCTATTAGAGCGAAAATCCCAATACTGCGCGTTCACTGACGAGACGATTTCGGCGCCGTTTAATTGGCTCCCTCGTATCGCCCGCGTCGGCTGCGGTGCCCTATTAGAGCGAAAATCCCAATACTGCGCGTTCACTGACGAGACGATTTCGGCGCCGTTTAATTGGCTCCCTCGTATCGCCCGCGTCGGCTGCGGTGCCCTATTAGAGCGAAAATCCCAATACTGCGCGTTCACTGACGAGACGATTTCGGCGCCGTTTAATTGGCTCCCTCGTATCGCCCGCGTCGGCTGCGGTGCCCTATTAGAGCGAAAATCCCAATACTGCGCGTTCACTGACGAGACGATTTCGGCGCCGTTTAATTGGCTCCCTCGTATCGCCCGCGTCGGCTGCGGTGCCCTATTAGAGCGAAAATCCCAATACTGCGCGTTCACTGACGAGACGATTTCGGCGCCGTTTAATTGGCTCCCTCGTATCGCCCGCGTCGGCTGCGGTGCCCTATTAGAGCGAAAATCCCAATACTGCGCGTTCACTGACGAGACGATTTCGGCGCCGTTTAATTGGCTCCCTCGTATCGCTCGCGTCGGCTGCGGTGCCCTATTAGAGCGAAAATCCCAATACTGCGCGTTCACTGACGAGACGATTTCGGCGCCGTTTAATTGGCTCCCTCGTATCCCCCGCGTCGGCTGCGGTGCCCTATTAGAGCGAAAATCCCAATACTGCGCGTTCACTGACGAGACGATTTCGGCGCCGTTTAATTGGCTCCCTCGTATCGCCCGCGTCGGCTGCGGTGCCCTATTAGAGCGAAAATCCCAATACTGCGCGTTCACTGACGAGACGATTTCGGCGCCGTTTAATTGGCTCCCTCGTATCGCTCGCGTCGGCTGCGGTGCCCTATTAGAGCGAAAATCCCAATACTGCGCGTTCACTGACGAGACGATTTCGGCGCCGTTTAATTGGCTCCCTCGTATCGCCCGCGTCGGCTGCGGTGCCCTATTAGAGCGAAAATCCCAATACTGCGCGTTCACTGACGAGACGATTTCGGCGCCGTTTAATTGGCTCCCTCGTATCGCCCGCGTCGGCTGCGGTGCCCTATTAGAGCGAAAATCCCAATACTGCGCGTTCACTGACGAGACGATTTCGGCGCCGTTTAATTGGCTCCCTCGTATCGCCCGCGTCGGCTGCGGTGCCCTATTAGAGCGAAAATCCCAATACTGCGCGTTCACTGACGAGACGATTTCGGCGCCGTTTAATTGGCTCCCTCGTATCGCCCGCGTCGGCTGCGGTGCCCTATTAGAGCGAAAATCCCAATACACGCGTGTTCACTGACGAGACGATTTCGGCGCCGTTTAATTGGCTCCCTCGTATCGCCCGCGTCGGCTGCGGTGCCCTATTAGAGCGAAAATCCCAATACTGCGCGTTCACTGACGAGACGATTTCGGCGCCGTTTAATTGGCTCCCTCGTATCGCCCGCGTCGGCTGCGGTGCCCTATTAGAGCGAAAATCCCAATACTGCGCGTTCACTGACGAGACGATTTCGGCGCCGTTTAATTGGCTCCCTCGTATCGCCCGCGTCGGCTGCGGTGCCCTATTAGAGCGAAAATCCCAATACTGCGCGTTCACTGACGAGACGATTTCGGCGCCGTTTAATTGGCTCCCTCGTATCGCCCGCGTCGGCTGCGGTGCCCTATTAGAGCGAAAATCCCAATACTGCGCGTTCACTGACGAGACGATTTCGGCGCCGTTTAATTGGCTCCCTCGTATCGCCCGCGTCGGCTGCGGTGCCCTATTAGAGCGAAAATCCCAATACTGCGCGTTCACTGACGAGACAATTTCGGCGCCGTTTAATTGGCTCCCTCGTATCGCCCGCGTCGGCTGCGGTGCCCTATTAGAGCGAAAATCCCAATACTGCGCGTTCACTGACGAGACGATTTCGGCGCCGTTTAATTGGCTCCCTCGTATCGCCCGCGTCGGCTGCGGTGCCCTATTAGAGCGAAAATCCCAATACTGCGCGTTCACTGACGAGACGATTTCGGCGCCGTTTAATTGGCTCCCTCGTATCGCCCGCGTCGGCTGCGGTGCCCTATTAGAGCGAAAATCCCAATACTGCGCGTTCACTGACGAGACGATTTCGGCGCCGTTTAATTGGCTCCCTCGTATCGCCCGCGTCGGCTGCGGTGCCCTATTAGAGCGAAAATCCCAATACTGCGCGTTCACTGACGAGACGATTTCGGCGCCGTTTAATTGGCTCCCTCGTATCGCTCGCGTCGGCTGCGGTGCCCTATTAGAGCGAAAATCCCAATACTGCGCGTTCACTGACGAGACGATTTCGGCGCCGTTTAATTGGCTCCCTCGTATCCCCCGCGTCGGCTGCGGTGCCCTATTAGAGCGAAAATCCCAATACTGCGCGTTCACTGACGAGACGATTTCGGCGCCGTTTAATTGGCTCCCTCGTATCGCCCGCGTCGGCTGCGGTGCCCTATTAGAGCGAAAATCCCAATACTGCGCGTTCACTGACGAGACGATTTCGGCGCCGTTTAATTGGCTCCCTCGTATCGCTCGCGTCGGCTGCGGTGCCCTATTAGAGCGAAAATCCCAATACTGCGCGTTCACTGACGAGACGATTTCGGCGCCGTTTAATTGGCTCCCTCGTATCGCCCGCGTCGGCTGCGGTGCCCTATTAGAGCGAAAATCCCAATACTGCGCGTTCACTGACGAGACGATTTCGGCGCCGTTTAATTGGCTCCCTCGTATCGCCCGCGTCGGCTGCGGTGCCCTATTAGAGCGAAAATCCCAATACTGCGCGTTCACTGACGAGACGATTTCGGCGCCGTTTAATTGGCTCCCTCGTATCGCCCGCGTCGGCTGCGGTGCCCTATTAGAGCGAAAATCCCAATACTGCGCGTTCACTGACGAGACGATTTCGGCGCCGTTTAATTGGCTCCCTCGTATCGCCCGCGTCGGCTGCGGTGCCCTATTAGAGCGAAAATCCCAATACTGCGCGTTCACTGACGAGACGATTTCGGCGCCGTTTAATTGGCTCCCTCGTATCGCCCGCGTCGGCTGCGGTGCCCTATTAGAGCGAAAATCCCAATACTGCGCGTTCACTGACGAGACGATTTCGGCGCCGTTTAATTGGCTCCCTCGTATCGCCCGCGTCGGCTGCGGTGCCCTATTAGAGCGAAAATCCCAATACTGCGCGTTCACTGACGAGACGATTTCGGCGCCGTTTAATTGGCTCCCTCGTATCGCCCGCGTCGGCTGCGGTGCCCTATTAGAGCGAAAATCCCAATACTGCGCGTTCACTGACGAGACGATTTCGGCGCCGTTTAATTGGCTCCCTCGTATCGCCCGCGTCGGCTGCGGTGCCCTATTAGAGCGAAAATCCCAATACTGCGCGTTCACTGACGAGACAATTTCGGCGCCGTTTAATTGGCTCCCTCGTATCGCCCGCGTCGGCTGCGGTGCCCTATTAGAGCGAAAATCCCAATACTGCGCGTTCACTGACGAGACGATTTCGGCGCCGTTTAATTGGCTCCCTCGTATCGCCCGCGTCGGCTGCGGTGCCCTATTAGAGCGAAAATCCCAATACTGCGCGTTCACTGACGAGACGATTTCGGCGCCGTTTAATTGGCTCCCTCGTATCGCCCGCGTCGGCTGCGGTGCCCTATTAGAGCGAAAATCCCAATACTGCGCGTTCACTGACGAGACGATTTCGGCGCCGTTTAATTGGCTCCCTCGTATCGCCCGCGTCGGCTGCGGTGCCCTATTAGAGCGAAAATCCCAATACTGCGCGTTCACTGACGAGACGATTTCGGCGCCGTTTAATTGGCTCCCTCGTATCGCCCGCGTCGGCTGCGGTGCCCTATTAGAGCGAAAATCCCAATACTGCGCGTTCACTGACGAGACGATTTCGGCGCCGTTTAATTGGCTCCCTCGTATCGCCCGCGTCGGCTGCGGTGCCCTATTAGAGCGAAAATCCCAATACTGCGCGTTCACTGACGAGACGATTTCGGCGCCGTTTAATTGGCTCCCTCGTATCGCCCGCGTCGGCTGCGGTGCCCTATTAGAGCGAAAATCCCAATACTGCGCGTTCACTGACGAGACGATTTCGGCGCCGTTTAATTGGCTCCCTCGTATCGCTCGCGTCGGCTGCGGTGCCCTATTAGAGCGAAAATCCCAATACTGCGCGTTCACTGACGAGACGATTTCGGCGCCGTTTAATTGGCTCCCTCGTATCGCCCGCGTCGGCTGCGGTGCCCTATTAGAGCGAAAATCCCAATACTGCGCGTTCACTGACGAGACGATTTCGGCGCCGTTTAATTGGCTCCCTCGTATCGCCCGCGTCGGCTGCGGTGCCCTATTAGAGCGAAAATCCCAATACTGCGGGTTCACTGACGAGACGATTTCGGCGCCGTTTAATTGGCTCCCTCGTATCGCCCGCGTCGGCTGCGGTGCCCTATTAGAGCGAAAATCCCAATACTGCGCGTTCACTGACGAGACAATTTCGGCGCCGTTTAATTGGCTCCCTCGTATCGCCCGCGTCGGCTGCGGTGCCCTATTAGAGCGAAAATCCCAATACTGCGCGTTCACTGACGAGACGATTTCGGCGCCGTTTAATTGGCTCCCTCGTATCGCCCGCGTCGGCTGCGGTGCCCTATTAGAGCGAAAATCCCAATACTGCGCGTTCACTGACGAGACGATTTCGGCGCCGTTTAATTGGCTCCCTCGTATCGCCCGCGCCGGCTGCGGTGCCCTATTAGAGCGAAAATCCCAATACTGCGCGTTCACTGACGAGACGATTTCGGCGCCGTTTAATTGGCTCCCTCGTATCGCTCGCGTCGGCTGCGGTGCCCTATTAGAGCGAAAATCCCAATACTGCGCGTTCACTGACGAGACGATTTCGGCGCCGTTTAATTGGCTCCCTCGTATCGCCCGCGTCGGCTGCGGTGCCCTATTAGAGCGAAAATCCCAATACTGCGCGTTCACTGACGAGACGATTTCGGCGCCGTTTAATTGGCTCCCTCGTATCGCCCGCGTCGGCTGCGGTGCCCTATTAGAGCGAAAATCCCAATACTGCGGGTTCACTGACGAGACGATTTCGGCGCCGTTTAATTTGCTCCCTCGTATCGCCCGCGTCGGCTGCGGTGCCCTATTAGAGCGAAAATCCCAATACTGCGCGTTCACTGACGAGACAATTTCGGCGCCGTTTAATTGGCTCCCTCGTATCGCCCGCGTCGGCTGCGGTGCCCTATTAGAGCGAAAATCCCAATACTGCGCGTTCACTGACGAGACGATTTCGGCGCCGTTTAATTGGCTCCCTCGTATCGCCCGCGTCGGCTGCGGTGCCCTATTAGAGCGAAAATCCCAATACTGCGCGTTCACTGACGAGACGATTTCGGCGCCGTTTAATTGGCTCCCTCGTATCGCCCGCGTCGGCTGCGGTGCCCTATTAGAGCGAAAATCCCAATACTGCGCGTTCACTGACGAGACGATTTCGGCGCCGTTTAATTGGCTCCCTCGTATCGCCCGCGTCGGCTGCGGTGCCCTATTAGAGCGAAAATCCCAATACTGCGCGTTCACTGACGAGACGATTTCGGCGCCGTTTAATTGGCTCCCTCGTATCGCCCGCGTCGGCTGCGGTGCCCTATGAGAGCGAAAATCCCAATACTGCGCGTTCACTGACGAGACGATTTCGGCGCCGTTTAATTGGCTCCCTCGTATCGCCCGCGTCGGCTGCGGTGCCCTATTAGAGCGAAAATCCCAATACTGCGCGTTCACTGACGAGACGATTCGGCGCCGTTTAATTGGCTCCCTCGTATCGCCCGCGTCGGCTGCGGTGCCCTATTAGAGCGAAAATCCCAATACTGCGCGTTCACTGACGAGACAATTTCGGTGCCGTTTAATTGGCTCCCTCGTATCGCCCGCGTCGGCTGCGGTGCCCTATTAGAGCGAAAATCCCAATACTGCGCGTTCACTGACGAGACGATTTCGGCGCCGTTTAATTGGCTCCCTCGTATCGCCCGCGTCGGCTGCGGTGCCCTATTAGAGCGAAAATCCCAATACTGCGCGTTCACTGACGAGACGATTTCGGCGCCGTTTAATTGGCTCCCTCGTATCGCCCGCGTCGGCTGCGGTGCCCTATTAGAGCGAAAATCCCAATACTGCGCGTTCACTGACGAGACGATTTCGGCGCCGTTTAATTGGCTCCCTCGTATCGCCCGCGTCGGCTGCGGTGCCCTATTAGAGCGAAAATCCCAATACTGCGCGTTCACTGACGAGACAATTTCGGCGCCGTTTAATTGGCTCCCTCGTATCGCCCGCGTCGGCTGCGGTGCCCTATTAGAGCGAAAATCCCAATACTGCGCGTTCACTGACGAGACAATTTCGGCGCCGTTTAATTGGCTCCCTCGTATCGCCCGCGTCGGCTGCGGTGCCCTATTAGAGCGAAAATCCCAATACTGCGCGTTCACTGACGGGACGATTTCGGCGCCGTTTAATTGGCTCCCTCGTATCGCCCGCGTCGGCTGCGGTGCCCTATTAGAGCGAAAATCCCAATACTGCGCGTTCACTGACGAGACGATTTCGGCGCCGTTTAATTGGCTCCCTCGTATCGCCCGCGTCGGCTGCGGTGCCCTATTAGAGCGAAAATCCCAATACTGCGCGTTCACTGACGAGACGATTTCGGCGCCGTTTAATTGGCTCCCTCGTATCGCCCGCGTCGGCTGCGGTGCCCTATTAGAGCGAAAATCCCAATACTGCGCGTTCACTGACGAGACAATTTCGGCGCCGTTTAATTGGCTCCCTCGTATCGCCCGCGTCGGCTGCGGTGCCCTATTAGAGCGAAAATCCCAATACTGCGCGTTCACTGACGAGACGATTTCGGCGCCGTTTAATTGGCTCCCTCGTATCGCCCGCGTCGGCTGCGGTGCCCTATTAGAGCGAAAATCCCAATACTGCGCGTTCACTGACGAGACGATTTCGGCGCCGTTTAATTGGCTCCCTCGTATCGCCCGCGTCGGCTGCGGTGCCCTATTAGAGCGAAAATCCCAATACTGCGCGTTCACTGACGAGACAATTTCGGCGCCGTTTAATTGGCTCCCTCGTATCGCCCGCGTCGGCTGCGGTGCCCTATTAGAGCGAAAATCCCAATACTGCGCGTTCACTGACGAGACAATTTCGGCGCCGTTTAATTGGCTCCCTCGTATCGCCCGCGTCGGCTGCGGTGCCCTATTAGAGCGAAAATCCCAATACTGCGCGTTCACTGACGGGACGATTTCGGCGCCGTTTAATTGGCTCCCTCGTATCGCCCGCGTCGGCTGCGGTGCCCTATTAGAGCGAAAATCCCAATACTGCGCGTTCACTGACGAGACGATTTCGGCGCCGTTTAATTGGCTCCCTCGTATCGCCCGCGTCGGCTGCGGTGCCCTATTAGAGCGAAAATCCCAATACTGCGCGTTCACTGACGAGACGATTTCGGCGCCGTTTAATTGGCTCCCTCGTATCGCCCGCGTCGGCTGCGGTGCCCTATTAGAGCGAAAATCCCAATACTGCGCGTTCACTGACGAGACAATTTCGGCGCCGTTTAATTGGCTCCCTCGTATCGCCCGCGTCGGCTGCGGTGCCCTATTAGAGCGAAAATCCCAATACTGCGCGTTCACTGACGAGACAATTTCGGCGCCGTTTAATTGGCTCCCTCGTATCGCCCGCGTCGGCTGCGGTGCCCTATTAAAGCGAAAATCCCAATACTGCGCGTTCACTGACGAGACAATTTCGGCGCCGTTTAATTGGCTCCCTCGTACCGCCCGCGTCGGATGCGGTGCCCTATTAGAGCGAAAATCCCAATACTGCGCGTTCACTGACGAGACAATTTCGGCGCCGTTTAATTGGCTCCCTCGTATCGCCCGCGTCGGCTGCGGTGCCCTATTAGAGCGAAAATCCCAATACTGCGCGTTGACTGACGAGACAATTTCGGCGCCGTTTAATTGGCTCCCTCGTATCGCCCGCGTCGGCTGCGGTGCCCTATTAGAGCGAAAATCCCAATACTGTGCGTTCACTGACGAGACAATTTCGGCGCCGTTTAATTGGCTCCCTCGTATCGCCCGCGTCGGCTGCGGTGCCCTATTAGAGCGAAAATCCCAATACTGCGCGTTCACTGACGAGACAATTTCGGCGCCGTTTAATTGGCTCCCTCGTATCGCCCGCGTCGGCTGCGGTGCCCTATTAGAGCGAAAATCCCAATACTGCGCGTTCACTGACGAGACAATTTCGGCGCCGTTTAATTGGCTCCCTCGTATCGCCCGCGTCGGCTGCGGTGCCCTATTAGAGCGAAAATCCCAATACTGCGCGTTCACTGACGAGACAATTTTGGCGCCGTTTAATTGGCTCCCTCGTATCGCCCGCGTCGGCTGCGGTGCCCTACTAGAGCGAAAATCCCAATACTGCGCGTTCACTGACGAGACAATTTCGGCGCCGTTTAATTGGCTCCCTCGTATCGCCCGCGTCGGCTGCGGTGCCCTATTAGAGCGAAAATCCCAATACTGCGCGTTCACTGACGAGACAATTTCGGCGCCGTTTAATTGGCTCCCTCGTATCGCCCGCGTCGGCTGCGGTGCCCTACTAGAGCGAAAATCCCAATACTGCGCGTTCACTGACGAGACAATTTCGGCGCCGTTTAATTGGCTCCCTCGTATCGCCCGCGTCGGCTGCGGTGCCCTATTAGAGCGAAAATCCCAATACTGCGCGTTCACTGACGAGACAATTTCGGCGCCGTTTAATTGGCTCCCTCGTATCGCCCGCGTCGGCTGCGGTGCCCTATTAGAGCGAAAATCCCAATACTGCGCGTTCACTGACGAGACAATTTCGGCGCCGTTTAATTGGCTCCCTCGTATCGCCCGCGTCGGCTGCGGTGCCCTAATAGAGCGAAAATCCCAATACTGCGCGTTCACTGACGAGACAATTTCGGCGCCGTTTAATTGGCTCCCTCGTATCGCCCGCGTCGGCTGCGGTGCCCTATTAGAGCGAAAATCCCAATACTGTGCGTTCACTGACGAGACAATTTCGGCGCCGTTTAATTGGCTCCCTCGTATCGCCCGCGTCGGCTGCGGTGCCCTATTAGAGCGAAAATCCCAATACTGCGCGTTCACTGACGAGACAATTTCGGCGCCGTTTAATTGGCTCCCTCGTATCGCCCGCGTCGGCTGCGGTGCCCTATTAGAGCGAAAATCCCAATACTGCGCGTTCACTGACGAGACAATTTCGGCGCCGTTTAATTGGCTCCCTCGTATCGCCCGCGTCGGCTGCGGTGCCCTATTAGAGCGAAAATCCCAATACTGCGCGTTCACTGACGAGACGATTTCGGCGCCGTTTAATTGGCTCCCTCGTATCGCCCGCGTCGGCTGCGGTGCCCTATTAGAGCGAAAATCCCAATACTGCGCGTTCACTGACGAGACGATTTCGGCGCCGTTTAATTGGCTCCCTCGTATCGCTCGCGTCGGCTGCGGTGCCCTATTAGAGCGAAAATCCCAATACTGCGCGTTCACTGACGAGACGATTTCGGCGCCGTTTAATTGGCTCCCTCGTATTGCCCGCGTCGGCTGCGGTGCCCTATTAGAGCGAAAATCCCAATACTGCGCGTTCACTGACGAGACGATTTCGGCGCCGTTTAATTGGCTCCCTCGTATCGCCCGCGTCGGCTGCGGTGCCCTATTAGAGCGAAAATCCCAATACTGCGCGTTCACTGACGAGACGATTTCGGCGCCGTTTAATTGGCTCCCTCGTATCGCTCGCGTCGGCTGCGGTGCCCTATTAGAGCGAAAATCCCAATACTGCGCGTTCACTGACGAGACGATTTCGGCGCCGTTTAATTGGCTCCCTCGTATTGCCCGCGTCGGCTGCGGTGCCCTATTAGAGCGAAAATCCCAATACTGCGCGTTCACTGACGAGACGATTTCGGCGCCGTTTAATTGGCTCCCTCGTATCGCCCGCGTCGGCTGCGGTGCCCTATTAGAGCGAAAATCCCAATACTGCGGGTTCACTGACGAGACGATTTCGGCGCCGTTTAATTGGCTCCCTCGTATCGCCCGCGTCGGCTGCGGTGCCCTATTAGAGCGAAAATCCCAATACTGCGCGTTCACTGACGAGACAATTTCGGCGCCGTTTAATTGGCTCCCTCGTATCGCCCGCGTCGGCTGCGGTGCCCTATTAGAGCGAAAATCCCAATACTGCGCGTTCACTGACGAGACGATTTCGGCGCCGTTTAATTGGCTCCCTCGTATCGCCCGCGTCGGCTGCGGTGCCCTATTAGAGCGAAAATCCCAATACTGCGCGTTCACTGACGAGACGATTTCGGCGCCGTTTAATTGGCTCCCTCGTATCGCCCGCGTCGGCTGCGGTGCCCTATTAGAGCGAAAATCCCAATACTGCGCGTTCACTGACGAGACGATTTCGGCGCCGTTTAATTGGCTCCCTCGTATCGCCCGCGTCGGCTGCGGTGCCCTATTAGAGCGAAAATCCCAATACTGCGGGTTCACTGACGAGACGATTTCGGCGCCGTTTAATTGGCTCCCTCGTATCGCCCGCGTCGGCTGCGGTGCCCTATTAGAGCGAAAATCCCAATACTGCGGGTTCACTGACGAGACGATTTCGGCGCCGTTTAATTGGCTCCCTCGTATCGCCCGCGTCGGCTGCGGTGCCCTATTAGAGCGAAAATCCCAATACTGCGCGTTCACTGACGAGACAATTTCGGCGCCGTTTAATTGGCTCCCTCGTATCGCCCGCGTCGGCTGCGGTGCCCTATTAGAGCGAAAATCCCAATACTGCGCGTTCACTGACGAGACGATTTCGGCGCCGTTTAATTGGCTCCCTCGTATCGCCCGCGTCGGCTGCGGTGCCCTATTAGAGCGAAAATCCCAATACTGCGCGTTCACTGACGAGACGATTTCGGCGCCGTTTAATTGGCTCCCTCGTATCGCCCGCGTCGGCTGCGGTGCCCTATTAGAGCGAAAATCTCAATACTGCGCGTTCACTGACGAGACGATTTCGGCGCCGTTTAATTGGCTCCCTCGTATCGCCCGCGTCGGCTGCGGTGCCCTATTAGAGCGAAAATCCCAATACTGCGCGTTCACTGACGAGACGATTTCGGCGCCGTTTAATTGGCTCCCTCGTATCGCCCGCGTCGGCTGCGGTGCCCTATGAGAGCGAAAATCCCAATACTGCGCGTTCACTGACGAGACGATTTCGGCGCCGTTTAATTGGCTCCCTCGTATCGCCCGCGTCGGCTGCGGTGCCCTATTAGAGCGAAAATCCCAATACTGCGCGTTCACTGACGAGACGATTCGGCGCCGTTTAATTGGCTCCCTCGTATCGCCCGCGTCGGCTGCGGTGCCCTATTAGAGCGAAAATCCCAATACTGCGCGTTCACTGACGAGACAATTTCGGTGCCGTTTAATTGGCTCCCTCGTATCGCCCGCGTCGGCTGCGGTGCCCTATTAGAGCGAAAATCCCAATACTGCGCGTTCACTGACGAGACGATTTCGGCGCCGTTTAATTGGCTCCCTCGTATCGCCCGCGTCGGCTGCGGTGCCCTATTAGAGCGAAAATCCCAATACTGCGCGTTCACTGACGAGACGATTTCGGCGCCGTTTAATTGGCTCCCTCGTATCGCCCGCGTCGGCTGCGGTGCCCTATTAGAGCGAAAATCCCAATACTGCGCGTTCACTGACGAGACGATTTCGGCGCCGTTTAATTGGCTCCCTCGTATCGCCCGCGTCGGCTGCGGTGCCCTATTAGAGCGAAAATCCCAATACTGCGCGTTCACTGACGAGACAATTTCGGCGCCGTTTAATTGGCTCCCTCGTATCGCCCGCGTCGGCTGCGGTGCCCTATTAGAGCGAAAATCCCAATACTGCGCGTTCACTGACGAGACAATTTCGGCGCCGTTTAATTGGCTCCCTCGTATCGCCCGCGTCGGCTGCGGTGCCCTATTAGACCGAAAATCCCAATACTGCGCGTTCACTGACGGGACGATTTCGGCGCCGTTTAATTGGCTCCCTCGTATCGCCCGCGTCGGCTGCGGTGCCCTATTAGAGCGAAAATCCCAATACTGCGCGTTCACTGACGAGACGATTTCGGCGCCATTTAATTGGCTCCCTCGTATCGCCCGCGTCGGCTGCGGTGCCCTATTAGAGCGAAAATCCCAATACTGCGCGTTCACTGACGAGACGATTTCGGCGCCGTTTAATTGGCTCCCTCGTATCGCCCGCGTCGGCTGCGGTGCCCTATTAGAGCGAAAATCCCAATACTGCGCGTTCACTGACGAGACAATTTCGGCGCCGTTTAATTGGCTCCCTCGTATCGCCCGCGTCGGCTGCGGTGCCCTATTAGAGCGAAAATCCCAATACTGCGCGTTCACTGACGAGACAATTTCGGCGCCGTTTAATTGGCTCCCTCGTATCGCCCGCGTCGGCTGCGGTGCCCTATTAAAGCGAAAATCCCAATACTGCGCGTTCACTGACGAGACAATTTCGGCGCCGTTTAATTGGCTCCCTCGTACCGCCCGCGTCGGCTGCGGTGCCCTATTAGAGCGAAAATCCCAATACTGCGCGTTCACTGACGAGACAATTTCAGCGCCGTTTAATTGGCTCCCTCGTATCGCCCGCGTCGGCTGCGGTGCCCTATTAGAGCGAAAATCCCAATACTGCGCGTTCACTGACGAGACAATTTCCGCGCCGTTTAATTGGCTCCCTCGTATCGCCCGCGTCGGCTGCGGTGCCCTATTAGAGCGAAAATCCCAATACTGCGCGTTCACTGACGAGACAATTTCGGCGCCGTTTAATTGGCTCCCTCGTATCGCCCGCGTCGGCTGCGGTGCCCTATTAGAGCGAAAATCCCAATACTGCGCGTTCACTGACGAGACAATTTCGGCGCCGTTTAATTGGCTCCCTCGTATCGCCCGCGTCGGCTGCGGTGCCCTATTAGAGCGAAAATCCCAATACTGCGCGTTCACTGACGAGACAATTTCGGCGCCGTTTAATTGGCTCCCTCGTATCGCCCGCGTCGACTGCGGTGCCCTATTAGAGCGAAAATCCCAATACTGCGCGTTCACTGACGAGACAATTTTGGCGCCGTTTAACTGGCTCCCTCGTATCGCCCGCGTCGGCTGCGGTGCCCTACTAGAGCGAAAATCCCAATACTGCGCGTTCACTGACGAGACAATTTCGGCGCCGTTTAATTGGCTCCCTCGTATCGCCCGCGTCGGCTGCGGTGCCCTATTAGAGCGAAAATCCCAATACTGCGCGTTCACTGACGAGACAATTTCGGCGCCGTTTAATTGGCTCCCTCGTATCGCCCGCGTCGGCTGCGGTGCCCTACTAGAGCGAAAATCCCAATACTGCGCGTTCACTGACGAGACAATTTCGGCGCCGTTTAATTGGCTCCCTCGTATCGCCCGCGTCGGCTGCGGTGCCCTATTAGAGCGAAAATCCCAATACTGCGCGTTCACTGACGAGACAATTTCGGCGCCGTTTAATTGGCTCCCTCGTATCGCCCGCGTCGGCTGCGGTGCCCTATTAGAGCGAAAATCCCAATACTGCGCGTTCACTGACGAGACAATTTCGGCGCCGTTTAATTGGCTCCCTCGTATCGCCCGCGTCGGCTGCGGTGCCCTATTAGAGCGAAAATCCCAATACTGTGCGTTCACTGACGAGACAATTTCGGCGCCGTTTAATTGGCTCCCTCGTATCGCCCGCGTCGGCTGCGGTGCCCTATTAGAGCGAAAATCCCAATACTGCGCGTTCACTGACGAGACAATTTCGGCGCCGTTTAATTGGCTCCCTCGTATCGCCCGCGTCGGCTGCGGTGCCCTATTAGAGCGAAAATCCCAATACTGCGCGTTCACTGACGAGACAATTTCGGCGCCGTTTAATTGGCTCCCTCGTATCGCCCGCGTCGACTGCGGTGCCCTATTAGAGCGAAAATCCCAATACTGCGCGTTCACTGACGAGACAATTTTGGCGCCGTTTAACTGGCTCCCTCGTATCGCCCGCGTCGGCTGCGGTGCCCTACTAGAGCGAAAATCCCAATACTGCGCGTTCACTGACGAGACAATTTCGGCGCCGTTTAATTGGCTCCCTCGTATCGCCCGCGTCGGCTGCGGTGCCCTATTAGAGCGAAAATCCCAATACTGCGCGTTCACTGACGAGACAATTTCGGCGCCGTTTAATTGGCTCCCTCGTATCGCCCGCGTCGGCTGCGGTGCCCTATTAGAGCGAAAATCCCAATACTGCGCGTTCACTGACGAGACAATTTCGGCGCCGTTTAATTGGCTCCCTCGTATCGCCCGCGTCGGCTGCGGTGCCCTATTAGAGCGAAAATCCCAATACTGCGCGTTCACTGACGAGACAATTTCGGCGCCGTTTAATTGGCTCCCTCGTATCGCCCGCGTCGGCTGCGGTGCCCTATTAGAGCGAAAATCCCAATACTGCGCGTTCACTGACGAGACAATTTCGGCGCCGTTTAATTGGCTCCCTCGTATCGCCCGCGTCGGCTGCGGTGCCCTATTAGAGCGAAAATCCCAATACTGCGCGTTCACTGACGAGACAATTTCGGCGCCGTTTAATTGGCTCCCTCGTATCGCCCGCGTCGGCTGCGGTGCCCTATTAGAGCGAAAATCCCAATACTGCGCGTTCACTGACGAGACAATTTCGGCGCCGTTTAATTGGCTCCCTCGTATCGCCCGCGTCGGCTGCGGTGCCCTATTAGAGCGAAAATCCCAATACTGCGCGTTCACTGACGAGACAATTTCGGCGCCGTTTAATTGGCTCCCTCGTATCGCCCGCGTCGGCTGCGGTGCCCTATTAGAGCGAAAATCCCAATACTGCGCGTTCACTGACGAGACAATTTCGGCGCCGTTTAATTGGCTCCCTCGTATCGCCCGCGTCGGCTGCGGTGCCCTATTAGAGCGAAAATCCCAATACTGCGCGTTCACTGACGAGACAATTTCGGCGCCGTTTAATTGGCTCCCTCGTATCGCCCGCGTCGGCTGCGGTGCCCTATTAGAGCGAAAATCCCAATACTGTGCGTTCACTGACGAGACAATTTCGGCGCCGTTTAATTGGCTCCCTCGTATCGCCCGCGTCGGCTGCGGTGCCCTATTAGAGCGAAAATCCCAATACTGCGCGTTCACTGACGAGACAATTTCGGCGCCGTTTAATTGGCTCCCTCGTATCGCCCGCGTCGGCTGCGGTGCCCTATTAGAGCGAAAATCCCAATACTGCGCGTTCACTGACGAGACAATTTCGGCGCCGTTTAATTGGCTCCCTCGTATCGCCCGCGTCGACTGCGGTGCCCTATTAGAGCGAAAATCCCAATACTGCGCGTTCACTGACGAGACAATTTTGGCGCCGTTTAACTGGCTCCCTCGTATCGCCCGCGTCGGCTGCGGTGCCCTACTAGAGCGAAAATCCCAATACTGCGCGTTCACTGACGAGACAATTTCGGCGCCGTTTAATTGGCTCCCTCGTATCGCCCGCGTCGGCTGCGGTGCCCTATTAGAGCGAAAATCCCAATACTGCGCGTTCACTGACGAGACAATTTCGGCGCCGTTTAATTGGCTCCCTCGTATCGCCCGCGTCGGCTGCGGTGCCCTACTAGAGCGAAAATCCCAATACTGCGCGTTCACTGACGAGACAATTTCGGCGCCGTTTAATTGGCTCCCTCGTATCGCCCGCGTCGGCTGCGGTGCCCTATTAGAGCGAAAATCCCAATACTGCGCGTTCACTGACGAGACAATTTCGGCGCCGTTTAATTGGCTCCCTCGTATCGCCCGCGTCGGCTGCGGTGCCCTATTAGAGCGAAAATCCCAATACTGCGCGTTCACTGACGAGACAATTTCGGCGCCGTTTAATTGGCTCCCTCGTATCGCCCGCGTCGGCTGCGGTGCCCTACTAGAGCGAAAATCCCAATACTGCGCGTTCACTGACGAGACAATTTCGGCGCCGTTTAATTGGCTCCCTCGTATCGCCCGCGTCGGCTGCGGTGCCCTATTAGAGCGAAAATCCCAATACTGCGCGTTCACTGACGAGACAATTTCGGCGCCGTTTAATTGGCTCCCTCGTATCGCCCGCGTCGGCTGCGGTGCCCTATTAGAGCGAAAATCCCAATACTGCGCGTTCACTGACGAGACAATTTCGGCGCCGTTTAATTGGCTCCCTCGTATCGCCCGCGTCGGCTGCGGTGCCCTATTAGAGCGAAAATCCCAATACTGCGCGTTCACTGACGAGACAATTTCGGCGCCGTTTAATTGGCTCCCTCGTATCGCCCGCGTCGGCTGCGGTGCCCTATTAGAGCGAAAATCCCAATACTGCGCGTTCACTGACGAGACAATTTCGGCGCCGTTTAATTGGCTCCCTCGTATCGCCCGCGTCGGCTGCGGTGCCCTACTAGAGCGAAAATCCCAATACTGCGCGTTCACTGACGAGACAATTTCGGCGCCGTTTAATTGGCTCCCTCGTATCGCCCGCGTCGGCTGCGGTGCCCTATTAGAGCGAAAATCCCAATACTGTGCGTTCACTGACGAGACAATTTCGGCGCCGTTTAATTGGCTCCCTCGTATCGCCCGCGTCGGCTGCGGTGCCCTATTAGAGCGAAAATCCCAATACTGCGCGTTCACTGACGAGACAATTTCGGCGCCGTTTAATTGGCTCCCTCGTATCGCCCGCGTCGGCTGCGGTGCCCTATTAGAGCGAAAATCCCAATACTGCGCGTTCACTGACGAGACAATTTCGGCGCCGTTTAATTGGCTCCCTCGTATCGCCCGCGTCGGCTGCGGTGCCCTATTAGAGCGAAAATCCCAATACTGCGCGTTCACTGACGAGACAATTTCGGCGCCGTTTAATTGGCTCCCTCGTATCGCCCGCGTCGGCTGCGGTGCCCTACTAGAGCGAAAATCCCAATACTGCGTGTTCACTGACGAGACAATTTCGGCGCCGTTTAATTGGCTCCCTCGTATCGCCCGCGTCGGCTGCGGTGCCCTATTAGAGCGAAAATCCCAATACTGCGCGTTCACTGACGAGACAATTTCGGCGCCGTTTAATTGGCTCCCTCGTATCGCCCGCGTCGGCTGCGGTGCCCAATTAGAGCGAAAATCCCAATACTGCGCGTTCACTGACGAGACAATTTCGGCGCCGTTTAATTGGCTCCCTCGTATCGCCCGCGTCGGCTGCGGTGCCCTATTAGAGCGAAAATCCCAATACTGCGCGTTCACTGACGAGACAATTTCGGCGCCGTTTAATTGGCTCCCTCGTATCGCCCGCGTCGGCTGCGGTGCCCTATTAGAGCGAAAATCCCAATACTGCGCGTTCACTGACGAGACAATTTCGGCGCCGTTTAATTGGC
Organism: Ixodes scapularis; assembly: GCF_016920785.2. NCBI lineage: Eukaryota > Metazoa > Arthropoda > Arachnida > Ixodida > Ixodidae > Ixodes > Ixodes scapularis. The sequence continues at coordinate 995,810 of NW_024610148.1, forward strand.
TCCCTCGTATCGCCCTCGTCGGCTGCGGTGCCCTATTAGAGCGAAAATCCCAATACTGCGCGTTCACTGACGAGACAATTTCGGCGCCGTTTAATTGGCTCCCTCGTATCGCCCGCGTCGGCTGCGGTGCCCTATTAGAGCGAAAATCCCAATACTGCACGTTCACTGACGAGACAATTTCGGCGCCGTTTAATTGGCTTCTCGTATCGCCCGCGTCGGCTGCGGTGCCCTATTAGAGCGAAAATCCCAATACTGCGCGTTCACTGACGAGACAATTTCGGCGCCGTTTAATTGGCTCCCTCGTATCGCCCGCGTCGGCTGCGGTGCCCTATTAGAGCGAAAATCCCAATACTGCGCGTTCACTGACGAGACAATTTCGGCGCCGTTTAATTGGCTCCCTCGTATCGCCCGCGTCGGCTGCGGTGCCCTATTAGAGCGAAAATCCCAATACTGCGCGTTCACTGACGAGACAATTTCGGCGCCGTTTAATTGGCTCCCTCGTATCGCCCGCGTCGGCTGCGGTGCCCTATTAGAGCGAAAATCCCAATACTGCGCGTTCACTGACGAGACAATTTCGGCGCCGTTTAATTGGCTCCCTCGTATCGCCCGCGTCGGCTGCGTTGCCCTATTAGAGCGAAAATCCCAATACTGCGCGTTCACTGACGAGACAATTTCGGCGCCGTTTAATTGGCTCCCTCGTATCGCCCGCGTCGGCTGCGGTGCCCTATTAGAGCGAAAATCCCAATACTGCGCGTTCACTGACGAGACAATTTCGGCGCCGTTTAATTGGCTCCCTCGTATCGCCCGCGTCGGCTGCGGTGCCCTATAAGAGCGAAAATCCCAATACTGCGCGTTCACTGACGAGACAATTTCGGCGCCGTTTAATTGGCTCCCTCGTATCGCCCGCGTCGGCTGCGGTGCCCTATTAGAGCGAAAATCCAATACTGCACGTTCACTGACGAGACAATTTCGGCGCCGTTTAATTGGCTCCCTCGTATCGCCCGCGTCGGCTGCGGTGCCCTATTAGAGCGAAAATCCCAATACTGCGCGTTCACTGACGAGACAATTTCGGCGCCGTTTAATTGGCTCCCTCGTATCGCCCGCGTCGGCTGCGGTGCCCTATTAGAGCGAAAATCCCAATACTGCGCGTTCACTGACGAGACAATTTCGGCGCCGTTTAATTGGCTCCCTCGTATCGCCCGCGTCGGCTGCGGTGCCCTATTAGAGCGAAAATCCCAATACTGCGCGTTCACTGACGAGACAATTTCGGCGCCGTTTAATTGGCTCCCTCGTATCGCCCGCGTCGGCTGCGGTGCCCTATTAGAGCGAAAATCCCAATACTGCGCGTTCACTGACGAGACAATTTCGGCGCCGTTTAATTGGCTCCCTCGTATCGCCCGCGTCGGCTGCGGTGCCCTATTAGAGCGAAAATCCCAATACTGCGCGTTCACTGACGAGACAATTTCGGCGCCGTTTAATTGGCTCCCTCGTATCGCCCGCGTCGGCTGCGGTGCCCTATTAGAGCGAAAATCCCAATACTGCGCGTTCACTGACGAGACAATTTCGGCGCCGTTTAATTGGCTCCCTCGTATCGCCCGCGTCGGCTGCGGTGCCCTATTAGAGCGAAAATCCCAATACTGCGCGTTCACTGACGAGACAATTTCGGCGCCGTTTAATTGGCTCCCTCGTATCGCCCGCGTCGGCTGCGGTGCCCTATTAGAGCGAAAATCCCAATACTGCGCGTTCACTGACGAGACAATTTCGGCGCCGTTTAATTGGCTCCCTCGTATCGCCCGCGTCGGCTGCGGTGCCCTATTAGAGCGAAAATCCCAATACTGCGCGTTCACTGACGAGACAATTTCGGCGCCGTTTAATTGGCTCCCTCGTATCGCCCGCGTCGGCTGCGGTGCCCTATTAGAGCGAAAATCCCAATACTGCGCGTTCACTGACGAGACAATTTCGGCGCCGTTTAATTGGCTCCCTCGTATCGCCCGCGTCGGCTGCGGTGCCCTATTAGAGCGAAAATCCCAATACTGCGCGTTCACTGACGAGACAATTTCGGCGCCGTTTAATTGGCTCCCTCGTATCGCCCGCGTCGGCTGCGGTGCCCTATTAGAGCGAAAATCCCAATACTGCGCGTTCACTGACGAGACAATTTCGGCGCCGTTTAATTGGCTCCCTCGTATCGCCCGCGTCGGCTGCGGTGCCCTATTAGAGCGAAAATCCCAATACTGCGCGTTCACTGACGAGACAATTTCGGCGCCGTTTAATTGGCTCCCTCGTATCGCCCGCGTCGGCTGGGGTGCCCTATGAGAGCGAAAATCCCAATACTGCGCGTTCACTGACGAGACAATTTCGGCGCCGTTTAATTGGCTCCCTCGTATCGCCCGCGTCGGCTGGGGTGCCCTATTAGAGCGAAAATCCCAATACTGCGCGTTCACTGACGAGACAATTTCGGCGCCGTTTAATTGGCTCCCTCGTATCGCCCGCGTCGGCTGGGGTGCCCTATTAGAGCGAAAATCCCAATACTGCGCGTTCACTGACGAGACAATTTCGGCGCCGTTTAATTGGCTCCCTCGTATCGCCCGCGTCGGAGGCGGTGCCCTATTTGAGCGAAAATCCCAATACTGCGCGTTCACTGACGAGACAATTTCGGCGCCGTTTAATTGGCTCCCTCGTATCGCCCGCGTCGGCTGGGGTGCCCTATTAGAGCGAAAATCCCAATACTGCGCGTTCACTGACGAGACAATTTCGGCGCCGTTTAATTGGCTCCCTCGTATCGCCCGCGTCAGCTGGGGTGCCCTATTAGAGCGAAAATCCCAATACTGCGCGTTCACTGACGAGACAATTTCGGCGCCGTTTAATTGGCTCCCTCGTATCGCCCGCGTCGGCTGGGGTGCCCTATTAGAGCGAAAATCCCAATACTGCGCGTTCACTGACGAGACAATTTCGGCGCCGTTTAATTGGCTCCCTCGTATCGCCCGCGTCGGCTGCGGTGCCCTATTAGAGCGAAAATCCCAATACTGCGCGTTCACTGACGAGACAATTTCGGCGCCGTTTAATTGGCTCCCTCGTATCGCCCGCGTCGGCTGGGGTGCCCTATTAGAGCGAAAATCCCAATACTGCGCGTTCACTGACGAGACAATTTCGGCGCCGTTAAATTGGCTCCCTCGTATCGCCCGCGTCGGCTGGGGTGCCCTATTAGAGCGAAAATCCCAATACTGCGCGTTCACTGACGAGACAATTTCGGCGCCGTTTAATTGGCTCCCTCGTATCGCCCGCGTCGGCTGCGGTGCCCTATTAGAGCGAAAATCCCAATACTGCGCGTTCACTGACGAGACAATTTCGGCGCCGTTTAATTGGCTCCCTCGTATCGCCCGCGTCGGCTGGGGTGCCCTATTAGAGCGAAAATCCCAATACTGCGCGTTCACTGACGAGACAATTTCGGCGCCGTTTAATTGGCTCCCTCGTATCGCCCGCGTCGGCTGGGGTGCCCTATTAGAGCGAAAATCCCAATACTGCGCGTTCACTGACGAGACAATTTCGGCGCCGTTTAATTGGCTCCCTCGTATCGCCCGCGTCGGCTGCGGTGCCCTATTAGAGCGAAAATCCCAATACTGCGCGTTCACTGACGAGACAATTTCGGCGCCGTTTAATTGGCTCCCTCGTATCGCCCGCGTCGGCTGGGGTGCCCTATTAGAGCGAAAATCCCAATACTGCGCGTTCACTGACGAGACGATTTCGGCGCCGTTTAATTGGCTCCCTCGTATCGCCCGCGTCGGCTGCGGTGCCCTATTAGAGCGAAAATCCCAATACTGCGCGTTCACTGACGAGACAATTTCGGCGCCGTTTAATTGGCTCCCTCGTATCGCCCGCGTCGGCTGCGGTGCCCTATTAGAGCGAAAATCCCAATACTGCGCGTTCACTGACGAGACGATTTCGGCGCAGTTTAATTGGCTCCCTCGTATCGCCCGCGTCGGCTGCGGTGCCCTATTAGAGCGAAAATCCCAATACTGCGCGTTCACTGACGAGACGATTTCGGCGCAGTTTAATTGGCTCCCTCGTATCGCCCGCGTCGGCTGCGGTGCCCTATTAGAGCGAAAATCCCAATACTGCGCGTTCACTGACGAGACAATTTCGGCGCCGTTTAATTGGCTCCCTCGTATCGCCCGCGTCGGCTGCGGTGCCCTATTAGAGCGAAAATCCCAATACTGCGCGTTCACTGACGAGACGATTTCGGCGCCGTTTAATTGGCTCCCTCGTATCGCCCGCGTCGGCTGCGGTGCCCTATTAGAGCGAAAATCCCAATACTGCGCGTTCACTGACGAGACGATTTCGGCGCCGTTTAATTGGCTCCCTCGTATCGCCCGCGTCGGCTGCGGTGCCCTATTAGAGCGAAAATCCCAATACTGCCCGTTCACTGACGAGACAATTTCGGCGCCGTTTAATTGGCTCCCTCGTATCGCCCGCGTCGGCTGCGGTGCCCTATTAGAGCGAAAATCCCAATACTGCGCGTTCACTGACGAGACGATTTCGGCGCCGTTTAATTGGCTCCCTCGTATCGCCCGCGTCGGCTGCGGTGCCCTATTAGAGCGAAAATCCCAATACTGCGCGTTCACTGACGAGACGGTTTCGGCGCCGTTTAATTGGCTCCCTCGTATCGCCCGCGTCGGCTGCGGTGCCCTATTAGAGCGAAAATCCCAATACTGCGCGTTCACTGACGAGACAATTTCGGCGCCGTTTAATTGGCTCCCTCGTATCGCCCGCGTCGGCTGCGGTGCCCTATTAGAGCGAAAATCCCAATACTGCGCGTTCACTGACGAGACGATTTCGGCGCCGTTTAATTGGCTCCCTCGTATCGCTCGCGTCGGCTGCGGTGCCCTATTAGAGCGAAAATCCCAATACTGCGCGTTCACTGACGAGACGATTTCGGCGCCGTTTAATTGGCTCCCTCGTATCGCCCGCGTCGGCTGCGGTGCCCTATTAGAGCGAAAATCCCAATACTGCGCGTTCACTGACGAGACGATTTCGGCGCCGTTTAATTGGCTCCCTCGTATCGCCCGCGTCGGCTGCGGTGCCCTATTAGAGCGAAAATCCCAATACTGCGCGTTCACTGACGAGACGATTTCGGCGCCGTTTAATTGGCTCCCTCGTATCGCCCGCGTCGGCTGCGGTGCCCTATTAGAGCGAAAATCCCAATACTGCGCGTTCACTGACGAGACAATTTCGGCGCCGTTTAATTGGCTCCCTCGTATCGCCCGCGTCGGCTGCGGTGCCCTATTAGAGCGAAAATCCCAATACTGCGCGTTCACTGACGAGACGATTTCGGCGCCGTTTAATTGGCTCCCTCGTATCGCCCGCGTCGGCTGCGGTGCCCTATTAGAGCGAAAATCCCAATACTGCGCGTTCACTGACGAGACGATTTCGGCGCCGTTTAATTGGCTCCCTCGTATCGCCCGCGTCGGCTGCGGTGCCCTATTAGAGCGAAAATCCCAATACTGCGCGTTCACTGACGAGACGATTTCGGCGCCGTTTAATTGGCTCCCTCGTATCGCCCGCGTCGGCTGCGGTGCCCTATTAGAGCGAAAATCCCAATACTGCGCGTTCACTGACGAGACAATTTCGGTGCCGTTTAATTGGCTCCCTCGTATCGCCCGCGTCGGCTGCGGTGCCCTATTAGAGCGAAAATCCCAATACTGCGCGTTCACTGACGAGACGATTTCGGCGCCGTTTAATTGGCTCCCTCGTATCGCCCGCGTCGGCTGCGGTGCCCTATTAGAGCGAAAATCCCAATACTGCGCGTTCACTGACGAGACGATTTCGGCGCCGTTTAATTGGCTCCCTCGTATCGCCCGCGTCGGCTGCGGTGCCCTATTAGAGCGAAAATCCCAATACTGCGCGTTCACTGACGAGACAATTTCGGCGCCGTTAAATTGGCTCCCTCGTATCGCCCGCGTCGGCTGCGGTGCCCTATTAGAGCGAAAATCCCAATACTGCGCGTTCACTGACGAGACAATTCGGCGCCGTTTAATTGGCTCCCTCGTATCGCCCGCGTCGGCTGCGGTGCCCTATTAGAGCGAAAATCCCAATACTGCGCGTTCACTGACGAGACGATTCGGCGCCGTTTAATTGGCTCCCTCGTATCGCCCGCGTCGGCTGCGGTGCCCTATTAGAGCGAAAATCCCAATACTGCGCGTTCACTGACGAGACGATTCGGCGCCGTTTAATTGGCTCCCTCGTATCGCCCGCGTCGGCTGCGGTGCCCTATTAGAGCGAAAATCCCAATACTGCGCGTTCACTGACGAGACAATTTCGGTGCCGTTTAATTGGCTCCCTCGTATCGCCCGCGTCGGCTGCGGTGCCCTATTAGAGCGAAAATCCCAATACTGCGCGTTCACTGACGAGACGATTTCGGCGCCGTTTAATTGGCTCCCTCGTATCGCCCGCGTCGGCTGCGGTGCCCTATTAGAGCGAAAATCCCAATACTGCGCGTTCACTGACGAGACGATTTCGGCGCCGTTTAATTGGCTCCCTCGTATCGCCCGCGTCGGCTGCGGTGCCCTATTAGAGCGAAAATCCCAATACTGCGCGTTCACTGACGAGACAATTTCGGCGCCGTTTAATTGGCTCCCTCGTATCGCCCGCGTCGGCTGCGGTGCCCTATTAGAGCGAAAATCCCAATACTGCGCGTTCACTGACGAGACAATTTCGGCGCCGTTTAATTGGCTCCCTCGTATCGCCCGCGTCGGCTGCGGTGCCCTATTAGAGCGAAAATGCCAATACTGCGCGTTCACTGACGAGACGATTTCGGCGCCGTTTAATTGGCTCCCTCGTATCGCCCGCGTCGGCTGCGGTGCCCTATTAGAGCGAAAATCCCAATACTGCGCGTTCACTGACGAGACGATTTCGGCGCCGTTTAATTGGCTCCCTCGTATCGCCCGCGTCGGCTGCGGTGCCCTATTAGAGCGAAAATCCCAATACTGCGCGTTCACTGACGAGACGATTTCGGCGCCGTTTAATTGGCTCCCTCGTATCGCCCGCGTCGGCTGCGGTGCCCTATTAGAGCGAAAATCCCAATACTGCGCGTTCACTGACGAGACAATTTCGGCGCCGTTTAATTGGCTCCCTCGTATCGCCCGCGTCGGCTGCGGTGCCCTATTAGAGCGAAAATCCCAATACTGCGCGTTCACTGACGAGACAATTTCGGCGCCGTTTAATTGGCTCCCTCGTATCGCCCGCGTCGGCTGCGGTGCCCTATTAGAGCGAAAATCCCAATACTGCGCGTTCACTGACGAGACAATTTCGGCGCCGTTTAATTGGCTCCCTCGTACCGCCCGCGTCGGCTGCGGTGCCCTATTAGAGCGAAAATCCCAATACTGCGCGTTCACTGACGAGACAATTTCGGCGCCGTTTAATTGGCTCCCTCGTATCGCCCGCGTCGGCTGCGGTGCCCTATTAGAGCGAAAATCCCAATACTGCGCGTTCACTGACGAGACAATTTCGGCGCCGTTTAATTGGCTCCCTCGTATCGCCCGCGTCGGCTGCGGTGCCCTATTAGAGCGAAAATCCCAATACTGTGCGTTCACTGACGAGACAATTTCGGCGCCGTTTAATTGGCTCCCTCGTATCGCCCGCGTCGGCTGCGGTGCCCTATTAGAGCGAAAATCCCAATACTGCGCGTTCACTGACGAGACAATTTCGGCGCCGTTTAATTGGCTCCCTCGTATCGCCCGCGTCGGCTGCGGTGCCCTACTAGAGCGAAAATCCCAATACTGCGCGTTCACTGACGAGACAATTTCGGCGCCGTTTAATTGGCTCCCTCGTATCGCCCGCGTCGGCTGCGGTGCCCTATTAGAGCGAAAATCCCAATACTGCGCGTTCACTGACGAGACAATTTCGGCGCCGTTTAATTGGCTCCCTCGTATCGCCCGCGTCGGCTGCGGTGCCCTATTAGAGCGAAAATCCCAATACTGCGCGTTCACTGACGAGACAATTTCGGCGCCGTTTAATTGGCTCCCTCGTATCGCCCGCGTCGGCTGCGGTGCCCTATTAGAGCGAAAATCCCAATACTGCGCGTTCACTGACGAGACAATTTCGGCGCCGTTTAATTGGCTCCCTCGTATCGCCCGCGTCGGCTGCGGTGCCCTACTAGAGCGAAAATCCCAATACTGCGTGTTCACTGACGAGACAATTTCGGCGCCGTTTAATTGGCTCCCTCGTATCGCCCGCGTCGGCTGCGGTGCCCTATTAGAGCGAAAATCCCAATACTGCGCGTTCACTGACGAGACAATTTCGGCGCCGTTTAATTGGCTCCCTCGTATCGCCCGCGTCGGCTGCGGTGCCCTATTAGAGCGAAAATCCCAATACTGCGCGTTCACTGACGAGACAATTTCGGCGCCGTTTAATTGGCTCCCTCGTATCGCCCGCGTCGGCTGCGGTGCCCTATTAGCGCGAAAATCCCAATACTGCGCGTTCACTGACGAGACAATTTCGGCGCCGTTTAATTGGCTCCCTCGTATCGCCCGCGTCGGCTGCGGTGCCCTATTAGAGCGAAAATCCCAATACTGCGCGTTCACTGACGAGACGATTTCGGCGCCGTTTAATTGGCTCCCTCGTATCGCCCGCGTCGGCTGCGGTGCCCTATTAGAGCGAAAATCCCAATACTGCGCGTTCACTGACGAGACGATTTCGGCGCCGTTTAATTGGCTCCCTCGTATCGCCCGCGTCGGCTGCGGTGCCCTATTAGAGCGAAAATCCCAATACTGCGCGTTCACTGACGAGACAATTTCGGCGCCGTTTAATTGGCTCCCTCGTATCGCCCGCGTCGGCTGCGGTGCCCTATTAGAGCGAAAATCCCAATACTGCGCGTTCACTGACGAGACGATTTCGGCGCCGTTTAATTGGCTCCCTCGTATCGCTCGCGTCGGCTGCGGTGCCCTATTAGAGCGAAAATCCCAATACTGCGCGTTCACTGACGAGACGATTTCGGCGCCGTTTAATTGGCTCCCTCGTATCGCCCGCGTCGGCTGCGGTGCCCTATTAGAGCGAAAATCCCAATACTGCGCGTTCACTGACGAGACGATTTCGGCGCCGTTTAATTGGCTCCCTCGTATCGCCCGCGTCGGCTGCGGTGCCCTATTAGAGCGAAAATCCCAATACTGCGCGTTCACTGACGAGACGATTTCGGCGCCGTTTAATTGGCTCCCTCGTATCGCCCGCGTCGGCTGCGGTGCCCTATTAGAGCGAAAATCCCAATACTGCGCGTTCACTGACGAGACAATTTCGGCGCCGTTTAATTGGCTCCCTCGTATCGCCCGCGTCGGCTGCGGTGCCCTATTAGAGCGAAAATCCCAATACTGCGCGTTCACTGACGAGACGATTTCGGCGCCGTTTAATTGGCTCCCTCGTATCGCCCGCGTCGGCTGCGGTGCCCTATTAGAGCGAAAATCCCAATACTGCGCGTTCACTGACGAGACGATTTCGGCGCCGTTTAATTGGCTCCCTCGTATCGCCCGCGTCGGCTGCGGTGCCCTATTAGAGCGAAAATCCCAATACTGCGCGTTCACTGACGAGACGATTTCGGCGCCGTTTAATTGGCTCCCTCGTATCGCCCGCGTCGGCTGCGGTGCCCTATTAGAGCGAAAATCCCAATACTGCGCGTTCACTGACGAGACGATTTCGGCGCCGTTTAATTGGCTCCCTCGTATCGCCCGCGTCGGCTGCGGTGCCCTATGAGAGCGAAAATCCCAATACTGCGCGTTCACTGACGAGACGATTTCGGCGCCGTTTAATTGGCTCCCTCGTATCGCCCGCGTCGGCTGCGGTGCCCTATTAGAGCGAAAATCCCAATACTGCGCGTTCACTGACGAGACGATTCGGCGCCGTTTAATTGGCTCCCTCGTATCGCCCGCGTCGGCTGCGGTGCCCTATTAGAGCGAAAATCCCAATACTGCGCGTTCACTGACGAGACAATTTCGGTGCCGTTTTATGGCTCCCTCGTATCGCCCGCGTCGGCTGCGGTGCCCTATTAGAGCGAAAATCCCAATACTGCGCGTTCACTGACGAGACGATTTCGGCGCCGTTTAATTGGCTCCCTCGTATCGCCCGCGTCGGCTGCGGTGCCCTATTAGAGCGAAAATCCCAATACTGCGCGTTCACTGACGAGACGATTTCGGCGCCGTTTAATTGGCTCCCTCGTATCGCCCGCGTCGGCTGCGGTGCCCTATTAGAGCGAAAATCCCAATACTGCGCGTTCACTGACGAGACGATTTCGGCGCCGTTTAATTGGCTCCCTCGTATCGCCCGCGTCGGCTGCGGTGCCCTATTAGAGCGAAAATCCCAATACTGCGCGTTCACTGACGAGACAATTTCGGCGCCGTTTAATTGGCTCCCTCGTATCGCCCGCGTCGGCTGCGGTGCCCTATTAGAGCGAAAATCCCAATACTGCGCGTTCACTGACGAGACAATTTCGGCGCCGTTTAATTGGCTCCCTCGTATCGCCCGCGTCGGCTGCGGTGCCCTATTAGAGCGAAAATCCCAATACTGCGCGTTCACTGACGAGACGATTTCGGCGCCGTTTAATTGGCTCCCTCGTATCGCCCGCGTCGGCTGCGGTGCCCTATTAGAGCGAAAATCCCAATACTGCGCGTTCACTGACGAGACGATTTCGGCGCCGTTTAATTGGCTCCCTCGTATCGCCCGCGTCGGCTGCGGTGCCCTATTAGAGCGAAAATCCCAATACTGCGCGTTCACTGACGAGACAATTTCGGCGCCGTTTAATTGGCTCCCTCGTATCGCCCGCGTCGGCTGCGGTGCCCTATTAGAGCGAAAATCCCAATACTGCGCGTTCACTGACGAGACAATTTCGGCGCCGTTTAATTGGCTCCCTCGTATCGCCCGCGTCGGCTGCGGTGCCCTATTAGAGCGAAAATCCCAATACTGCGCGTTCACTGACGAGACAATTTCGGCGCCGTTTAATTGGCTCCCTCGTATCGCCCGCGTCGGCTGCGGTGCCCTATTAGAGCGAAAATCCCAATACTGCGCGTTCACTGACGAGACAATTTCGGCGCCGTTTAATTGGCTCCCTCGTATCGCCCGCGTCGGCTGCGGTGCCCTATTAGAGCGAAAATCCCAATACTGCGCGTTCACTGACGAGACAATTTCGGCGCCGTTTAATTGGCTCCCTCGTATCGCCCGCGTCGGCTGCGGTGCCCTATTAGAGCGAAAATCCCAATACTGCGCGTTCACTGACGAGACGATTTCGGCGCCGTTTAATTGGCTCCCTCGTATCGCCCGCGTCGGCTGCGGTGCCCTATTAGAGCGAAAATCCCAATACTGCGCGTTCACTGACGAGACGATTTCGGCGCCGTTTAATTGGCTCCCTCGTATCGCCCGCGTCGGCTGCGGTGCCCTATTAGAGCGAAAATCCCAATACTGCGCGTTCACTGACGAGACAATTTCGGCGCCGTTTAATTGGCTCCCTCGTATCGCCCGCGTCGGCTGCGGTGCCCTATTAGAGCGAAAATCCCAATACTGCGCGTTCACTGACGAGACAATTTCGGCGCCGTTTAATTGGCTCCCTCGTATCGCCCGCGTCGGCTGCGGTGCCCTATTAGAGCGAAAATCCCAATACTGCGCGTTCACTGACGAGACAATTTCGGCGCCGTTTAATTGGCTCCCTCGTACCGCCCGCGTCGGCTGCGGTGCCCTATTAGAGCGAAAATCCCAATACTGCGCGTTCACTGACGAGACAATTTCGGCGCCGTTTATTGGCTCCCTCGTATCGCCCGCGTCGGCTGCGGTGCCCTATTAGAGCGAAAATCCCAATACTGCGCGTTCACTGACGAGACAATTTCGGCGCCGTTTAATTGGCTCCCTCGTATCGCCCGCGTCGGCTGCGGTGCCCTATTAGAGCGAAAATCCCAATACTGTGCGTTCACTGACGAGACAATTTCGGCGCCGTTTAATTGGCTCCCTCGTATCGCCCGCGTCGGCTGCGGTGCCCTATTAGAGCGAAAATCCCAATACTGCGCGTTCACTGACGAGACAATTTCGGCGCCGTTTAATTGGCTCCCTCGTATCGCCCGCGTCGGCTGCGGTGCCCTACTAGAGCGAAAATCCCAATACTGCGCGTTCACTGACGAGACAATTTCGGCGCCGTTTAATTGGCTCCCTCGTATCGCCCGCGTCGGCTGCGGTGCCCTATTAGAGCGAAAATCCCAATACTGCGCGTTCACTGACGAGACAATTTCGGCGCCGTTTAATTGGCTCCCTCGTATCGCCCGCGTCGGCTGCGGTGCCCTATTAGAGCGAAAATCCCAATACTGCGCGTTCACTGACGAGACAATTTCGGCGCCGTTTAATTGGCTCCCTCGTATCGCCCGCGTCGGCTGCGGTGCCCTATTAGAGCGAAAATCCCAATACTGCGCGTTCACTGACGAGACAATTTCGGCGCCGTTTAATTGGCTCCCTCGTATCGCCCGCGTCGGCTGCGGTGCCCTACTAGAGCGAAAATCCCAATACTGCGTGTTCACTGACGAGACAATTTCGGCGCCGTTTAATTGGCTCCCTCGTATCGCCCGCGTCGGCTGCGGTGCCCTATTAGAGCGAAAATCCCAATACTGCGCGTTCACTGACGAGACAATTTCGGCGCCGTTTAATTGGCTCCCTCGTATCGCCCGCGTCGGCTGCGGTGCCCTATTAGAGCGAAAATCCCAATACTGCGCGTTCACTGACGAGACAATTTCGGCGCCGTTTAATTGGCTCCCTCGTATCGCCCGCGTCGGCTGCGGTGCCCTATTAGAGCGAAAATCCCAATACTGCGCGTTCACTGACGAGACAATTTCGGCGCCGTTTAATTGGCTCCCTCGTATCGCCCGCGTCGGCTGCGGTGCCCTATTAGAGCGAAAATCCCAATACTGCGCGTTCACTGACGAGACAATTTCGGCGCCGTTTAATTGGCTCCCTCGTATCGCCCTCGTCGGCTGCGGTGCCCTATTAGAGCGAAAATCCCAATACTGCGCGTTCACTGACGAGACAATTTCGGCGCCGTTTAATTGGCTCCCTCGTATCGCCCGCGTCGGCTGCGGTGCCCTATTAGAGCGAAAATCCCAATACTGCGCGTTCACTGACGAGACAATTTCGGCGCCGTTTAATTGGCTCCCTCGTATCGCCCGCGTCGGCTGCGGTGCCCTATTAGAGCGAAAATCCCAATACTGCGCGTTCACTGACGAGACAATTTCGGCGCCGTTTAATTGGCTCCCTCGTATCGCCCGCGTCGGCTGCGGTGCCCTATTAGAGCGAAAATCCCAATACTGCGCGTTCACTGACGAGACAATTTCGGCGCCGTTTAATTGGCTCCCTCGTATCGCCCGCGTCGGCTGCGGTGCCCTATTAGAGCGAAAATCCCAATACTGCGCGTTCACTGACGAGACAATTTCGGCGCCGTTTAATTGGCTCCCTCGTATCGCCCGCGTCGGCTGCGGTGCCCTATTAGAGCGAAAATCCCAATACTGCGCGTTCACTGACGAGACAATTTCGGCGCCGTTTAATTGGCTCCCTCGTATCGCCCGCGTCGGCTGCGGTGCCCTATTAGAGCAAAAATCCCAATACTGCGCGTTCACTGACGAGACAATTTCGGCGCCGTTTAATTGGCTCCCTCGTATCGCCCGCGTCGGCTGCGGTGCCCTATTAGAGCGAAAATCCCAATACTGCGCGTTCACTGACGAGACAATTTCGGCGCCGTTTAATTGGCTCCCTCGTATCGCCCGCGTCGGCTGCGGTGCCCTATAAGAGCGAAAATCCCAATACTGCGCGTTCACTGACGAGACAATTTCGGCGCCGTTTAATTGGCTCCCTCGTATCGCCCGCGTCGGCTGCGGTGCCCTATTAGAGCGAAAATCCCAATACTGCGCGTTCACTGACGAGACAATTTCGGCGCCGTTTAATTGGCTCCCTCGTATCGCCCGCGTCGGCTGCGGTGCCCTATTAGAGCGAAAATCCCAATACTGCGCGTTCACTGACGAGACAATTTCGGCGCCGTTTAATTGGCTCCCTCGTATCGCCCGCGTCGGCTGCGGTGCCCTATTAGAGCGAAAATCCCAATACTGCGCGTTCACTGACGAGACAATTTCGGCGCCGTTTAATTGGCTCCCTCGTATCGCCCGCGTCGGCTGCGGTGCCCTATAAGAGCGAAAATCCCAATACTGCGCGTTCACTGACGAGACAATTTCGGCGCCGTTTAATTGGCTCCCTCGTATCGCCCGCGTCGGCTGCGGTGCCCTATTAGAGCAAAAATCCAATACTGCACGTTCACTGACGAGACAATTTCGGCGCCGTTTAATTGGCTCCCTCGTATCGCCCGCGTCGGCTGCGGTGCCCTATTAGAGCAAAAATCCAATACTGCACGTTCACTGACGAGACAATTTCGGCGCCGTTTAATTGGCTCCCTCGTATCGCCCGCGTCGGCTGCGGTGCCCTATTAGAGCGAAAATCCCAATACTGCGCGTTCACTGACGAGACAATTTCGGCGCCGTTTAATTGGCTCCCTCGTATCGCCCGCGTCGGCTGCGGTGCCCTATAAGAGCGAAAATCCCAATACTGCGCGTTCACTGACGAGACAATTTCGGCGCCGTTTAATTGGCTCCCTCGTATCGCCCGCGTCGGCTGCGGTGCCCTATTAGAGCGAAAATCCCAATACTGCGCGTTCACTGACGAGACAATTTCGGCGCCGTTTAATTGGCTCCCTCGTATCGCCCGCGTCGGCTGCGGTGCCCTATAAGAGCGAAACTCCCAATACTGCGCGTTCACTGACGAGACAATTTCGGCGCCGTTTAATTGGCTCCCTCGTATCGCCCGCGTCGGCTGCGGTGCCCTATTAGAGCAAAAATCCAATACTGCACGTTCACTGACGAGACAATTTCGGCGCCGTTTAATTGGCTCCCTCGTATCGCCCGCGTCGGCTGCGGTGCCCTATTAGAGCGAAAATCCCAATAGTGCGCGTTCACTGACGAGACAATTTCGGCGCCGTTTAATTGGCTCCCTCGCAGTGTTGTATGCGTTACCGAAAAAAAGTAACTAAATACGTTACTCGTTACTTGCAAATAAAAGTAACGCGTTACCGACCTACGTTACCTCAAAATAAAAGGAACGCGTTACCGTTACCGTTACTGATAAAAAGTAACGCACGTTACTGTTGCGTTACTTTTTATTCACGAACTAACACATTTGCTGTTTCGACGTTTGATATGTGCGTAAGCGCCATAGCTAAAATATGTCCATGCGGAAACTTAATTACCCTCTCTTTACATGCTTTTTCAGGTTGGAGCTTGAGGACTTGGCACAACTTAAGAGTTTCAGCTATGGCTGACACAGAAGGCACTTAAAAATTAAATTGTCATCTTTGGCTTCTGTTAGTTCGAAATATTTATTGAGTCCTGGCCAAGGCGATGAAGATCCACTTGCCGTAGCCATCCTACAGGTGACGACAATTGCTTGCGAATGGCTTTCGTGGAGGTTTTATCGTCTTCAGCTCTGACAGACAACTGGTGCGCGACTTTGAAGATCCGCGTCCAGCACGGCTCAGGAGAAATCGCCGGGAAGCGTCACTCTGGCGCAGTAGGATTGCGGGTTCACTCTCGCACAAAGAATAGCCACTGGGATTCCACGAATGGTTAGATTAGGATAGTAGGAAAAACTGAACCCTCTCTCCTCGGAGGATTAGAAGTTGACCTCGGAGGACTTCTATCATTGTGCCTGCCACTGCCCACGACAGCGTTCGTCGAAGCAGGTCAATGGGCGTGGCGTTGGGGTTTCCGTAAAGCAGGAATGTTTGCCTGTCCAAAGAGGACACTACAAGAATCGTCAGGTGACACGACTTCGACGAATCGTTCGGTGCCCTGCTTCCGGCCGTATTGTTTGTTGTTGTTGTTGTTTTTTGCCGGGGGAAAGTTCTTCTTGTCAAATCTCGCCCGTGCCCTCCACGGCGACCTTCATCTGCTCATCACGTGAGTCCGGAGAGCCACTCACACGCTCTGTTCGCTGTCGATCTATCGCTCAAGGTCTCCTCCGTTTTTCAAGTCCCGAAAATAGGAAAGGGAATGACACGAAGGTGTCATTCTCTTTCCCAGCGGGAAGCGAAACGCAGGCTTCGACGCAGGAATCTCCCAAATCCACCCGAAGCCTGACCTCTTTGGCCTTCCAGCCGAGGCGACTGCGGTAGCGAAGTCAACGAGCCGCGGGAGAAAACCAGTGGCAGGTGGCGTGTGACGTCAAATCTGACGAGCACCGACGTCAAAGAAAAGTGGAGGACAGTGGAATTTTTTGACTAAGGAATTTATGACTGGGCACTTAAAAACACAATTTTTTTTTTAAGTTTTAGGAAGTAAAGTAACGTAACGTAATTTCGTTACACGTTACTCAAAATAAGTAACGTAAGTACGTTACCCGTTACTTCTTTGGAAAAATAACGAGTACGTTATTACGTTACCAAAAAAAGTAACGCCTTACCGGTAACGCCGTTACTTGTAACGCGTTACCGCCAACACTGCTCCCTCGTATCGCCCGCGTCGGCTGCGGTGCCCTATTAGAGCGAAAATCCCAATACTGCGCGTTCACTGACGAGACAATTTCGGCGCCGTTTAATTGGCTCCCTCGTATCGCCCGCGTCGGCTGCGGTGCCCTATTAGAGCGAAAATCCCAATACTGCGCGTTCACTGACGAGACAATTTCGGCGCCGTTTAATTGGCTCCCTCGTATCGCCCGCGTCGGCTGCGGTGCCCTATTAGAGCGAAAATCCCAATACTGCGCGTCCACTGACGAGACAATTTCGGCGCCGTTTAATTGGCTCCCTCGTATCGCCCGCGTCGGCTGCGGTGCCCTATTAGAGCGAAAATCGCAATACTGCGCGTTCACTGACGAGACAATTTCGGCGCCGTTTAATTGGCTCCCTCGTATCGCCCGCGTCGGCTGCGGTGCCCTATTAGAGCGAAAATCCCAATACTGCGCGTTCACTGACGAGACAATTTCGGCGCCGTTTAATTGGCTCCCTCGTATCGCCCGCGTCGGCTGCGGTGCCCTATTAGAGCGAAAATCCCAATACTGCGCGTTCACTGACGAGACAATTTCGGCGCCGTTTAATTGGCTCCCTCGTATCGCCCGCGTCGGCTGCGGTGCCCTATTAGAGCGAAAATCCAAATACTGCGCGTTCACTGACGAGACAATTTCGGCGCCGTTTAATTGGCTCCCTCGTATCGCCCGCGTCGGCTGCGGTGCCCTATTAGAGCGAAAATCCCAATACTGCGCGTTCACTGACGAGACAATTTCGGCGCCGTTTAATTGGCTCCCTCGTATCGCCCGCGTCGGCTGCGGTGCCCTATTAGAGCGAAAATCCCAATACTGCGCGTTCACTGACGAGACAATTTCGGCGCCGTTTAATTGGCTCCCTCGTATCGCCCGCGTCGGCTGCGGTGCCCTATTAGAGCGAAAATCCCAATACTGCGCGTTCACTGACGAGACAATTTCGGCGCCGTTTAATTGGCTCCCTCGTATCGCCCGCGTCGGCTGCGGTGCCCTATTAGAGCGAAAATCCCAATACTGCGCGTTCACTGACGAGACAATTTCGGCGCCGTTTAATTGGCTCCCTCGTATCGCCCGCGTCGGCTGCGGTGCCCTATTAGAGCGAAAATCCCAATACTGCGCGTTCACTGACGAGACAATTTCGGCGCCGTTTAATTGGCTCCCTCGTATCGCCCGCGTCGGCTGCGGTGCCCTATTAGAGCGAAAATCCCAATACTGCGCGTTCACTGACGAGACAATTTCGGCGCCGTTTAATTGGCTCCCTCGTATCGCCCGCGTCGGCTGCGGTGCCCTATTAGAGCGAAAATCCCAATACTGCGCGTTCACTGACGAGACAATTTCGGCGCCGTTTAATTGGCTCCCTCGTATCGCCCGCGTCGGCTGCGGTGCCCTATTAGAGCGAAAATCCCAATACTGCGCGTTCAATGACGAGACAATTTCGGCGCCGTTTAATTGGCTCCCTCGTATCGCCCGCGTCGGCTGCGGTGCCCTATTAGAGCGAAAATCCCAATACTGCGCGTTCACTGACGAGACAATTTCGGCGCCCTTTAATTGGCTCCCTCGTATCGCCCGCGTCGGCTGCGGTGCCCTATTAGAGCGAAAATCCCAATACTGCGCGTTCACTGACGAGACAATTTCGGCGCCGTTTAATTGGCTCCCTCGTATCGCCCGCGTCGCCTGGGGTGCCCTATTAGAGCGAAAATCCCAATACTGCGCGTTCACTGACGAGACAATTTCGGCGCCGTTTAATTGGCTCCCTCGTATCGCCCGCGTCGGCTGGGGTGCCCTATTAGAGCGAAAATCCCAATACTGCGCGTTCACTGACGAGACAATTTCGGCGCCGTTTAATTGGCTCCCTCGTATCGCCCGCGTCGGCTGGGGTGCCCTATTAGAGCGAAAATCCCAATACTGCGCGTTCACTGACGAGACAATTTCGGCGCCGTTTAATTGGCTCCCTCGTATCGCCCGCGTCGGCTGCGGTGCCCTATTAGAGCGAAAATCCCAATACTGCGCGTTCACTGACGAGACAATTTCGGCGCCGTTTAATTGGCTCCCTCGTATCGCCCGCGTCGGCTGGGGTGCCCTATTAGAGCGAAAATCCCAATACTGCGCGTTCACTGACGAGACAATTTCGGCGCCGTTTAATTGGCTCCCTCGTATCGCCCGCGTCGGCTGGGGTGCCCTATTAGAGCGAAAATCCCAATACTGCGCGTTCACTGACGAGACAATTTCGGCGCCGTTTAATTGGCTCCCTCGTATCGCCCGCGTCGGCTGGGGTGCTCTATTAGAGCGAAAATCCCAATACTGCGCGTTCACTGACGAGACAATTTCGGCGCCGTTTAATTGGCTCCCTCGTATCGCCCGCGTCGGCTGCGGTGCCCTATTAGAGCGAAAATCCCAATACTGCGCGTTCACTGACGAGACAATTTCGGCGCCGTTTAATTGGCTCCCTCGTATCGCCCGCGTCGGCTGGGGTGCCCTATTAGAGCGAAAATCCCAATACTGCGCGTTCACTGACGAGAAAATTTCGGCGCCGTTTAATTGGCTCCCTCGTATCGCCCGCGTCGGCTGGGGTGCCCTATTAGAGCGAAAATCCCAATACTGCGCGTTCACTGACGAGACAATTTCGGCGCCGTTTAATTGGCTCCCTCGTATCGCCCGCGTCGGCTGCGGTGCCCTATTAGAGCGAAAATCCCAATACTGCGCGTTCACTGACGAGACAATTTCGGCGCCGTTTAATTGGCTCCCTCGTATCGCCCGCGTCGGCTGGGGTGCCCTATTAGAGCGAAAATCCCAATACTGCTCGTTCACTGACGAGACAATTTCGGCGCCGTTTAATTGGCTCCCTCGTATCGCCCGCGTCGGCTGGGGTGCCCTATTAGAGCGAAAATCCCAATACTGCGCGTTCACTGACGAGACAATTTCGGCGCCGTTTAATTGGCTCCCTCGTATCGCCCGCGTCGGCTGCGGTGCCCTATTAGAGCGAAAATCCCAATACTGCGCGTTCACTGACGAGACAATTTCGGCGCCGTTTAATTGGCTCCCTCGTATCGCCCGCGTCGGCTGCGGTGCCCTATTTGAGCGAAAATCCCAATACTGCGCGTTCACTGACAAGACAATTTCGGCGCCGTTTAATTGGCTCCCTCGTATCGCCCGCGTCGGCTGCGGTGCCCTATTAGAGCGAAAATCCCAATACTGCGCGTTCACTGACGAGACAATTTCGGCGCCGTTTAATTGGCTCCCTCGTATCGCCCGCGTCGGCTGCGGTGCCCTATTAGAGCGAAAATCCCAATACTGCGCGTTCACTGACGAGACAATTTCGGCGCCGTTTAATTGGCTCCCTCGTATCGCCCGCGTCGGCTGCGGTGCCCTATTAGAGCGAAAATCCCAATACTGCGCGTTCACTGACGAGACAATTTCGGCGCCGTTTAATTGGCTCCCTCGTATCGCCCGCGTCGGCTGCGGTGCCCTATTAGAGCGAAAATCCCAATACTGCGCGTTCACTGACGAGACAATTTCGGCGCCGTTTAATTGGCTCCCTCGTATCGCCCGCGTCGGCTGGGGTGCCCTATTAGAGCGAAAATCCCAATACTGCGCGTTCACTGACGAGACAATTTCGGCGCCGTTTAATTGGCTCCCTCGTATCGCCCGCGTCGACTGGGGTGCCCTATTAGAGCGAAAATCCCAATACTGCGCGTTCACTGACAAGACAATTTCGGCGCCGTTTAATTGGCTCCCTCGTATCGCCCGCGTCGGCTGCGGTGCCCTATTAGAGCGAAAATCCCAATACTGCGCGTTCACTGACGAGACAATTTCGGCGCCGTTTAATTGGCTCCCTCGTATCGCCCGCGTCGGCTGCGGTGCCCTATTAGAGCGAAAATCCCAATACTGCGCGTTCACTGACGAGACAATTTCGGCGCCGTTTAATTGGCTCCCTCGTATCGCCCGCGTCGGCTGCGGTGCCCTATTAGAGCGAAAATCCCAATACTGCGCGTTCACTGACGAGACAATTTCGGCGCCGTTTAATTGGCTCCCTCGTATCGCCCGCGTCGGCTGCGGTGCCCTATTAGAGCGAAAATCCCAATACTGCGCGTTCACTGACGAGACAATTTCGGCGCCGTTTAATTGGCTCCCTCGTATTGCCCGCGTCGGCTGGGGTGCCCTATTAGAGCGAAAATCCCAATACTGCGCGTTCACTGACGAGACAATTTCGGCGCCGTTTAATTGGCTCCCTCGTATCGCCCGCGTCGGCTGGGGTGCCCTATTAGAGCGAAAATCCCAATACTGCGCGTTCACTGACAAGACAATTTCGGCGCCGTTTAATTGGCTCCCTCGTATCGCCCGCGTCGGCTGGGGTGCCCTATTAGAGCGAAAATCCCAATACTGCGCGTTCACTGACGAGACAATTTCGGCGCCGTTTAATTGGCTCCCTCGTATCGCCCGCGTCGGCTGCGGTGCCCTATTAGAGCGAAAATCCCAATACTGCGCGTTCACTGACGAGACAATTTCGGCGCCGTTTAATTGGCTCCCTCGTATCGCCCGCGTCGGCTGGGGTGCCCTATTAGAGCGAAAATCCCAATACTGCGCGTTCACTGACGAGACAATTTCGGCGCCGTTTAATTGGCTCCCTCGTATCGCCCGCGTCGACTGGGGTGCCCTATTAGAGCGAAAATCCCAATACTGCGCGTTCACTGACGAGACAATTTCGGCGCCGTTTAATTGGCTCCCTCGTATCGCCCGCGTCGGCTGCGGTGCCCTATTAGAGCGAAAATCCCAATACTGCGCGTTCACTGACGAGACAATTTCGGCGCCGTTTAATTGGCTCCCTCGTATCGCCCGCGTCGACTGGGGTGCCCTATTAGAGCGAAAATCCCAATACTGCGCGTTCACTGACGAGACAATTTCGGCGCCGTTTAATTGGCTCCCTCGTATCGCCCGCGTCGGCTGCGGTGCCCTATTAGAGCGAAAATCCCAATACTGCGCGTTCACTGACGAGACAATTTCGGCGCCGTTTAATTGGCTCCCTCGTATCGCCCGCGTCGGCTGCGGTGCCCTATTAGAGCGAAAATCCCAATACTGCGCGTTCACTGACGAGACAATTTCGGCGCCGTTTAATTGGCTCCCTCGTATCGCCCGCGTCGGCTGGGGTGCCCTATTAGAGCGAAAATCCCAATACTGCGCGTTCACTGACGAGACAATTTCGGCGCCGTTTAATTGGCTCCCTCGTATCGCCCGCGTCGGCTGGGGTGCCCTATTAGAGCGAAAATCCCAATACTGCGCGTTCACTGACGAGACAATTTCGGCGCCGTTTAATTGGCTCCCTCGTATCGCCCGCGTCGACTGGGGTGCCCTATTAGAGCGAAAATCCCAATACTGCGCGTTCACTGACGAGACAATTTCGGCGCCGTTTAATTGGCTCCCTCGTATCGCCCGCGTCGGCTGGGGTGCCCTATTAGAGCGAAAATCCCAATACTGCGCGTTCACTGACGAGACAATTTCGGCGCCGTTTAATTGGCTCCCTCGTATCGCCCGCGTCGACTGGGGTGCCCTATTAGAGCGAAAATCCCAATACTGCGCGTTCACTGACGAGACAATTTCGGCGCCGTTTAATTGGCTCCCTCGTATCGCCCGCGTCGGCTGCGGTGCCCTATTAGAGCGAAAATCCCAATACTGCGCGTTCACTGACGAGACAATTTCGGCGCCGTTTAATTGGCTCCCTCGTATCGCCCGCGTCGGCTGCGGTGCCCTATTAGAGCGAAAATCCCAATACTGCGCGTTCACTGACGAGACAATTTCGGCGCCGTTTAATTGGCTCCCTCGTATCGCCCGCGTCGGCTGCGGTGCCCTATTAGAGCGAAAATCCCAATACTGCGCGTTCACTGACGAGACAATTTCGGCGCCGTTTAATTGGCTCCCTCGTATCGCCCGCGTCGGCTGGGGTGCCCTATTAGAGCGAAAATCCCAATACTGCGCGTTCACTGACGAGACAATTTCGGCGCCGTTTAATTGGCTCCCTCGTATCGCCCGCGTCGACTGGGGTGCCCTATTAGAGCGAAAATCCCAATACTGCGCGTTCACTGACAAGACAATTTCGGCGCCGTTTAATTGGCTCCCTCGTATCGCCCGCGTCGGCTGCGGTGCCCTATTAGAGCGAAAATCCCAATACTGCGCGTTCACTGACGAGACAATTTCGGCGCCGTTTAATTGGCTCCCTCGTATCGCCCGCGTCGGCTGCGGTGCCCTATTAGAGCGAAAATCCCAATACTGCGCGTTCACTGACGAGACAATTTCGGCGCCGTTTAATTGGCTCCCTCGTATCGCCCGCGTCGGCTGCGGTGCCCTATTAGAGCGAAAATCCCAATACTGCGCGTTCACTGACGAGACAATTTCGGCGCCGTTTAATTGGCTCCCTCGTATCGCCCGCGTCGGCTGCGGTGCCCTATTAGAGCGAAAATCCCAATACTGCGCGTTCACTGACGAGACAATTTCGGCGCCGTTTAATTGGCTCCCTCGTATTGCCCGCGTCGGCTGGGGTGCCCTATTAGAGCGAAAATCCCAATACTGCGCGTTCACTGACGAGACAATTTCGGCGCCGTTTAATTGGCTCCCTCGTATCGCCCGCGTCGGCTGGGGTGCCCTATTAGAGCGAAAATCCCAATACTGCGCGTTCACTGACAAGACAATTTCGGCGCCGTTTAATTGGCTCCCTCGTATCGCCCGCGTCGGCTGGGGTGCCCTATTAGAGCGAAAATCCCAATACTGCGCGTTCACTGACGAGACAATTTCGGCGCCGTTTAATTGGCTCCCTCGTATCGCCCGCGTCGGCTGCGGTGCCCTATTAGAGCGAAAATCCCAATACTGCGCGTTCACTGACGAGACAATTTCGGCGCCGTTTAATTGGCTCCCTCGTATCGCCCGCGTCGGCTGGGGTGCCCTATTAGAGCGAAAATCCCAATACTGCGCGTTCACTGACGAGACAATTTCGGCGCCGTTTAATTGGCTCCCTCGTATCGCCCGCGTCGGCTGCGGTGCCCTATTAGAGCGAAAATCCCAATACTGCGCGTTCACTGACGAGACAATTTCGGCGCCGTTTAATTGGCTCCCTCGTATCGCCCGCGTCGGCTGCGGTGCCCTATTAGAGCGAAAATCCCAATACTGCGCGTTCACTGACGAGACAATTTCGGCGCCGTTTAATTGGCTCCCTCGTATCGCCCGCGTCGGCTGCGGTGCCCTATTAGAGCGAAAATCCCAATACTGCGCGTTCACTGACGAGACAATTTCGGCGCTGTTTAATTGGCTCCCTCGTATCGCCCGCGTCGGCTGGGGTGCCCTATTAGAGCGAAAATCCCAATACTGCGCGTTCACTGACGAGACAATTTCGGCGCCGTTTAATTGGCTCCCTCGTATCGCCTGCGTCGGCTGGGGTGCCCTATTAGAGCGAAAATCCCAATACTGCGCGTTCACTGACGAGACAATTTCGGCGCCGTTTAATTGGCTCCCTCGTATCGCCCGCGTCGGCTGCGGTGCCCTATTAGAGCGAAAATCCCAATACTGCGCGTTCACTGACGAGACAATTTCGGCGCCGTTTAATTCGCTCCCTCGTATCGCCCGCGTCGGCTGGGGTGCCCTATTAGAGCGAAAATCCCAATACTGCGCGTTCACTGACGAGACAATTTCGGCGCCGTTTAATTGGCTCCCTCGTATCGCCCGCGTCGGCTGCGGTGCCCTATGAGAGCGAAAATCCCAATACTGCGCGTTCACTGATGAGACAATTTCGGCGCCGTTTAATTGGCTCCCTCGTATCGCCCGCGTCGGCTGGGGTGCCCTATTAGAGCGAAAATCCCAATACTGCGCGTTCACTGACGAGACAATTTCGGCGCCGTTTAATTGGCTCCCTCGTATCGCCCGCGTCGGCTGCGGTGCCCTATTAGAGCGAAAATCCCAATACTGCGCGTTCACTGACAAGACAATTTCGGCGCCGTTTAATTGGCTCCCTCGTATCGCCCGCGTCGGCTGCGGTGCCCTATTAGAGCGAAAATCCCAATACTGCGCGTTCACTGACGAGACAATTTCGGCGCCGTTTAATTGGCTCCCTCGTATCGCCCGCGTCGGCTGCGGTGCCCTATTAGAGCGAAAATCCCAATACTGCGCGTTCACTGACGAGACAATTTCGGCGCCGTTTAATTGGATCCCTCGTATCGCCCGCGTCGGCTGCGGTGCCCTATTAGAGGGAAAATCCCAATACTGCGCGTTCACTGACGAGACAATTTCGGCGCCGTTTAATTGGCTCCCTCGTATCGCCCGCGTCGGCTGCGGTGCCCTATTAGAGCGAAAATCCCAATACTGCGCGTTCACTGACGAGACAATTTCGGCGCCGTTTAATTGGCTCCCTCGTATCGCCCGCGTCGGCTGGGGTGCCCTATTAGAGCGAAAATCCCAATACTGCGCGTTCACTGACGAGACAATTTCGGCGCCGTTTAATTGGCTCCCTCGTATCGCCCGCGTCGGCTGCGGTGCCCTATTAGAGCGAAAATCCCAATACTGCGCGGTCACTGACAAGACAATTTCGGCGCCGTTTAATTGGCTCCCTCGTATCGCCCGCGTCGGCTGCGGTGCCCTATTAGAGCGAAAATCCCAATACTGCGCGTTCACTGACAAAACAATTTCGGCGCCGTTTAATTGGCTCCCTCGTATCGCCCGCGTCGGCTGCGGTGCCCTATTAGAGCGAAAATCCCAATACTGCGCGTTCACTGACGAGACACTTTCGGCGCCGTTTAATTGGCTCCCTCGTATCGCCCGCGTCGGCTGGGGTGCCCTATTAGAGCGAAAATCCCAATACTGCGCGTTCACTGGCGAGACAATTTCGGCGCCGTTTAATTGGCTCCCTCGTATCGCCCGCGTCGGCTGCGGTGCCCTATTAGAGCGAAAATCCCAATACTGCGCGTTCACTGACGAGACAATTTCGGCGCCGTTTAATTGGCTCCCTCGTATCGCCCGCGTCGGCTGCGGTGCCCTATTAGAGCGAAAATCCCAATACTGCGCGTTCACTGACGAGACAATTTCGACGCCGTTTAATTGGCTCCCTCGTATCGCCCGCGTCGGCTGCGGTGCCCTATTAGAGCGAAAATCCCAATACTGCGCGGTAACTGACGAGACAATTTCGGCGCCGTTTAATTGGCTCCCTCGTATCGCCCGCGTCGGCTGGGGTGCCCTATTATAGCGAAAATCCCAATACTGCGCGGTCACTGACAAGACAATTTCGGCGCCGTTTAATTGGCTCCCTCGTATCGCCCGCGTCGGCTGGGGTGCCCTATTAGAGCGAAAATCCCAATACTGCGCGTTCACTTACGAGACAATTTCGGCGCCGTTTAATTGGCTCCCTCGTATCGCCCGCGTCGGCTGCGGTGCCCTATTAGAGCGAAAATCCCAATACTGCGCGTTCACTGACGAGACAATTTCGGCGCCGTTTAATTGGCTCCCTCGTATCGCCCGCGTCGGCTGGGGTGCCCTATTCGAGCGAAAATCCCAATACTGCGCGTTCACTGACAAGACAATTTCGGCGCCGTTTAATTGGCTCCCTCGTATCGCCCGCGTCGGCTGGGGTGCCCTATTAGAGCGAAAATCCCAATACTGCGCGTTCACTGACGAGACAATTTCGGCGCCGTTTAATTGGCTCCCTTGTATCGCCCGCGTCGGCTGCGGTGCCCTATTAGAGCGAAAATCCCAATACTGCGCGGTAACTGACGAGACAATTTCGGCGCCGTTTAATTGGCTCCCTCGTATCGCCCGCGTCGGCTGGGGTGCCCTATTATAGCGAAAATCCCAATACTGCGCGGTCACTGACAAGACAATTTCGGCGCCGTTTAATTGGCTCCCTCGTATCGCCCGCGTCGGCTGGGGTGCCCTATTAGAGCGAAAATCCCAATACTGCGCGTTCACTGACGAGACAATTTCGGCGCCGTTTAATTGGCTCCCTCGTATTGCCCGCGTCGGCTGGGGTGCCCTATTAGAGCGAAAATCCCAATACTGCGCGTTCACTGACGAGACAATTTCGGCGCCGTTTAATTGGCTCCCTCGTATCGCCCGCGTCGGCTGGGGTGCCCTATTAGAGCGAAAATCCCAATACTGCGCGTTCACTGACAAGACAATTTCGGCGCCGTTTAATTGGCTCCCTCGTATCGCCCGCGTCGGCTGGGGTGCCCTATTAGAGCGAAAATCCCAATACTGCGCGTTCACTGACGAGACAATTTCGGCGCCGTTTAATTGGCTCCCTCGTATCGCCCGCGTCGGCTGCGGTGCCCTATTAGAGCGAAAATCCCAATACTGCGCGTTCACTGACGAGACAATTTCGGCGCCGTTTAATTGGCTCCCTCGTATCGCCCGCGTCGGCTGGGGTGCCCTATTAGAGCGAAAATCCCAATACTGCGCGTTCACTGACGAGACAATTTCGGCGCCGTTTAATTGGCTCCCTCGTATCGCCCGCGTCGGCTGCGGTGCCCTATTAGAGCGAAAATCCCAATACTGCGCGTTCACTGACGAGACAATTTCGGCGCCGTTTAATTGGCTCCCTCGTATCGCCCGCGTCGGCTGCGGTGCCCTATTAGAGCGAAAATCCCAATACTGCGCGTTCACTGACGAGACAATTTCGGCGCCGTTTAATTGGCTCCCTCGTATCGCCCGCGTCGGCTGCGGTGCCCTATTAGAGCGAAAATCCCAATACTGCGCGTTCACTGACGAGACAATTTCGGCGCTGTTTAATTGGCTCCCTCGTATCGCCCGCGTCGGCTGGGGTGCCCTATTAGAGCGAAAATCCCAATACTGCGCGTTCACTGACGAGACAATTTCGGCGCCGTTTAATTGGCTCCCTCGTATCGCCCGCGTCGGCTGGGGTGCCCTATTAGAGCGAAAATCCCAATACTGCGCGTTCACTGACGAGACAATTTCGGCGCCGTTTAATTGGCTCCCTCGTATCGCCCGCGTCGGCTGCGGTGCCCTATTAGAGCGAAAATCCCAATACTGCGCGTTCACTGACGAGACAATTTCGGCGCCGTTTAATTCGCTCCCTCGTATCGCCCGCGTCGGCTGGGGTGCCCTATTAGAGCGAAAATCCCAATACTGCGCGTTCACTGACGAGACAATTTCGGCGCCGTTTAATTGGCTCCCTCGTATCGCCCGCGTCGGCTGCGGTGCCCTATGAGAGCGAAAATCCCAATACTGCGCGTTCACTGATGAGACAATTTCGGCGCCGTTTAATTGGCTCCCTCGTATCGCCCGCGTCGGCTGGGGTGCCCTATTAGAGCGAAAATCCCAATACTGCGCGTTCACTGACGAGACAATTTCGGCGCCGTTTAATTGGCTCCCTCGTATCGCCCGCGTCGGCTGCGGTGCCCTATTAGAGCGAAAATCCCAATACTGCGCGTTCACTGACAAGACAATTTCGGCGCCGTTTAATTGGCTCCCTCGTATCGCCCGCGTCGGCTGCGGTGCCCTATTAGAGCGAAAATCCCAATACTGCGCGTTCACTGACGAGACAATTTCGGCGCCGTTTAATTGGCTCCCTCGTATCGCCCGCGTCGGCTGCGGTGCCCTATTAGAGCGAAAATCCCAATACTGCGCGTTCACTGACGAGACAATTTCGGCGCCGTTTAATTGGATCCCTCGTATCGCCCGCGTCGGCTGCGGTGCCCTATTAGAGGGAAAATCCCAATACTGCGCGTTCACTGACGAGACAATTTCGGCGCCGTTTAATTGGCTCCCTCGTATCGCCCGCGTCGGCTGCGGTGCCCTATTAGAGCGAAAATCCCAATACTGCGCGTTCACTGACGAGACAATTTCGGCGCCGTTTAATTGGCTCCCTCGTATCGCCCGCGTCGGCTGGGGTGCCCTATTAGAGCGAAAATCCCAATACTGCGCGTTCACTGACGAGACAATTTCGGCGCCGTTTAATTGGCTCCCTCGTATCGCCCGCGTCGGCTGCGGTGCCCTATTAGAGCGAAAATCCCAATACTGCGCGGTCACTGACAAGACAATTTCGGCGCCGTTTAATTGGCTCCCTCGTATCGCCCGCGTCGGCTGCGGTGCCCTATTAGAGCGAAAATCCCAATACTGCGCGTTCACTGACAAAACAATTTCGGCGCCGTTTAATTGGCTCCCTCGTATCGCCCGCGTCGGCTGCGGTGCCCTATTAGAGCGAAAATCCCAATACTGCGCGTTCACTGACGAGACACTTTCGGCGCCGTTTAATTGGCTCCCTCGTATCGCCCGCGTCGGCTGGGGTGCCCTATTAGAGCGAAAATCCCAATACTGCGCGTTCACTGACGAGACAATTTCGGCGCCGTTTAATTGGCTCCCTCGTATCGCCCGCGTCGGCTGCGGTGCCCTATTAGAGCGAAAATCCCAATACTGCGCGTTCACTGACGAGACAATTTCGGCGCCGTTTAATTGGCTCCCTCGTATCGCCCGCGTCGGCTGCGGTGCCCTATTAGAGCGAAAATCCCAATACTGCGCGTTCACTGACGAGACAATTTCGGCGCCGTTTAATTGGCTCCCTCGTATCGCCCGCGTCGGCTGCGGTGCCCTATTAGAGCGAAAATCCCAATACTGCGCGGTAACTGACGAGACAATTTCGGCGCCGTTTAATTGGCTCCCTCGTATCGCCCGCGTCGGCTGGGGTGCCCTATTATAGCGAAAATCCCAATACTGCGCGGTCACTGACAAGACAATTTCGGCGCCGTTTAATTGGCTCCCTCGTATCGCCCGCGTCGGCTGGGGTGCCCTATTAGAGCGAAAATCCCAATACTGCGCGTTCACTTACGAGACAATTTCGGCGCCGTTTAATTGGCTCCCTCGTATCGCCCGCGTCGGCTGCGGTGCCCTATTAGAGCGAAAATCCCAATACTGCGCGGTCACTGACGAGACAATTTCGGCGCCGTTTAATTGGCTCCCTCGTATCGCCCGCGTCGGCTGGGGTGCCCTATTAGAGCGAAAATCCCAATACTGCGCGGTCACTGACAAGACAATTTCGGCGCCGTTTAATTGGCTCCCTCGTATCGCCCGCGTCGGCTTGGGTGCCCTATTAGAGCGAAAATCCCAATACTACGCGTTCACTGACGAGACAATTTCGGCGCCGTTTAATTGGCTCCCTCGTATCGCCCGCGTCGGCTGGGGTGCCCTATTAGAGCGAAAATCCCAATACTGCGCGTTCACTGACGAGACAATTTCGGCGCCGTTTAATTGGCTCCCTCGTATCACCCGCGTCGGCTGGGGTGCCCTATTAGAGCGAAAATCCCAATACTACGCGTTCACTGACGAGACAATTTCGGCGCCGTTTAATTGGCTCCCTCGTATCGCCCGCGTCGGCTGGGATGCCCTATTAGAGCGAAAATCCCAATACTGCGCGTTCACTGACGAGACAATTTCGGCGCCGTTTAATTGGCTCCCTCGTATCGCCCGCGTCGGCTGCGGTGCCCTATTAGAGGGAAAATCCCAATACTGCGCGGTCACTGGCAAGACAATTTCGGCGCCGTTTAATTGGCTCCCTCGTATCGCCCGCGTCGGCTGGGGTGCCCTATTTGAGCGAAAATCCCAATACTGCGCGGTCACTGACAAGACAATTTCGGCGCCGTTTAATTGGCTCCCTCGTATCGCCCGCGTCGGCTGGGGTGCCCTATTAGAGCGAAAATCCCAATACTACGCGTTCACTGACGAGACAATTTCGGCGCCGTTTAATTGGCTCCCTCGTATCGCCCGCGTCGGCTGGGGTGCCCTATAAGAGCGAAAATCCCAATACTGCGCGTTTACTGACGAGACAATTTCGGCGCCGTTTAATTGGCTCCCTCGTATCGCCCGCGTCGGCTGCGGTGCCCTATTAGAGCGAAAATCCCAATACTGCGCGGTCACTGACAAGACAATTTCGGCGCCGTTTAATTGGCTCCCTCGTATCGCCCGCGTCGGCTGCGGTGCCCTATTAGAGCGAAAATCCCAATACTGCGCGTTCACTGACGAGACAATTTCGGCGCCGTTTAATTGGCTCCCTCGTATCGCCCGCGTCGGCTGCGGTGCCCTATTAGAGCGAAAATCCCAATACTGCGCGTTCACTGACGAGACAATTTCGGCGCCGTTTAATTGGCTCCCTCGTATCGCCCGCGTCGGCTGCGGTGCCCTATTAGAGCGAAAATCCCAATACTGCGCGGTCACTGACGAGACAATTTCGGCGCCGTTTAATTGGCTCCCTCGTATCGCCCGCGTCGGCTGGGGTGCCCTATTAGAGCGAAAATCCCAATACTGCGCGGTCACTGACAAGACAATTTCGGCGCCGTTTAATTGGCTCCCTCGTATCGCCCGCGTCGGCTCGGGTGCCCTATTAGAGCGAAAATCCCAATACTACGCGTTCACTGACGAGACAATTTCGGCGCCGTTTAATTGGCTCCCTCGTATCGCCCGCGTCGGCTGGGGTGCCCTATTAGAGCGAAAATCCCAATACTGCGCGTTCACTGACGAGACAATTTCGGCGCCGTTTAATTGGCTCCCTCGTATCGCCCGCGTCGGCTGGGGTGCCGTATTAGAGCGAAAATCCCAATACTACGCGTTCACTGACGAGACAATTTCGGCGCCGTTTAATTGGCTCCCTCGTATCGCCCGCGTCGGCTGGGGTGCCCTATTAGAGCGAAAATCCCAATACTGCGCGTTCACTGACGAGACAATTTCGGCGCCGTTTAATTGGCTCCCTCGTATCGCCCGCGTCGGCTGGGGTGCCCTATTAGAGCGAAAATCCCAATACTACGCGTTCACTGACGAGACAATTTCGGCGCCGTTTAATTGGCTCCCTCGTATCGCCCGCGTCGGCTGGGGTGCCCTATTAGAGCGAAAATCCCAATACTGCGCGTTCACTGACGAGACAATTTCGGCGCCGTTTAATTGGCTCCCTCGTATCGCCCGCGTCGGCTGGGGTGCCCTATTAGAGCGAAAATCCCAATACTACGCGTTCACTGACGAGACAATTTCGGCGCCGTTTAATTGGCTCCCTCGTATCGCCCGCGTCGGCTGGGCTGCCCTATTAGAGCGAAAATCCCAATACTGCGCGTTCACTAACGAGAAATTTCGGCGCCGTTTAATTGGCTCCCTCGTATCGCCCGCGTCGGCTGCGGTGCCCTATTAGAGCGAAAATCCCAATACTGCGCGGTCACTGACAAGACAATTTCGGCGCCGTTTAATTGGCTCCCTCGTATCGCCCGCGTCGGCTGCGGTGCCCTATTAGAGCGAAAATCCCAATACTGCGCGTTCACTGACGAGACAATTTCGGAACCGTTTAATTGGCTCCCTCGTATCGCCCGCGTCGGCTGCGGTGCCCTATTAGAGCGAAAATCCCAATACTGCGCGTTCACTGACGAGACAATTTCGGCGCCGTTTAATTGGCTCCCTCGTATCGCCCGCGTCGGCTGCGGTGCCCTATTAGAGCGAAAATCCCAATACTGCGCGGTCACTGACGAGACAATTTCGGCGCCGTTTAATTGGCTCCCTCGTATCGCCCGCGTCGGCTGGGGTGCCCTATTAGAGCGAAAATCCCAATACTGCGCGGTCACTGACAAGACAATTTCGGCGCCGTTTAATTGGCTCCCTCGTATCGCCCGCGTCGGCTGCGGTGCCCTATTAGAGCGAAAATCCCAATACTGCGCGGTCACTGACAAGACAATTTCGGCGCCGTTTAATTGGCTCCCTCGTATCGCCCGCGTCGGCTGGGGTGCCCTATTAGAGCGAAAATCCCAATACTACGCGTTCACTGACGAGACAATTTCGGCGCCGTTTAATTGGCTCCCTCGTATCGCCCGCGTCGGCTGGGGTGCCCTATTAGAGCGAAAATCCCAATACTGCGCGTTCACTGACGAGACAATTTCGGCGCCGTTTAATTGGCTCCCTCGTATCGCCCGCGTCGGCTGGGGTGCCCTATTAGAGCGAAAATCCCAATACTACGCGTTCACTGACGAGACAATTTCGGCGCCGTTTAATTGGCTCCCTCGTATCGCCCGCGTCGGCTGCGGTGCCCTATTAGAGCGAAAATCCCAATACTGCGCGTTCACTGACGAGACAATTTCGGCGCCGTTTAATTGGCTCCCTCGTATCGCCCGCGTCGGCTGGGGTGCCCTATTAGAACGAAAATCCCAATACTACGCGTTTACTGACGAGACAATTTCGGCGCCGTTTAATTGGCTCCCTCGTATCGCCCGCGTCGGCTGGGGTGCCCTATTAGAGCGAAAATCCCAATACTGCGCGTTCACTGACGAGACAATTTCGGCGCCGTTTAATTGGCTCCCTCGTATCGCCCGCGTCGGCTGGGGTGCCCTATTAGAGCGAAAATCCCAATACTACGCGTTCACTGACGAGACAATTTCGGCGCCGTTTAATTGGCTCCCTCGTATCGCCCGCGTCGCCTGGGGTGCCCTATTAGAGCGAAAATCCCAATACTGCGCGTTCACTGACGAGACAATTTCGGCGCCGTTTAATTGGCTCCCTCGTATCGCCCGCGTCGGCTGGGGTGCCCTATTAGAGCGAAAATCCCAATACTACGCGTTCACTGACGAGACAATTTCGGCGCCGTTTAATTGGCTCCCTCGTATCGCCCGCGTCGGCTGGGGTGCCCTATTAGAGCGAAAATCCCAATACTGCGCGTTCACTGACGAGACAATTTCGGCGCCGTTTAATTGGCTCCCTCGTATCGCCCGCGTCGGCTAGGGTGCCCTATTAGAGCGAAAATCCCAATACTGCGCGTTCACTGACGAGACAATTTCGGCGCCGTTTAATTGGCTCCCTCGTATCGCCCGCGTCGGCTGGGGTGCCCTATTAGAGCGAAAATCCCAATACTGCGCGTTCACTGACGAGACAATTTCGGCGCCGTTTAATTGGCTCCCTCGTATCGCCCGCGTCGGCTGGGGTGCCCTATTAGAGCGAAAATCCCAATACTGCGCGTTCACTGACGAGACAATTTCGGCGCCGTTTAATTGGCTCCCTCGTATCGCCCGCGTCGGCTGGGGTGCCCTATTAGAGCGAAAATCCCAATACTGCGCGTTCACTGACGAGACAATTTCGGCGCCGTTTAATTGGCTCCCTCGTATCGCCCGCGTCGGCTGGGGTGCCCTATTAGAGCGAAAATCCCAATACTACGCGTTCACTGACGAGACAATTTCGGCGCCGTTTAATTGGCTCCATCGTATCGCCCGCGTCGGCTGGGGTGCCCTATTAGAGCGAAAATCCCAATACTGCGCGTTCACTGACGAGACAATTTCGGCGCCGTTTAATTGGCTCCCTCGTATCGCCCGCGTCGGCTGGGGTGCCCTATTAGAGCGAAAATCCCAATACTGCGCGTTCACTGACGAGACAATTTCGGCGCCGTTTAATTGGCTCCCTCGTATCGCCCGCGTCGGCTGGGGTGCCCTATTAGAGCGAAAATCCCAATACTACGCGTTCACTGACGAGACAATTTCGGCGCCGTTTAATTGGCTCCCTCGTATCGCCCGCGTTGGCTGGGGTGCCCTATTAGAGCGAAAATCCCAATACTACGCGTTCACTGACGAGACAATTTCGGCGCCGTTTAATTGGCTCCCTCGTATCGCCCGCGTCGGCTGGGGTGCCCTATTAGAGCGAAAATCCCAATACTGCGCGTTCACTGACGAGACAATTTCGGCGCCGTTTAATTGGCTCCCTCGTATCGCCCGCGTCGGCTGGGGTGCCCTATTAGAGCGAAAATCCCAATACTGCGCGTTCACGGACGAGACAATTTCGGCGCCGTTTAATTGGCTCCCTCGTATCGCCCGCGTCGGCTGGGGTGCCCTATTAGAGCGAAAATCCCAATACTACGCGTTCACTGACGAGACAATTTCGGCGCCGTTTAATTGGCTCCCTCGTATCGCCCGCGTCGGATGGGGTGCCCTATTAGAGCGAAAATCCCAATACTGCGCGTTCACTGACGAGACAATTTCGGCGCCGTTTAATTGGCTCCCTCGTATCGCCCGCGTCGGCTGGGGTGCCCTATTAGAGCGAAAATCCCAATACTACGCGTTCACTGGCGAGACAATTTCGGCGCCGTTTAATTGGCTCCCTCGTATCGCCCGCGTCGGCTGGGGTGCCCTATTAGAGCGAAAATCCCAATACTGCGCGTTCACTGACGAGACAATTTCTGCGCCGTTTAATTGGCTCCCTCGTATCGCCCGCGTCGGCTGGGGTGCCCTATTAGAGCGAAAATCCCAATACTACGCGTTCACTGACGAGACAATTTCGGCGCCGTTTAATTGGCTCCCTCGTATCGCCCGCGTCGGCTGGGGTGCCCTATTAGAGCGAAAATCCCAATACTGCGCGTTCACTGACGAGACAATTTCGGCGCCGTTTAATTGGCTCCCTCGTATCGCCCGCGTCGGCTGCGGTGCCCTATTAGAGCGAAAATCCCAATACTGCGCGGTCACTGACAAGACAATTTCGGCGCCGTTTAATTGGCTCCCTCGTATCGCCCGCGTCGGCTGCGGTGCCCTATTAGAGCGAAAATCCCAATACTGCGCGTTCACTGACGAGACAATTTCGGCGCCGTTTAATTGGCTCCCTCGTATCGCCCGCGTCGGCTGCGGTGCCCTATTAGAGCGAAAATCCCAATACTGCGCGTTCACTGACGAGACAATTTCGGCGCCGTTTAATTGGCTCCCTCGTATCGCCCGCGTCGGCTGCGGTGCCCTATTAGAGCGAAAATCCCAATACTGCGCGGTCACTGACGAGACAATTTCGGCGCCGTTTAATTGGCTCCCTCGTATCGCCCGCGTCGGCTGGGGTGCCCTATTAGAGCGAAAATCCCAATACTGCGCGGTCACTGACAAGACAATTTCGGCGCCGTTTAATTGGCTCCCTCGTATCGCCCGCGTCGGCTGCGGTGCCCTATTAGAGCGAAAATCCCAATACTGCGCGGTCACTGACAAGACAATTTCGGCGCCGTTTAATTGGCTCCCTCGTATCGCCCGCGTCGGCTGGGGTGCCCTATTAGAGCGAAAATCCCAATACTACGCGTTCACTGACGAGACAATTTCGGCGCCGTTTAATTGGCTCCCTCGTATCGCCCGCGTCGGCTGGGGTGCCCTATTAGAGCGAAAATCCCAATACTGCGCGTTCACTGACGAGACAATTTCGGCGCCGTTTAGTTGGCTCCCTCGTATCGCCCGCGTCGGCTGGGGTGCCCTATTAGAGCGAAAATCCCAATACTACGCGTTCACTGACGAGACAATTTCGGCGCCGTTTAATTGGCTCCCTCGTATCGCCCGCGTCGGCTGGGGTGCCCTATTAGAGCGAAAATCCCAATACTGCGCGTTCACTGACGAGACAATTTCGGCGCCGTTTAATTGGCTCCCTCGTATCGCCCGCGTCGGCTGCGGTGCCCTATTAGAGCGAAAATCCCAATACTGCGCGGTCACTGACAAGACAATTTCGGCGCCGTTTAATTGGCTCCCTCGTATCGCCCGCGTCGGCTGGGGTGCCCTATTAGAGCGAAAATCCCAATACTGCGCGGTCACTGACAAGACAATTTCGGCGCCGTTTAATTGGCTCCCTCGTATCGCCCGCGTCGGCTGGGGTGCCCTATTAGAGCGAAAATCCCAATACTACGCGTTCACTGACGAGACAATTTCGGCGCCGTTTAATTGGCTCCCTCGTATCGCCCGCGTCGGCTGGGGTGCCCTATTAGAGCGAAAATCCCAATACTGCGCGTTCACTGACGAGACAATTTCGGCGCCGTTTAATTGGCTCCCTCGTATCGCCCGCGTCGGCTGCGGTGCCCTATTAGAGCGAAAATCCCAATACTGCGCGGTCACTGACAAGACAATTTCGGCGCCGTTTAATTGGCTCCCTCGTGTCGCCCGCGTCGGCTGCGGTGCCCTATTAGAGCGAAAATCCCAATACTGCGCGTTCACTGACGAGACAATTTCGGCGCCGTTTAATTGGCTCCCTCGTATCGCCCGCGTCGGCTGCGGTGCCCTATTAGAGCGAAAATCCCAATACTGCGCGTTCACTGACGAGACAATTTCGGCGCCGTTTAATTGGCTCCCTCGTATCGCCCGCGTCGGCTGCGGTGCCCTATTAGAGCGAAAATCCCAATACTGCGCGTTCACTGACGAGACAATTTCGGCGCCGTTTAATTGGCTCCCTCGTATCGCCCGCGTCGTCTGCGGTGCCCTATTAGAGCGAAAATCCCAATACTGCGCGGTCACTGACGAGACAATTTCGGCGCCGTTTAATTGGCTCGCTCGTATCGTGCGCGTCGGCTGCGGGGCCCTAAGAGAGCGAAAATCCCAATACTGCGCGGTCACTGACAAGACAATTTCGGCGCCGTTTAATTGGCTCCCTCGTATCGTGCGCGTCGGCTGCGGGGCCCTAAGAGAGCGAAAATGCCAATACTGCGCGGTCACTGACGAGACAATTTCGGCGCCGTTTAATTGGCTCCCTCGTATCGTGCGCGTCGGCTGCGGGGCCCTAACAGAGCGAAAATCCCAATACTGCGCGGTCACTGACAAGACAATTTCGGCGCCGTTTAATTGGCTCCCTCGTATCGTGCGCGTCGGCTGCGGGGCCCTAAGAGAGCGAAAATCCCAATACTGCGCGGTCACTGACAAGGCAATTTCGGCGCCGTTTAATGGGCTCCCTCGTATCGTGCGCGTCGGCTGCGGGGCCCTATTAGAGCGAAAATCCCAATACTGCGCGGTCACTGACAAGACAATTTCGGCGCCGTTTAATTGGCTCCCTCGTATCGCCCGCGTCGGCTGCGGTGCCCTATTACAGCGAAAATCCCAATACTGCGCGTTCACTGACAAGACAATTTCGGCGCCGTTTAATTGGCCCCCTCGTATCGCCCGCGTCGGCTGCGGTGCCCTATTAGAGCGAAAATCCCAATACTGCGCGTTCACTGACAAGACAATTTCGGCGCCGTTTAATTGGCTCCCTCGTATCGCCCGCGTCGGCTGCGGTGCCCTATTAGAGCGAAAATCCGAATACTGCGCGTTCACTGACAAGACAATTTCGGCGCCGTTTAATTGGCTCCCTCGTATCGCCCGCGTCGGCTGCGGTGCCCTATTAGAGCGAAAATCCCAATACTGCGCGGTCACTGACAAGACAATTTCGGCGCCGTTTAATTGGCTCCCTCGTATCGCCCGCGTCGGCTGCGGTGCCCTATTAGAGCGAAAATCCCATTACTGCGCGGTCACTGACAAGACAATTTCGGCGCCGTTTAATTGGCTCCCTCGTATCGCCCGCGTCGGCTGCGGTGCCCTATTAGAGCGAAAATCCCAATACTGCGCGTTCACTGACAAGACAATTTCGGCGCCGTTTAATTGGCTCCCTCGTATCGCCCGCGTCGGCTGCGGTGCCCTATTAGAGCGAAAATCCCAATACTGCGCGTTCACT
Source organism: Ixodes scapularis (assembly GCF_016920785.2). Classification (NCBI taxonomy): domain Eukaryota; kingdom Metazoa; phylum Arthropoda; class Arachnida; order Ixodida; family Ixodidae; genus Ixodes; species Ixodes scapularis. The sequence goes on from NW_024610148.1 coordinate 1,033,808, forward strand.
GACAAGACAATTTCGGCGCCGTTTAATTGGCTCCCTCGTATCGCCCGCGTCGGCTGCGGTGCCCTATTAGAGCGAAAATCCCAATACTGCGCGTTCACTGACAAGACAATTTCGGCGCCGTTTAATTGGCTCCCTCGTATCGCCCGCGTCGGCTGCGGTGCCCTATTAGAGCGAAAATCCCAATACTGCGCGTTCACTGACAAGACAATTTCGGCGCCGTTTAATTGGCTCCCTCGTATCGCCCGCGTCGGCTGCGGTGCCCTATTAGAGCGAAAATCCCAATACTGCGCGTTCACTGACAAGACAATTTCGGCGCCGTTTAATTGGCTCCCTCGTATCGCCCGCGTCGGCTGCGGTGCCCTATTAGAGCGAAAATCCCAATACTGCGCGTTCACTGACAAGACAATTTCGGCGCCGTTTAATTGGCTCCCTCGTATCGCCCGCGTCGGCTGCGGTGCCCTATTAGAGCGAAAATCCCAATACTGCGCGTTCACTGACAAGACAATTTGGGCGCCGTTTAATTGGCTCCCTCGTATCGCCCGCGTCGGCTGCGGTGCCCTATTAGAGCGAAAATCCCAATACTGCGCGTTCACTGACAAGACAATTTCGGCGCCGTTTAATTGGCTCCCTCGTATCGCCCGCGTCGGCTGCGGTGCCCTATTAGAGCGAAAATCCCAATACTGCACGTTCACTGACAAGACAATTTCGGCGCCGTTTAATTGGCTCCCTCGTATCGCCCGCGTCGGCTGCGGTGCCCTATTAGAGCGAAAATCCCAATACTGCGCGTTCACTGACGAGACAATTTCGGCGCCGTTTAATTGGCTCCCTCGTATCGCCCGCGTCGGCTGCGGTGCCCTATTAGAGCGAAAATCCCAATACTGCGCGGTCACTGACGAGACAATTTCGGCGCCGTTTAATTGGCTCCCTCGTATCGCCCGCGTCGGCTGGGGTGCCCTATTAGAGCGAAAATCCCAATACTGCGCGGTCACTGACAAGACAATTTCGGCGCCGTTTAATTGGCTCCCTCGTATCGCCCGCGTCGGCTGCGGTGCCCTATTAGAGCGAAAATCCCAATACTGCGCGTTCACTGACAAGACAATTTCGGCGCCGTTTAATTGGCTCCCTCGTATCGCCCGCGTCGGCTGCGGTGCCCTATTAGAGCGAAAATCCCAATACTGCGCGGTCTCTGACAAGACAATTTCGGCGCCGTTTAATTGGCTCCCTCGTATCGTGCGCGTCGGCTGCGGTGCCCTATTAGAGCGAAAATCCCATTACTGCGCGTTCACTGACAAGACAATTTCGGCGCCGTTTAATTGGCTCCCTCGTATCGCCCGCGACGGCTGCGGTGCCCTATTAGAGCGAAAATCCCAATACTGCGCGTTCACTGACAAGACAATTTCGGCGCCGTTTAATTGGCTCCCTCGTATCGCCCGCGTCGGCTGCGGTGCCCTATTAGAGCGAAAATCCCAATACTGCGCGTTCACTGACAAGACAATTTCGGCGCCGTTTAATTGGCTCCCTCGTATCGCCCGCGTCGCCTGCGGTGCCCTATTAGAGCGAAAATCCCAATACTGCGCGGTCACTGACGAGACAATTTCGGCGCCGTTTAATTGGCTCCCTCGTATCGCCCGCGTCGGCTGCGGGGCCCTATTTGAGCGAAAATCCCAATACTGCGCGGTCACTGACAAGACAATTTCGGCGCCGTTTAATTGGCTCCCTCGTATCGTGCGCGTCGGCTGCGGTGCCCTATTAGAGCAAAAATCCCAATACTGCGCGGTCACTGACAAGACAATTTCGGCGCCGTTTAATTGGCTCCTTCGTATCGCCCGCGTCGCCTGCGGTGCCCTATTAGAGCGAAAATCCCAATACTGCGCGGTCACTGACAAGACAATTTCGGCGCCGTTTAATTGGCTCCCTCGTATCGTGCGCGTCGGCTGCGGGGCCCTATTAGAGCGAAAATCCCAATACTGCGCGGTCACTGACAAGACAATTTCGGCGCCGTTTAATTGGCTCCTTCGTATCGCCCGCGTCGCCTGCGGTGCCCTGTTTGAGCGAAAATCCCAATACTCCGCGGTCACTGACAAGACAATTTCGGCGCCGTTTAATTGGCTCCCTCGTATCGTGCGCGTCGGCTGCGGGGCCCTATTAGAGCGAAAATCCCAATACTGCGCGGTCACTGACAAGACAATTTCGGCGCCGTTTAATTGGCTCCTTCGTATCGCCCGCGTCGCCTGCGGTGCCCTATTAGAGCGAAAATCCCAATACTGCGCGGTCACTGACGAGACAATTTCGGCGCCGTTTAATTGGCACCCTCGTATCGTGCGCGTCGGCTGCGGTGCCCTATTAGAGCGAAAATCCCAATACTGCGCGGTCACTGACAAGACAATTTCGGCGCCGTTTAATTGGCTCCCTCGTATCGTGCGCGTCGGCTGCGGTGCCCTATTAGAGCGAAAATCCCAATACTGCGCGGTCACTGACAAGACAATTTCGGCGCCGTTTAATTGGCTCCCTCGTATCGTGCGCGTCGGCTGCGGTGCCCTATTAGAGCGAAAATCCCAATACTGCGCGGTCACTGACAAGACAATTTCGGCGCCGTTTAATTGGCTCCCTCGTATCGCCCGCGTCGGCTGCGGGGCCCTATTAGAGCGAAAATCCCAATACTGCGCGGTCACTGACAAGACAATTTCGGCGCCGTTTAATTGGCTCCCTCGTATCGTGCGCGTCGGCTGCGGTGCCCTATTAGAGCGAAAATCCCAATTCTGCGCGGTCACTGACAAGACAATTTCGGCGCCGTTTAATTGGCTCCCTCGTATCGCCCGCGTCGGCTGCGGTGCCCTATTAGAGCGAAAATCCCAATACTGCGCGGTCACTGACAAGACAATTTCGGCGCCGTTTAATTGGCTCCCTCGTATCGTGCGCGTCGGCTGCGGGGCCCTATTAGAGCGAAAATCCCAATACTGCGCGGTCACTGACAAGACAATTTCGGCGCCGTTTAATTGGCTCCCTCGTATCGCCCGCGTCGGCTGCGGGGCCCTATTAGAGCGAAAATCCCAATACTGCGCGGTCACTGACAAGACAATTTCGGCGCCGTTTAATTGGCAACCTCGTATCGTGCGCGTCGGCTGCGGTGCCCTATTAGAGCGAAAATCCCAATACTGCGCGGTCACTGACAAGACAATTTCGGCGCCGTTTAATTGGCTCCCTCGTATCGTGCGCGTCGGCTGTGGGGCCCTATTAGAGCGAAAATCCCAATACTGCGCGGTCACTGACAAGACAATTTCGGCGCCGTTTAATTGGCTCCCTCGTATCGCCCGCGTCGGCTGCGGGGCCCTATTAGAGCGAAAATCCCAATACTGCGCGGTCACTGACAAGACAATTTCGGCGCCGTTTAATTGGCTCCCTCGTATCGTGCGCGTCGGCTGCGGTGCCCTATTAGAGCGAAAATCCCAATACTGCGCGGTCACTGACAAGACAATTTCGGCGCCGTTTAATTGGCTCCCTCGTATCGTGCGCGTCGGCTGCGGGGCCCTATTAGAGCGAAAATCCCAATACTGCGCGGTCACTGACAAGACAATTTCGGCGCCGTTTAATTGGCTCCCTCGTATCGCCCGCGTCGGCTGCGGGGCCCTATTAGAGCGAAAATCCCAATACTGCGCGGTCACTGACAAGACAATTTCGGCGCCGTTTAATTGGCTCCCTCGTATCGTGCGCGTCGGCTGCGGTGCCCTATTAGAGCGAAAATCCCAATACTGCGCGGTCACTGACAAGACAATTTCGGCGCCGTTTAATTGGCTCCCTCGTATCGCCCGCGTCGGCTGCGGTGCCCTATTAGAGCGAAAATCCCAATACTGCGCGGTCACTGACAAGACAATTTCGGCGCCGTTTAATTGGCTCCCTCGTATCGTGCGCGTCGGCTGCGGGGCCCTATTAGAGCGAAAATCCCAATACTGCGCGGTCACTGACAAGACAATTTCGGCGCCGTTTAATTGGCTCCCTCGTATCGCCCGCGTCGGCTGCGGGGCCCTATTAGAGCGAAAATCCCAATACTGCGCGGTCACTGACAAGACAATTTCGGCGCCGTTTAATTGGCAACCTCGTATCGTGCGCGTCGGCTGCGGTGCCCTATTAGAGCGAAAATCCCAATACTGCGCGGTCACTGACAAGACAATTTCGGCGCCGTTTAATTGGCTCCCTCGTATCGTGCGCGTCGGATGTGGGGCCCTATTAGAGCGAAAATCCCAATACTGCGCGGTCACTGACAAGACAATTTCGGCGCCGTTTAATTGGCTCCCTCGTATCGCCCGCGTCGGCTGCGGGGCCCTATTAGAGCGAAAATCCCAATACTGCGCGGTCACTGACAAGACAATTTCGGCGCCGTTTAATTGGCTCCCTCGTATCGTGCGCGTCGGCTGCGGGGCCCTATTAGAGCGAAAATCCCAATACTGCGCGGTCACTGACAAGACAATTTCGGCGCCGTTTAATTGGCTCCCTCGTATCGCCCGCGTCGGCTGCGGGGCCCTATTAGAGCGAAAATCCCAATACTGCGCGGTCACTGACAAGACAATTTCGGCGCCGTTTAATTGGCTCCCTCGTATCGTGCGCGTCGGCTGCGGTGCCCTATTAGAGCGAAAATCCCAATACTGCGCGGTCACTGACAAGACAATTTCGGCGCCGTTTAATTGGCTCCCTCGTATCGTGCGCGTCGGCTGCGGGGCCCTATTAGAGCGAAAATCCCAATACTGCGCGGTCACTGACAAGACAATTTCGGCGCCGTTTAATTGGCTCCCTCGTATCGCCCGCGTCGGCTGCGGGGCCCTATTAGAGCGAAAATCCCAATACTGCGCGGTCACTGACAAGACAATTTCGGCGCCGTTTAATTGGCTCCCTCGTATCGTGCGCGTCGGCTGCGGTGCCCTATTAGAGCGAAAATCCCAATACTGCGCGGTCACTGACAAGACAATTTCGGCGCCGTTTAATTGGCTCCCTCGTATCGTGCGCGTCGGCTGCGGGGCCCTATTAGAGCGAAAATCCCAATACTGCGCGGTCACTGACAAGACAATTTCGGCGCCGTTTAATTGGCTCCCTCGTATCGTGCGCGTCGGCTGCGGTGCCCTATTAGAGCGAAAATCCCAATACTGCGCGGTCACTGACAAGACAATTTCGGCGCCGTTTAATTGGCTCCCTCGTATCGTGCGCGTCGGCTGCGGGGCCCTATTAGAGCGAAAATCCCAATACTGCGCGGTCACTGACAAGACAATTTCGGCGCCGTTTAATTGGCTCCCTCGTATCGTGCGCGTCGGCTGCGGGGCCCTATTAGAGCGAAAATCCCAATACTGCGCGGTCACTGACAAGACAATTTCGGCGCCATTTAATTGGCTCCCTCGTATCGTGCGCGTCGGCTGCGGTGCCCTATTAGAGCGAAAATCCCAATACTGCGCGTTCACTGACGAGACAATTTCGGCGCCGTTTAATTGGCTCCCTCGTATCGCCCGCGTCGGCTGCGGTGCCCTATTAGAGCGAAAATCCCAATACTGCGCGTTCACTGACGAGACAATTTCGGCGCCGTTTAATTGGCTCCCTCGTATCGCCCGCGTCGGCTGCGGTGCCCTATTAGAGCGAAAATCCCAATACTGCGCGGTCACTGACGAGACAATTTCGGCGCCGTTTAATTGGCTCCCTCGTATCGCCCGCGTCGGCTGGGGTGCCCTATTAGAGCGAAAATCCCAATACTGCGCGGTCACTGACAAGACAATTTCGGCGCCGTTTAATTGGCTCCCTCGTATCGCCCGCGTCGGCTGGGGTGCCCTATTAGAGCGAAAATCCCAATACTGCGCGTTCACTGACGAGACAATTTCGGCGCCGTTTAATTGGCTCCCTCGTATCGCCCGCGTCGGCTGCGGTGCCCTATTAGAGCGAAAATCCCAATACTGCGCGGTCACTGACAAGACAATTTCGGCGCCGTTTAATTGGCTCCCTCGTATCGCCCGCGTCGGCTGGGGTGCCCTATTAGAGCGAAAATCCCAATACTGCGCGGTCACTGACAAGACAATTTCGGCGCCGTTTAATTGGCTCCCTCGTATCGCCCGCGTCGGCTGGGGTGCCCTATTAGAGCGAAAATCCCAATACTACGCGTTCACTGACGAGACAATTTCGGCGCCGTTTAATTGGCTCCCTCGTATCGCCCGCGTCGGCTGGGGTGCCCTATTAGAGCGAAAATCCCAATACTGCGCGTTCACTGACGAGACAATTTCGGCGCCGTTTAATTGGCTCCCTCGTATCGCCCGCGTCGGCTGGGGTGCCCTATTAGAGCGAAAATCCCAATACTACGCGTTCACTGACGAGACAATTTCGGCGCCGTTTAATTGGCTCCCTTGTATCGCCCGCGTCGGCTGGGATGCCCTATTAGAGCGAAAATCCCAATACTGCGCGTTCACTGACGAGACAATTTCGGCGCCGTTTAATTGGCTCCCTCGTATCGCCCGCGTCGGCTGGGGTGCCCTATTAGAGCGAAAATCCCAATACTACGCGTTCACTGACGAGACAATTTCGGCGCCGTTTAATTGGCTCCCTCGTATCGCCCGCGTCGGCTGGGGTGCCCTATTAGAGCGAAAATCCCAATACTGCGCGTTCACTGACGAGACAATTTCGGCGCCGTTTAATTGGCTCCCTCGTATCGCCCGCGTCGGCTGCGGTGCCCCATTAGAGCGAAAATCCCAATACTGCGCGGTCACTGACAAGACAATTTCGGCGCCGTTTAATTGGCTCCCTCGTATCGCCCGCGTCGGCTGCGGTGCCCTATTAGAGCGAAAATCCCAATACTGCGCGTTCACTGACGAGACAATTTCGGCGCCGTTTAATTGGCTCCCTCGTATCGCCCGCGTCGGCTGCGGTGCCCTATTAGAGCGAAAATCCCAATACTGCGCGTTCACTGACGAGACAATTTCGGCGCCGTTTAATTGGCTCCCTCGTATCGCCCGCGTCGGCTGCGGTGCCCTATTAGAGCGAAAATCCCAATACTGCGCGGTCACTGACGAGACAATTTCGGCGCCGTTTAATTGGCTCCCTCGTATCGCCCGCGTCGGCTGGGGTGCCCTATTAGAGCGAAAATCCCAATACTGCGCGGTCACTGACAAGACAATTTCGGCGCCGTTTAATTGGCTCCCTCGTATCGCCCGCGTCGGCTGGGGTGCCCTATTAGAGCGAAAATCCCAATACTACGCGTTCACTGACGAGACAATTTCGGCGCCGTTTAATTGGCTCTCTCGTATCGCCCGCGTCGGCTGGGGTGCCCTATTAGAGCGAAAATCCCAATACTGCGCGTTCACTGACGAGACAATTTCGGCGCCGTTTAATTGGCTCCCTCGTATCGCCCGCGTCGGCTGGGGTGCCCTATTAGAGCGAAAATCCCAATACTACGCGTTCACTGACGAGACAATTTCGGCGCCGTTTAATTGGCTCCCTCGTATCGCCCGCGTCGGCTGGGGTGCCCTATTAGAGCGAAAATCCCAATACTGCGCGTTCACTGACGAGACAATTTCGGCGCCGTTTAATTGGCTCCCTCGTATCGCCCGCGTCGGCTGGGGTGCCCTATTAGAGCGAAAATCCCAATACTACGCGTTCACTGACGAGACAATTTCGGCGCCGTTTAATTGGCTCCCTCGTATCGCCCGCGTCGGCTGGGGTGCCCTATTAGAGCGAAAATCCCAATACTGCGCGTTCACTGACGAGACAATTTCGGCGCCGTTTAATTGGCTCCCTCGTATCGCCCGCGTCGGCTGGGGTGCCCTATGAGAGCGAAAATCCCAATACTACGCGTTCACTGACGAGACAATTTCGGCGCCGTTTAATTGGCTCCCTCGTATCGCCCGCGTCGGCTGGGGTGCCCTATTAGAGCGAAAATCCCAATACTGCGCGTTCACTGACGAGACAATTTCGGCGCCGTTTAATTGGCTCCCTCGTATCGCCCGCGTCGGCTGCGGTGCCCTATTAGAGCGAAAATCCCAATACTGCGCGGTCACTGACAAGACAATTTCGGCGCCGTTTAATTGGCTCCCTCGTATCGCCCGCGTCGGCTGCGATGCCCTATTAGAGCGAAAATCCCAATACTGCGCGTTCACTGACGAGACAATTTCGGCGCCGTTTAATTGGCTCCCTCGTATCGCCCGCGTCGGCTGCGGTGCCCTATTAGAGCGAAAATCCCAATACTGCGCGTTCACTGACGAGACAATTTCGGCGCCGTTTAATTGGCTCCCTCGTATCGCCCGCGTCGGCTGCGGTGCCCTATTAGAGCGAAAATCCCAATACTGCGCGGTCACTGACGAGACAATTTCGGCGCCGTTTAATTGGCTCCCTCGTATCGCCCGCGTCGGCTGGGGTGCCCTATTAGAGCGAAAATCCCAATACTGCGCGGTCACTGACAAGACAATTTCGGCGCCGTTTAAATGGCTCCCTCGTATCGCCCGCGTCGGCTGCGGTGCGCTATTAGAGCGAAAATCCCAATACTGCGCGGTCACTGACAAGACAATTTCGGCGCCGTTTAATTGGCTCCCTCGTATCGCCCGCGTCGGCTGGGGTGCCCTATTAGAGCGAAAATCCCAATACTACGCGTTCACTGACGAGACAATTTCGGCGCCGTTTAATTGGCTCCCTCGTATCGCCCGCGTCGGCTGCGGTGCCCTATTAGAGCGAAAATCCCAATACTGCGCGGTCACTGACGAGACAATTTCGGCGCCGTTTAATTGGCTCCCTCGTATCGCCCGCGTCGGCTGGGGTGCCCTATTAGAGCGAAAATCCCAATACTGCGCGGTCACTGACAAGACAATTTCGGCGCCGTTTAATTGGCTCCCTCGTATCGCCCGCGTCGGCTGCGGTGCCCTATTAGAGCGAAAATCCCAATACTGCGCGGTCACTGACAAGACAATTTCGGCGCCGTTTAATTGGCTCCCTCGTATCGCCCGCGTCGGCTGGGGTGCCCTATTAGAGCGAAAATCCCAATACTACGCGTTCACTGACGAGACAATTTCGGCGCCGTTTAATTGGCTCCCTCGTATCGCCCGCGTCGGCTGGGGTGCCCTATTAGAGCGAAAATCCCAATACTGCGCGTTCACTGACGAGACAATTTCGGCGCCGTTTAATTGGCTCCCTCGTATCGCCCGCGTCGGCTGGGGTGCCCTATTAGAGCGAAAATCCCAATACTACGCGTTCACTGACGAGACAATTTCGGCGCCGTTTAGTTGGCTCCCTCGTATCGCCCGCGTCGGCTGGGGTGCCCTATTAGAGCGAAAATCCCAATACTGCGCGTTCACTGACGAGACAATTTCGGCGCCGTTTAATTGGCTCCCTCGTATCGCCCGCGTCGGCTGCGGTGCCCTATTAGAGCGAAAATCCCAATACTGCGCGGTCACTGACAAGACAATTTCGGCGCCGTTTAATTGGCTCCCTCGTATCGCCCGCGTCGGCTGGGGTGCCCTATTAGAGCGAAAATCCCAATACTGCGCGGTCACTGACAAGACAATTTCGGCGCCGTTTAATTGGCTCCCTCGTATCGCCCGCGTCGGCTGGGGTGCCCTATTAGAGCGAAAATCCCAATACTACGCGTTCACTGACGAGACAATTTCGGCGCCGTTTAATTGGCTCCCTCGTATCGCCCGCGTCGGCTGGGGTGCCCTATTAGAGCGAAAATCCCAATACTGCGCGTTCACTGACGAGACAATTTCGGCGCCGTTTAATTGGCTCCCTCGTATCGCCCGCGTCGGCTGCGGTGCCCTATTAGAGCGAAAATCCCAATACTGCGCGGTCACTGACAAGACAATTTCGGCGCCGTTTAATTGGCTCCCTCGTATCGCCCGCGTCGGCTGCGGTGCCCTATTAGAGCGAAAATCCCAATACTGCGCGTTCACTGACGAGACAATTTCGGCGCCGTTTAATTGGCTCCCTCGTATCGCCCGCGTCGGCTGCGGTGCCCTATTAGAGCGAAAATCCCAATACTGCGCGTTCACTGACGAGACAATTTCGGCGCCGTTTAATTGGCTCCCTCGTATCGCCCGCGTCGGCTGGGGTGCCCTATTAAAGCGAAAATCCCAATACTGCGCGGTCACTGACGAGACAATTTCGGCGCCGTTTAATTGGCTCCCTCGTATCGCCCGCGTCGGCTGGGGTGCCCTATTAGAGCGAAAATCCCAATACTGCGCGGTCACTGACAAGACAATTTCGGCGCCGTTTAATTGGCTCCCTCGTATCGCCCGCGTCGGCTGGGGTGCCCTATTAGAGCGAAAATCCCAATACTGCGCGTTCACTGACGAGACAATTTCGGCGCCGTTTAATTGGCTCCCTCGTATCGCCCGCGTCGGCTGCGGTGCCCTATTAGAGCGAAAATCCCAATACTGCGCGGTCACTGACGAGACAATTTCGGCGCCGTTTAATTGGCTCCCTCGTATCGCCCGCGTCGGCTGGGGTGCCCTATTAGAGCGAAAATCCCAATACTGCGCGGTCACTGACAAGACAATTTCGGCGCCGTTTAATTGGCTCCCTCGTATCGCCCGCGTCGGCTGGGGTGCCCTATTAGAGCGAAAATCCCAATACTACGCGTTCACTGACGAGACAATTTCGGCGCCGTTTAATTGGCTCCCTCGTATCGCCCGCGTCGGCTGGGGTGCCCTATTAGAGCGAAAATCCCAATACTGCGCGTTCACTGACGAGACAATTTCGGCGCCGTTTAATTGGCTCCCTCGTATCGCCCGCGTCGGCTGGGGTGCCCTATTAGAGCGAAAATCCCAATACTACGCGTTCACTGACGAGACAATTTCGGCGCCGTTTAATTGGCTCCCTCGTATCGCCCGCGTCGGCTGGGATGCCCTATTAGAGCGAAAATCCCAATACTGCGCGTTCACTGACGAGACAATTTCGGCGCCGTTTAATTGGCTCCCTCGTATCGCCCGCGTCGGCTGGGGTGCCCTATTAGAGCGAAAATCCCAATACTACGCGTTCACTGACGAGACAATTTCGGCGCCGTTTAATTGGCTCCCTCGTATCGCCCGCGTCGGCTGGGGTGCCCTATTAGAGCGAAAATCCCAATACTGCGCGTTCACTGACGAGACAATTTCGGCGCCGTTTAATTGGCTCCCTCGTATCGCCCGCGTCGGCTGGGGTGCCCTATTAGAGCGAAAATCCCAATACTACGCGTTCACTGACGAGACAATTTCGGCGCCGTTTAATTGGCTCCCTCGTATCGCCCGCGTCGGCTGGGGTGCCCTATTAGAGCGAAAATCCCAATACTGCGCGTTCACTGACGAGACAATTTCGGCGCCGTTTAATTGGCTCCCTCGTATCGCCCGCGTCGGCTGGGGTGCCCTATTAGAGCGAAAATCCCAATACTACGCGTTCACTGACGAGACAATTTCGGCGCCGTTTAATTGGCTCCCTCGTATCGCCCGCGTCGGCTGGGGTGCCCTATTAGAGCGAAAATCCCAATACTGCGCGTTCACTGACGAGACAATTTCGGCGCCGTTTAATTGGCTCCCTCGTATCGCCCGCGTCGGCTGCGGTGCCCTATTAGAGCGAAAATCCCAATACTGCGCGGTCACTGACAAGACAATTTCGGCGCCGTTTAATTGGCTCCCTCGTATCGCCCGCGTCGGCTGCGGTGCCCTATTAGAGCGAAAATCCCAATACTGCGCGTTCACTGACGAGACAATTTCGGCGCCGTTTAATTGGCTCCCTCGTATCGCCCGCGTCGGCTGCGGTGCCCTATTAGAGCGAAAATCCCAATACTGCGCGTTCACTGACGAGACAATTTCGGCGCCGTTTAATTGGCTCCCTCGTATCGCCCGCGTCGGCTGCGGTGCCCTATTAGAGCGAAAATCCCAATACTGCGCGGTCACTGACGAGACAATTTCGGCGCCGTTTAATTGGCTCCCTCGTATCGCCCGCGTCGGCTGGGGTGCCCTATTAGAGCGAAAATCCCAATACTGCGCGGTCACTGACAAGACAATTTCGGCGCCGTTTAAATGGCTCCCTCGTATCGCCCGCGTCGGCTGCGGTGCCCTATTAGAGCGAAAATCCCAATACTGCGCGGTCACTGACAAGACAATTTCGGCGCCGTTTAATTGGCTCCCTCGTATCGCTTGCGTCGGCTGGGGTGCCCTATTAGAGCGAAAATCCCAATACTACGCGTTCACTGACGAGACAATTTCGGCGCCGTTTAATTGGCTCCCTCGTATCGCCCGCGTCGGCTGCGGTGCCCTAATAGAGCGAAAATCCCAATACTGCGCGGTCACTGACGAGACAATTTCGGCGCCGTTTAATTGGCTCCCTCGTATCGCCCGCGTCGGCTGGGGTGCCCTATTAGAGCGAAAATCCCAATACTGCGCGGTCACTGACAAGACAATTTCGGCGCCGTTTAATTGGCTCCCTCGTATCGCCCGCGTCGGCTGGGGTGCCCTATTAGAGCGAAAATCCCAATACTACGCGTTCACTGACGAGACAATTTCGGCGCCGTTTAATTGGCTCCCTCGTATCGCCCGCGTCGGCTGGGGTGCCCTATTAGAGCGAAAATCCCAATACTGCGCGTTCACTGACGAGACAATTTCGGCGCCTTTTAATTGGCTCCCTCGTATCGCCCGCGTCGGCTGGGGTGCCCTATTAGAGCGAAAATCCCAATACTACGCGTTCACTGACGAGACAATTTCGGCGCCGTTTAGTTGGCTCCCTCGTATCGCCCGCGTCGGCTGGGGTGCCCTATTAGAGCGAAAATCCCAATACTGCGCGGTCACTGACAAGACAATTTCGGCGCCGTTTAATTGGCTCCCTCGTATCGCCCGCGTCGGCTGGGGTGCCCTATTAGAGCGAAAATCCCAATACTGCGCGGTCACTGACAAGACAATTTCGGCGCCGTTTAATTGGCTCCCTCGTATCGCCCGCGTCGGCTGGGGTGCCCTATTAGAGCGAAAATCCCAATACTACGCGTTCACTGACGAGACAATTTCGGCGCCGTTTAATTGGCTCCCTCGTATCGCCCGCGTCGGCTGGGGTGCCCTATTAGAGCGAAAATCCCAATACTGCGCGTTCACTGACGAGACAATTTCGGCGCCGTTTAATTGGCTCCCTCGTATCGCCCGCGTCGGCTGCGGTGCCCTATTAGAGCGAAAATCCCAATACTGCGCGGTCACTGACAAGACAATTTCGGCGCCGTTTAATTGGCTCCCTCGTATCGCCCGCGTCGGCTGCGGTGCCCTATTAGAGCGAAAATCCCAATACTGCGCGTTCACTGACGAGACAATTTCGGCGCCGTTTAATTGGCTCCCTCGTATCGCCCGCGTCGGCTGCGGTGCCCTATTAGAGCGAAAATCCCAATACTGCGCGTTCACTGACGAGACAATTTCGGCGCCGTTTAATTGGCTCCCTCGTATCGCCCGCGTCGGCTGGGGTGCCCTATTAAAGCGAAAATCCCAATACTGCGCGGTCACTGACGAGACAATTTCGGCGCCGTTTAATTGGCTCCCTCGTATCGCCCGCGTCGGCTGGGGTGCCCTATTAGAGCGAAAATCCCAATACTGCGCGGTCACTGACAAGACAATTTCGGCGCCGTTTAATTGGCTCCCTCGTATCGCCCGCGTCGGCTGGGGTGCCCTATTAGAGCGAAAATCCCAATACTGCGCGTTCACTGACGAGACAATTTCGGCGCCGTTTAATTGCCTCCCTCGTATCGCCCGCGTCGGCTGCGGTGCCCTATTAGAGCGAAAATCCCAATACTGCGCGGTCACTGACGAGACAATTTCGGCGCCGTTTAATTGGCTCCCTCGTATCGCCCGCGTCGGCTGGGGTGCCCTATTAGAGCGAAAATAACAATACTGCGCGGTCACTGACAAGACAATTTCGGCGCCGTTTAATTGGCTCCCTCGTATCGCCCGCGTCGGCTGGGGTGCCCTATTAGAGCGAAAATCCCAATACTACGCGTTCACTGACGAGACAATTTCGGCGCCGTTTAATTGGCTCCCTCGTATCGCCCGCGTCGGCTGGGGTGCCCTATTAGAGCGAAAATCCCAATACTGCGCGTTCACTGACGAGACAATTTCGGCGCCGTTTAATTGGCTCCCTCGTATCGCCCGCGTCGGCTGGGGTGCCCTATTAGAGCGAAAATCCCAATACTACGCGTTCACTGACGAGACAATTTCGGCGCCGTTTAATTGGCTCCCCCGTATCGCCCGCGTCGGCTGGGATGCCCTATTAGAGCGAAAATCCCAATACTGCGCGTTCACTGACGAGACAATTTCGGCGCCGTTTAATTGGCTCCCTCGTATCGCCCGCGTCGGCTGGGGTGCCCTATTAGAGCGAAAATCCCAATACTACGCGTTCACTGACGAGACAATTTCGGCGCCGTTTAATTGGCTCCCTCGTATCGCCCGCGTCGGCTGGGGTGCCCTATTAGAGCGAAAATCCCAATACTACGCGTTCACTGACGAGACAATTTCGGCGCCGTTTAATTGGCTCCCTCGTATCGCCCGCGTCGGCTGGGGTGCCCTATTAGAGCGAAAATCCCAATACTGCGCGTTCACTGACGAGACAATTTCGGCGCCGTTTAATTGGCTCCCTCGTATCGCCCGCGTCGGCTGGGGTGCCCTATTAGAGCGAAAATCCCAATACTACGCGTTCACTGACGAGACAATTTCGGCGCCGTTTAATTGGCTCCCTCGTATCGCCCGCGTCGGCTGGGGTGCCCTATTAGAGCGAAAATCCCAATACTGCGCGTTCACTGACGAGACAATTTCGGCGCCGTTTAATTGGCTCCCTCGTATCGCCCGCGTCGGCTGCGGTGCCCTATTAGAGCGAAAATCCCAATACTGCGCGGTCACTGACAAGACAATTTCGGCGCCGTTTAATTGGCTCCCTCGTATCGCCCGCGTCGGCTGCGGTGCCCTATTAGAGCGAAAATCCCAATACTGCGCGTTCACTGACGAGACAATTTCGGCGCCGTTTAATTGGCTCCCTCGTATCGCCCGCGTCGGCTGCGGTGCCCTATTAGAGCGAAAATCCCAATACTGCGCGTTCACTGACGAGACAATTTCGGCGCCGTTTAATTGGCTCCCTCGTATCGCCCGCGTCGGCTGCGGTGCCCTATTAGAGCGAAAATCCCAATACTGCGCGGTCACTGACGAGACAATTTCGGCGCCGTTTAATTGGCTCCCTCGTATCGCCCGCGTCGGCTGGGGTGCCCTATTAGAGCGAAAATCCCAATACTGCGCGGTCACTGACAAGACAATTTCGGCGCCGTTTAAATGGCTCCCTCGTATCGCCCGCGTCGGCTGCGGTGCCCTATTAGAGCGAAAATCCCAATACTGCGCGGTCACTGACGAGACAATTTCGGCGCCGTTTAATTGGCTCCCTCGTATCGCCCGCGTCGGCTGGGGTGCCCTATTAGAGCGAAAATCCCAATACTGCGCGGTCACTGACAAGACAATTTCGGCGCCGTTTAATTGGCTCCCTCGTATCGCCCGCGTCGGCTGCGGTGCCCTATTAGAGCGAAAATCCCAATACTGCGCGGTCACTGACAAGACAATTTCGGCGCCGTTTAAATGGCTCCCTCGTATCGCCCGCGTCGGCTGCGGTGCCCTATTAGAGCGAAAATCCCAATACTGCGCGGTCACTGACGAGACAATTTCGGCGCCGTTTAATTGGCTCCCTCGTATCGCCCGCGTCGGCTGGGGTGCCCTATTAGAGCGAAAATCCCAATACTGCGCGGTCACTGACAAGACAATTTCGGCGCCGTTTAATTGGCTCCCTCGTATCGCCCGCGTCGGCTGCGGTGCCCTATTAGAGCGAAAATCCCAATACTGCGCGGTCACTGACAAGACAATTTCGGCGCCGTTTAATTGGCTCCCTCGTATCGCCCGCGTCGGCTGGGGTGCCCTATTAGAGCGAAAATCCCAATACTACGCGTTCACTGACGAGACAATTTCGGCGCCGTTTAATTGGCTCCCTCGTATCGCCCGCGTCGGCTGGGGTGCCCTATTAGAGCGAAAATCCCAATACTGCGCGTTCACTGACGAGACCATTTCGGCGCCTTTTAATTGGCTCCCTCGTATCGCCCGCGTCGGCTGGGGTGCCCTATTAGAGCGAAAATCCCAATACTACGCGTTCACTGACGAGACAATTTCGGCGCCGTTTAGTTGGCTCCCTCGTATCGCCCGCGTCGGCTGGGGTGCCCTATTAGAGCGAAAATCCCAATACTGCGCGTTCACTGACGAGACAATTTCGGCGCCGTTTAATTGGCTCCCTCGTATCGCCCGCGTCGGCTGCGGTGCCCTATTAGAGCGAAAATCCCAATACTGCGCGGTCACTGACAAGACAATTTCGGCGCCGTTTATTTGGCTCCCTCGTATCGCCCGCGTCGGCTGGGGTGCCCTATTAGAGCGAAAATCCCAATACTGCGCGGTCACTGACAAGACAATTTCGGCGCCGTTTAATTGGCTCCCTCGTATCGCCCGCGTCGGCTGGGGTGCCCTATTAGAGCGAAAATCCCAATACTACGCGTTCACTGACGAGACAATTTCGGCGCCGTTTAATTGGCTCCCTCGTATCGCCCGCGTCGGCTGGGGTGCCCTATTAGAGCGAAAATCCCAATACTGCGCGTTCACTGACGAGACAATTTCGGCGCCGTTTAATTGGCTCCCTCGTATCGCCCGCGTCGGCTGCGGTGCCCTATTAGAGCGAAAATCCCAATACTGCGCGGTCACTGACAAGACAATTTCGGCGCCGTTTAATTGGCTCCCTCGTATCGCCCGCGTCGGCTGCGGTGCCCTATTAGAGCGAAAATCCCAATACTGCGCGTTCACTGACGAGACAATTTCGGCGCCGTTTAATTGGCTCCCTCGTATCGCCCGCGTCGGCTGCGGTGCCCTATTAGAGCGAAAATCCCAATACTGCGCGTTCACTGACGAGACAATTTCGGCGCCGTTTAATTGGCTCCCTCGTATCGCCCGCGTCGGCTGGGGTGCCCTATTAAAGCGAAAATCCCAATACTGCGCGGTCACTGACGAGACAATTTCGGCGCCGTTTAATTGGCTCCCTCGTATCGCCCGCGTCGGCTGGGGTGCCCTATTAGAGCGAAAATCCCAATACTGCGCGGTCACTGACAAGACAATTTCGGCGCCGTTTAATTGGCTCCCTCGTATCGCCCGCGTCGGCTGGGGTGCCCTATTAGAGCGAAAATCCCAATACTGCGCGTTCACTGACGAGACAATTTCGGCGCCGTTTAATTGGCTCCCTCGTATCGCCCGCGTCGGCTGCGGTGCCCTATTAGAGCGAAAATCCCAATACTGCGCGGTCACTGACGAGACAATTTCGGCGCCGTTTAATTGGCTCCCTCGTATCGCCCGCGTCGGCTGGGGTGCCCTATTAGAGCGAAAATCCCAATACTGCGCGGTCACTGACAAGACAATTTCGGCGCCGTTTAATTGGCTCCCTCGTATCGCCCGCGTCGGCTGGGGTGCCCTATTAGAGCGAAAATCCCAATACTACGCGTTCACTGACGAGACAATTTCGGCGCCGTTTAATTGGCTCCCTCGTATCGCCCGCGTCGGCTGGGGTGCCCTATTAGAGCGAAAATCCCAATACTGCGCGTTCACTGACGAGACAATTTCGGCGCCATTTAATTGGCTCCCTCGTATCGCCCGCGTCGGCTGGGGTGCCCTATTAGAGCGAAAATCCCAATACTACGCGTTCACTGACGAGACAATTTCGGCGCCGTTTAATTGGCTCCCTCGTATCGCCCGCGTCGGCTGGGATGCCCTATTAGAGCGAAAATCCCAATACTGCGCGTTCACTGACGAGACAATTTCGGCGCCGTTTAATTGGCTCCCTCGTATCGCCCGCGTCGGCTGGGATGCCCTATTAGAGCGAAAATCCCAATACTGCGCGTTCACTGACGAGACAATTTCGGCGCCGTTTAATTGGCTCCCTCGTATCGCCCGCGTCGGCTGGGGTGCCCTATTAGAGCGAAAATCCCAATACTACGTGTTCACTGACGAGACAATTTCGGCGCCGTTTAATTGGCTCCCTCGTATCGCCCGCGTCGGCTGGGGTGCCCTATTAGAGCGAAAATCCCAATACTGCGCGTTCACTGACGAGACAATTTCGGCGCCGTTTAATTGGCTCCCTCGTATCGCCCGCGTCGGCTGCGGTGCCCTATTAGAGCGAAAATCCCAATACTGCGCGGTCACTGACAAGACAATTTCGGCGCCGTTTAATTAGCTCCCTCGTATCGCCCGCGTCGGCTGCGGTGCCCTATTAGAGCGAAAATCCCAATACTACGCGTTCACTGACGAGACAATTTCGGCGTCGTTTAATTGGCTCCCTCGTATCGCCCGCGTCGGCTGGGATGCCCTATTAGAGCGAAAATCCCAATACTGCGCGTTCACTGACGAGACAATTTCGGCGCCGTTTAATTGGCTCCCTCGTATCGCCCGCGTCGGCTGGGGTGCCCTATTAGAGCGAAAATCCCAATACTACGCGTTCACTGACGAGACAATTTCGGCGCCGTTTAATTGGCTCCCTCGTATCGCCTGCGTCGGCTGGGGTGCCCTATTAGAGCGAAAATCCCAATACTGCGCGTTCACTGACGAGACAATTTCGGCGCCGTTTAATTGGCTCCCTCGTATCGCCCGCGTCGGCTGCGGTGCCCTATTAGAGCGAAAATCCCAATACTGCGCGTTCACTGACGAGACAATTTCGGCGCCGTTTAATTTGCTCCCTCGTATCGCCCGCGTCGGCTGCGGTGCCCTATTAGAGCGAAAATCCCAATACTGCGCGGTCACTGACGAGACAATTTCGGCGCCGTTTAATTGGCTCCCTCGTATCGCCCGCGTCGGCTGGGATGCCCTATTAGAGCGAAAATCCCAATACTGCGCGGTCACTGACAAGACAATTTCGGCGCCGTTTAATTGGCTCCCTCGTATCGCCCGCGTCGGCTGGGGTGCCCTATTAGAGCGAAAATCCCAATACTACGCGTTCACTGACGAGACAATTTCGGCGCCGTTTAATTGGCTCTCTCGTATCGCCCGCGTCGGCTGGGGTGCCCTATTAGAGCGAAAATCCCAATACTGCGCGTTCACTGACGAGACAATTTCGGCGCCGTTTAATTGGCTCCCTCGTATCGCCCGCGTCGGCTGGGGTGCCCTATTAGAGCGAAAATCCCAATACTACGCGTTCACTGACGAGACAATTTCGGCGCCGTTTAATTGGCTCCCTCGTATCGCCCGCGTCGGCTGGGGTGCCCTATTAGAGCGAAAATCCCAATACTGCGCGTTCACTGACGAGACAATTTCGGCGCCGTTTAATTGGCTCCCTCGTATCGCCCGCGTCAGCTGGGGTGCCCTATTAGAGCGAAAATCCCAATACTACGCGTTCACTGACGAGACAATTTCGGCGCCGTTTAATTGGCTCCCTCGTATCGCCCGCGTCGGCTGGGGTGCCCTATTAGAGCGAAAATCCCAATACTGCGCGTTCACTGACGAGACAATTTCGGCGCCGTTTAATTGGCTCCCTCGTATCGCCCGCGTCGGCTGGGGTGCCCTATTAGAGCGAAAATCCCAATACTACGCGTTCACTGACGAGACAATTTCGGCGCCGTTTAGTTGGCTCCCTCGTATCGCCCGCGTCGGCTGGGGTGCCCTATTAGAGCGAAAATCCCAATACTACGCGTTCACTGACGAGACAATTTCGGCGCCGTTTAGTTGGCTCCCTCGTATCGCCCGCGTCGGCTGGGGTGCCCTATTAGAGCGAAAATCCCAATACTGCGCGTTCACTGACGAGACAATTTCGGTGCCGTTTAATTGGCTCCCTCGTATCGCCCGCGTCGGCTGCGGTGCCCTATTAGAGCGAAAATCCCAATACTGCGCGGTCACTGACAAGACAATTTCGGCGCCGTTTAATTGGCTCCCTCGTATCGCCCGCGTCGGCTGGGGTGCCCTATTAGAGCGAAAATCCCAATACTGCGCGGTCACTGACAAGACAATTTCGGCGCCGTTTAATTGGCTCCCTCGTATCGCCCGCGTCGGCTGGGGTGCCCTATTAGAGCGAAAATCCCAATACTACGCGTTCACTGACGAGACAATTTCGGCGCCGTTTAATTGGCTCCCTCGTATCGCCCGCGTCGGCTGGGGTGCCCTATTAGAGCGAAAATCCCAATACTGCGCGTTCACTGACGAGACAATTTCGGCGCCGTTTATTTGGCTCCCTCGTATCGCCCGCGTCGGCTGCGGTGCCCTATTAGAGCGAAAATCCCAATACTGCGCGGTCACTGACAAGACAATTTCGGCGCCGTTTAATTGGCTCCCTCGTATCGCCCGCGTCGGCTGCGGTGCCCTATTAGAGCGAAAATCCCAATACTGCGCGTTCACTGACGAGACAATTTCGGCGCCGTTTAATTGGCTCCCTCGTATCGCCCGCGTCGGCTGCGGTGCCCTATTAGAGCGAAAATCCCAATACTGCGCGTTCACTGACGAGACAATTTCGGCGCCGTTTAATTGGCTCCCTCGTATCGCCCGCGTCGGCTGGGGTGCCCTATTAAAGCGAAAATCCCAATACTGCGCGGTCACTGACGAGACAATTTCGGCGCCGTTTAATTGGCTCCCTCGTATCGCCCGCGTCGGCTGGGGTGCCCTATTAGAGCGAAAATCCCAATACTGCGCGGTCACTGACAAGACAATTTCGGCGCCGTTTAATTGGCTCCCTCGTATCGCCCGCGTCGGCTGGGGTGCCCTATTAGAGCGAAAATCCCAATACTGCGCGTTCACTGACGAGACAATTTCGGCGCCGTTTAATTGGCTCCCTCGTATCGCCCGCGTCGGCTGCGGTGCCCTATTAGAGCGAAAATCCCAATACTGCGCGGTCACTGACGAGACAATTTCGGCGCCGTTTAATTGGCTCCCTCGTATCGCCCGCGTCGGCTGGGGTGCCCTATTAGAGCGAAAATCCCAATACTGCGCGGTCACTGACAAGACAATTTCGGCGCCGTTTAATTGGCTCCCTCGTATCGCCCGCGTCGGCTGGGGTGCCCTATTAGAGCGAAAATCCCAATACTACGCGTTCACTGACGAGACAATTTCGGCGCCGTTTAATTGGCTCCCTCGTATCGCCCGCGTCGGCTGGGGTGCCCTATTAGAGCGAAAATCCCAATACTGCGCGTTCACTGACGAGACAATTTCGGCGCCGTTTAATTGGCTCCCTCGTATCGCCCGCGTCGGCTGGGGTGCCCTATTAGAGCGAAAATCCCAATACTACGCGTTCACTGACGAGACAATTTCGGCGCCGTTTAATTGGCTCCCTCGTATCGCCCGCGTCGGCTGGGATGCCCTATTAGAGCGAAAATCCCAATACTGCGCGTTCACTGACGAGACAATTTCGGCGCCGTTTAATTGGCTCCCTCGTATCGCCCGCGTCGGCTGGGATGCCCTATTAGAGCGAAAATCCCAATACTGCGCGTTCACTGACGAGACAATTTCGGCGCCGTTTAATTGGCTCCCTCGTATCGCCCGCGTCGGCTGGGGTGCCCTATTAGAGCGAAAATCCCAATACTACGTGTTCACTGACGAGACAATTTCGGCGCCGTTTAATTGGCTCCCTCGTATCGCCCGCGTCGGCTGGGGTGCCCTATTAGAGCGAAAATCCCAATACTGCGCGTTCACTGACGAGACAATTTCGGCGCCGTTTAATTGGCTCCCTCGTATCGCCCGCGTCGGCTGCGGTGCCCTATTAGAGCGAAAATCCCAATACTGCGCGGTCACTGACAAGACAATTTCGGCGCCGTTTAATTAGCTCCCTCGTATCGCCCGCGTCGGCTGCGGTGCCCTATTAGAGCGAAAATCCCAATACTACGCGTTCACTGACGAGACAATTTCGGCGCCGTTTAATTGGCTCCCTCGTATCGCCCGCGTCGGCTGGGATGCCCTATTAGAGCGAAAATCCCAATACTGCGCGTTCACTGACGAGACAATTTCGGCGCCGTTTAATTGGCTCCCTCGTATCGCCCGCGTCGGCTGGGGTGCCCTATTAGAGCGAAAATCCCAATACTACGCGTTCACTGACGAGACAATTTCGGCGCCGTTTAATTGGCTCCCTCGTATCGCCTGCGTCGGCTGGGGTGCCCTATTAGAGCGAAAATCCCAATACTGCGCGTTCACTGACGAGACAATTTCGGCGCCGTTTAATTGGCTCCCTCGTATCGCCCGCGTCGGCTGCGGTGCCCTATTAGAGCGAAAATCCCAATACTGCGCGTTCACTGACGAGACAATTTCGGCGCCGTTTAATTTGCTCCCTCGTATCGCCCGCGTCGGCTGCGGTGCCCTATTAGAGCGAAAATCCCAATACTGCGCGGTCACTGACGAGACAATTTCGGCGCCGTTTAATTGGCTCCCTCGTATCGCCCGCGTCGGCTGGGATGCCCTATTAGAGCGAAAATCCCAATACTGCGCGGTCACTGACAAGACAATTTCGGCGCCGTTTAATTGGCTCCCTCGTATCGCCCGCGTCGGCTGGGGTGCCCTATTAGAGCGAAAATCCCAATACTACGCGTTCACTGACGAGACAATTTCGGCGCCGTTTAATTGGCTCTCTCGTATCGCCCGCGTCGGCTGGGGTGCCCTATTAGAGCGAAAATCCCAATACTGCGCGTTCACTGACGAGACAATTTCGGCGCCGTTTAATTGGCTCCCTCGTATCGCCCGCGTCGGCTGGGGTGCCCTATTAGAGCGAAAATCCCAATACTACGCGTTCACTGACGAGACAATTTCGGCGCCGTTTAGTTGGCTCCCTCGTATCGCCCGCGTCGGCTGGGGTGCCCTATTAGAGCGAAAATCCCAATACTGCGCGTTCACTGACGAGACAATTTCGGCGCCGTTTAATTGGCTCCCTCGTATCGCCCGCGTCGGCTGGGGTGCCCTATTAGAGCGAAAATCCCAATACTACGCGTTCACTGACGAGACAATTTCGGCGCCGTTTAATTGGCTCCCTCGTATCGCCCGCGTCGGCTGGGGTGCCCTATTAGAGCGAAAATCCCAATACTGCGCGTTCACTGACGAGACAATTTCGGCGCCGTTTAATTGGCTCCCTCGTATCGCCCGCGTCGGCTGGGGTGCCCTATTAGAGCGAAAATCCCAATACTACGCGTTCACTGACGAGACAATTTCGGCGCCGTTTAATTGGCTCCCTCGTATCGCCCGCGTCGGCTGGGGTGCCCTATTAGAGCGAAAATCCCAATACTGCCCGTTCACTGACGAGACAATTTCGGCGCCGTTTAATTGGCTCCCTCGTATCGCCCGCGTCGGCTGCGGTGCCCTATTAGAGCGAAAATCCCAATACTGCGCGGTCACTGACAAGACAATTTCGGCGCCGTTTAATTGGCTCCCTCGTATCGCCCGCGTCGGCTGCGGTGCCCTATTAGAGCGAAAATCCCAATACTGCGCATTCACTGACGAGACAATTTCGGCGCCGTTTAATTGGCTCCCTCGTATCGCCCGCGTCGGCTGCGGTGCCCTATTAGAGCGAAAATCCCAATACTGCGCGTTCACTGACGAGACAATTTCGGCGCCGTTTAATTGGCTCCCTCGTATCGCCCGCGTCGGCTGCGGTGCCCTATTAGAGCGAAAATCCCAATACTGCGCGGTCACTGACGAGACAATTTCGGCGCCGTTTAATTGGCTCCCTCGTATCGCCCGCGTCGGCTGGGGTGCCCTATTAGAGCGAAAATCCCAAAACTGCGCGGTCACTGACAAGACAATTTCGGCGCCGTTTAATTGGCTCCCTCGTATCGCCCGCGTCGGCTGCGGTGCCCTATTAGAGCGAAAATCCCAATACTGCGCGGTCACTGACAAGACAATTTCGGCGCCGTTTAATTGGCTCCCTCGTATCGCCCGCGTCGGCTGGGGTGCCCTATTAGAGCGAAAATCCCAATACTACGCGTTCACTGACGAGACAATTTCGGCGCCGTTTAATTGGCTCCCTCGTATCGCCCGCGTCGGCTGCGGTGCCCTATTAGAGCGAAAATCCCAATACTGCGCGGTCACTGACGAGACAATTTCGGCGCCGTTTAATTGGCTCCCTCGTATCGCCCGCGTCGGCTGGGGTGCCCTATTAGAGCGAAAATCCCAATACTACGCGTTCACTGACGAGACAATTTCGGCGCCGTTTAATTGGCTCCTTCGTATCGCCCGCGTCGGCTGGGGTGCCCTATTAGAGCGAAAATCCCAATACTGCGCGTTCACTGACGAGACAATTTCGGCGCCGTTTAATTGGCTCCCTCGTATCGCCCGCGTCGGCTGGGGTGCCCTATTAGAGCGAAAATCCCAATACTACGCGTTCACTGACGAGACAATTTCGGCGCCGTTTAATTGGCTCCCTCGTATCGCCCGCGTCGGCTGGGGTGCCCTATTAGAGCGAAAATCCCAATACTGCGCGTTCACTGACGAGACAATTTCGGCGCCGTTTAATTGGCTCCCTCGTATCGCCCGCGTCGGCTGCGGTGCCCTATTAGAGCGAAAATCCCAATACTGCGCGGTCACTGACAAGACAATTTCGGCGCCGTTTAATTGGCTCCCTCGTATCGCCCGCGTCGGCTGGGGTGCCCTATTAGAGCGAAAATCCCAATACTGCGCGGTCACTGACAAGACAATTTCGGCGCCGTTTAATTGGCTCCCTCGTATCGCCCGCGTCGGCTGGGGTGCCCTATTAGAGCGAAAATCCCAATACTACGCGTTCACTGACGAGACAATTTCGGCGCCGTTTAATTGGCTCCCTCGTATCGCCCGCGTCGGCTGGGGTGCCCTATTAGAGCGAAAATCCCAATACTGCGCGTTCACTGACGAGACAATTTCGGCGCCGTTTAATTGGCTCCCTCGTATCGCCCGCGTCGGCTGCGGTGCCCTATTAGAGCGAAAATCCCAATACTGCGCGGTCACTGACAAGACAATTTCGGCGCCGTTTAATTGGCTCCCTCGTATCGCCCGCGTCGGCTGCGGTGCCCTATTAGAGCGAAAATCCCAATACTGCGCGTTCACTGACGAGACAATTTCGGCGCCGTTTAATTGGCTCCCTCGTATCGCCCGCGTCGGCTGCGGTGCCCTATTAGAGCGAAAATCCCAATACTGCGCGTTCACTGACGAGACAATTTCGGCGCCGTTTAATTGGCTCCCTCGTATCGCCCGCGTCGGCTGCGGTGCCCTATTAGAGCGAAAATCCCAATACTGCGCGTTCACTGACGAGACAATTTCGGCGCCGTTTAATTGGCTCCCTCGTATCGCCCGCGTCGGCTGCGGTGCCCTATTAGAGCGAAAATCCCAATACTGCGCGGTCACTGACGAGACAATTTCGGCGCCGTTTAATTGGCTCCCTCGTATCGTGCGCGTCGGCTGCGGGGCCCTAAGAGAGCGAAAATCCCAATACTGCGCGGTCACTGACAAGACAATTTCGGCGCCGTTTAATTGGCTCCCTCGTATCGTGCGCGTCGGCTGCGGGGCCCTAAGAGAGCGAAAATCCCAATACTGCGCGGTCACTGACAAGACAATTTCGGCGCCGTTTAATTGGCTCCCTCGTATCGTGCGCGTCGGCTGCGGGGCCCTATTACAGCGAAAATCCCAATACTGCGCGTTCACTGACAAGACAATTTCGGCGCCGTTTAATTGGCTCCCTCGTATCGCCCGCGTCGGCTGCGGTGCCCTATTAGAGCGAAAATCCCAATACTGCGCGGTCACTGACGAGACAATTTCGGCGCCGTTTAATTGGCTCCCTCGTATCGTGCGCGTCGGCTGCGGGGCCCTAAGAGAGCGAAAATCCCAATACTGCGCGGTCACTGACAAGACAATTTCGGCGCCGTTTAATTGGCTCCCTCGTATCGTGCGCGTCGGCTGCGGGGCCCTAAGAGAGCGAAAATCCCAATACTGCGCGGTCACTGACAAGACAATTTCGGCGCCGTTTAATTGGCTCCCTCGTATCGTGCGCGTCGGCTGCGGGGCCCTATTACAGCGAAAATCCCAATACTGCGCGTTCACTGACAAGACAATTTCGGCGCCGTTTAATTGGCTCCCTCGTATCGCCCGCGTCGGCTGCGGTGCCCTATTAGAGCGAAAATCCCAATACTGCGCGGTCACTGACAAGACAATTTCGGCGCCGTTTAATTGGCTCCCTCGTATCGCCCGCGTCGGCTGCGGTGCCCTATTAGAGCGAAAATCCCAATACTGCGCGGTCACTGACAAGACAATTTCGGCGCCGTTTAATTGGCTCCCTCGTATCGCCCGCGTCGGCTGCGGTGCCCTATTAGAGCGAAAATCCCAATACTGCGCGGTCACTGACGAGACAATTTCGGCGCCGTTTAATTGGCTCCCTCGTATCGTGCGCGTCGGCTGCGGGGCCCTAAGAGAGCGAAAATCCCAATACTGCGCGGTCACTGACAAGACAATTTCGGCGCCGTTTAATTGGCTCCCTCGTATCGTGCGCGTCAGCTGCGGGGCCCTAAGAGAGCGAAAATCCCAATACTGCGCGGTCACTGACAAGACAATTTCGGCGCCGTTTAATTGGCTCCCTCGTATCGCCCGCGTCGGCTGCGGTGCCCTATTACAGCGAAAATCCCAATACTGCGCGTTCACTGACAAGACAATTTCGGCGCCGTTTAATTGGCTCCCTCGTATCGCCCGCGTCGGCTGCGGTGCCCTATTAGAGCGAAAATCCCAATACTGCGCGTTCACTGACAAGACAATTTCGGCGCCGTTTAATTGGCTCCCTCGTATCGCCCGCGTCGGCTGCGGGGCCCTATTAGAGCGAAAATCCCAATACTGCGCGTTCACTGACAAGACAATTTCGGCGCCGTTTAATTGGCTCCCTCGTATCGCCCGCGTCGGCTGCGGTGCCCTATTAGAGCGAAAATCCCAATACTGCGCGGTCACTGACAAGACAATTTCGGCGCCGTTTAATTGGCTCCCTCGTATCGCCCGCGTCGGCTGCGGTGCCCTATTAGAGCGAAAATCCCAATACTGCGCGGTCACTGACAAGATAATTTCGGCGCCGTTTAATTGGCTCCCTCGTATCGCCCGCGTCGGCTGCGGTGCCCTATTAGAGCGAAAATCCCAATACTGCGCGTTCACTGACAAGACAATTTCGGCGCCGTTTAATTGGCTCCCTCGTATCGCCCGCGTCGGCTGCGGTGCCCTATTAGAGCGAAAATCCCAATACTGCGCGTTCACTGACAAGACAATTTCGGCGCCGTTTAATTGGCTCCCTCGTATCGCCCGCGTCGGCTGCGGTGCCCTATTAGAGCGAAAATCTCAATACTGCGCGTTCACTGACAAGACAATTTCGGCGCCGTTTAATTGGCTCCCTCGTATCGCCCGCGTCGGCTGCGGTGCCCTATTAGAGCGAAAATCCCAATACTGCGCGTTCACTGACAAGACAATTTCGGCGCCGTTTAATTGGCGCCCTCGTATCGCCCGCGTCGGCTGCGGTGCCCTATTAGAGCGAAAATCCCAATACTGCGCGTTCACTGACAAGACAATTTCGGCGCCGTTTAATTGGCTCCCTCGTATCGCCCGCGTCGGCTGCGGTGCCCTATTAGAGCGAAAATCCCAATACTGCGCGTTCACTGACAAGACAATTTCGGCGCCGTTTAATTGGCTCCCTCGTATCGCCCGCGTCGGCTGCGGTGCCCTATTAGAGCGAAAATCCCAATACTGCGCGATCACTGAGAAGACAATTTCGGCGCCGTTTAATTGGCTCCCTCGTATCGCCCGCGTCGGCTGCGGTGCCCTATTAGAGCGAAAATCCCAATACTGCGCGTTCACTGACAAGACAATTTCGGCGCCGTTTAATTGGCTCCCTCGTATCGCCCGCGTCGGCTGCGGTGCCCTATTAGAGCGAAAATCCCAATACTGCGCGGTCACTGACAAGACAATTTCGGCGCCGTTTAATTGGCTCCCTCGTATCGTGCGCGTCGGCTGCGGTGCCCTATTAGAGCGAAAATCCCAATACTGCGCGTTCACTGACAAGACAATTTCGGCGCCGTTTAATTGGCTCCCTCGTATCGCCCGCGTCGGCTGCGGTGCCCTATTAGAGCGAAAATCCCAATACTGCGCGTTCACTGACAAGACAATTTCGGCGCCGTTTAATTGGCTCCCTCGTATCGCCCGCGTCGGCTGCGGTGCCCTATTAGAGCGAAAATCCCAATACTGCGCGTTCACTGACAAGACAATTTCGGCGCCGTTTAATTGGCTCCCTCGTATCGCCCGCGTCGGCTGCGGTGCCCTATTAGAGCGAAAATCCCAATACTGCGCGTTCACTGACAAGACAATTTCGGCGCCGTTTAATTGGCTCCCTCGTATCGCCCGCGTCGGCTGCGGTGCCCTATTAGAGCGAAAATCCCAATACTGCGCGTTCACTGACAAGACAATTTCGGCGCCGTTTAATTGGCTCCCTCGTATCGCCCGCGTCGGCTGCGGTGCCCTATTAGAGCGAAAATCCCAATACTGCGCGGTCACTGACGAGACAATTTCGGCGCCGTTTAATTGGCTCCCTCGTATCGTGCGCGTCGGCTGCGGTGCCCTATTAGAGCGAAAATCCCAATACTGCGCGGTCACTGACAAGACAATTTCGGCGCCGTTTAATTGGCTCCCTCGTATCGTGCGCGTCGGCTGCGGTGCCCTATTAGAGCAAAAATCCCAATACTGCGCGGTCACTGACAAGACAATTTCGGCGCCGTTTAATTGGCTCCCTCGTATCGCCCGCGTCGGCTGCGGGGCCCTATTAGAGCGAAAATCCCAATACTGCGCGGTCACTGACAAGACAATTTCGGCGCCGTTTAATTGGCTCCCTCGTATCGTGCGCGTCGGCTGCGGTGCCCTATTAGAGCGAAAATCCCAATACTGCGCGGTCACTGACAAGACAATTTCGGCGCCGTTTAATTGGCTCCCTCGTATCGTGCGCGTCGGCTGCGGGGCCCTATTTGAGCGAAAATCCCAATACTGCGCGGTCACTGACAAGACAATTTCGGCGCCGTTTAATTGGCTCCCTCGTATCGTGCGCGTCGGCTGCGGGGCCCTATTAGAGCGAAAATCCCAATACTGCGCGGTCACTGACAAGACAATTTCGGCGCCGTTTAATTGGCTCCCTCGTATCGTGCGCGTCGGCTGCGGTGCCCTATTAGAGCAAAAATCCCAATACTGCGCGGTCACTGACAAGACAATTTCGGCGCCGTTTAATTGGCTCCCTCGTATCGCCCGCGTCAGCTGCGGGGCCCTATTAGAGCGAAAATCCCAATACTGCGCGGTCACTGACAAGACAATTTCGGCGCCGTTTAATTGGCTCCCTCGTATCGTGCGCGTCGGCTGCGGTGCCCTATTAGAGCGAAAATCCCAATACTGCGCGGTCACTGACAAGACAATTTCGGCGCCGTTTAATTGGCTCCCTCGTATCGTGCGCGTCGGCTGCGGGGCCCTATTTGAGCGAAAATCCCAATACTGCGCGGTCACTGACAAGACAATTTCGGCGCCGTTTAATTGGCTCCCTCGTATCGTGCGCGTCGGCTGCGGTGCCCTATTAGAGCGAAAATCCCAATACTGCGCGGTCACTGACAAGACAATTTCGGCGCCGTTTAATTGGCTCCCTCGTATCGTGCGCGTCGGCTGCGGGGCCCTATTTGAGCGAAAATCCCAATACTGCGCGGTCACTGACAAGACAATTTCGGCGCCGTTTAATTGGCTCCCTCGTATCGTGCGCGTCGGCTGCGGTGCCCTATTAGAGCGAAAATCCCAATACTGCGCGGTCACTGACAAGACAATTTCGGCGCCGTTTAATTGGCTCCCTCGTATCGTGCGCGTCGGCTGCGGGGCCCTATTAGAGCGAAAATCCCAATACTGCGCGGTCACTGACAAGACAATTTCGGCGCCGTTTAATTGGCTCCCTCGTATCGTGCGCGTCGGCTGCGGTGCCCTATTAGAGCGAAAATCCCAATACTGCGCGGTCACTGACAAGACAATTTCGGCGCCGTTTAATTGGCTCCCTCGTATCGTGCGCGTCGGCTGCGGGGCCCTATTTGAGCGAAAATCCCAATACTGCGCGGTCACTGACAAGACAATTTCGGCGCCGTTTAATTGGCTCCCTCGTATCGTGCGCGTCGGCTGCGGTGCCCTATTAGAGCGAAAATCCCAATACTGCGCGGTCACTGACAAGACAATTTCGGCGCCGTTTAATTGGCTCCCTCGTATCGTGCGCGTCGGCTGCGGGGCCCTATTTGAGCGAAAATCCCAATACTGCGCGGTCACTGACAAGACAATTTCGGCGCCGTTTAATTGGCTCCCTCGTATCGTGCGCGTCGGCTGCGGGGCCCTATTAGAGCGAAAATCCCAATACTGCGCGGTCACTGACAAGACAATTTCGGCGCCGTTTAATTGGCTCCCTCGTATCGTGCGCGTCGGCTGCGGTGCCCTATTAGAGCAAAAATCCCAATACTGCGCGGTCACTGACAAGACAATTTCGGCGCCGTTTAATTGGCTCCCTCGTATCGCCCGGGTCGGCTGCGGGGCCCTATTAGAGCGAAAATCCCAATACTGCGCGGTCACTGACAAGACAATTTCGGCGCCGTTTAATTGGCTCCCTCGTATCGTGCGCGTCGGCTGCGGTGCCCTATTAGAGCGAAAATCCCAATACTGCGCGGTCACTGACAAGACAATTTCGGCGCTGTTTAATTGGCTCCCTCGTATCGTGCGCGTCGGCTGCGGGGCCTTTTTGAGCGAAAATCCCAATACTGCGCGGTCACTGACAAGACAATTTCGGCGCCGTTTAATTGGCTCCCTCGTATCGTGCGCGTCGGCTGCGGGGCCCTATTAGAGCGAAAATCCCAATACTGCGCGGTCACTGACAAGACAATTTCGGCGCCGTTTAATTGGCTCCCTCGTATCGCCCGCGTCGGCTGCGGGGCCCTATTTGAGCGAAAATCCCAATACTGCGCGGTCACTGACAAGACAATTTCGGCGCCGTTTAATTGGCTCCCTCGTATCGTGCGCGTCGGCTGCGGTGCCCTATTAGAGCGAAAATCCCAATACTGCGCGGTCACTGACAAGACAATTTCGGCGCCGTTTAATTGGCTCCCTCGTATCGTGCGCGTCGGCTGCGGGGCCCTATTAGAGCGAAAATCCCAATACTGCGCGGTCACTGACAAGACAATTTCGGCGCCGTTTAATTGGCTCCTTCGTATCGCCCGCGTCGCCTGCGGTGCCCTATTAGAGCGAAAATCCCAATACTGCGCGGTCACTGACGAGACAATTTCGGCGCCGTTTAATTGGCTCCCTCGTATCGTGCGCGTCGGCTGCGGTGCCCTATTAGAGCGAAAATCCCAATACTGCGCGGTCACTGACAAGACAATTTCGGCGCCGTTTAATTGGCTCCCTCGTATCGTGCGCGTCGGCTGCGGTGCCCTATTAGAGCGAAAATCCCAATACTGCGCGGTCACTGACGAGACAATTTCGGCGCCGTTTAATTGGCTCCCTCGTATCGCCCGCGTCGGCTGCGGGGCCCTATTAGAGCGAAAATCCCAATACTGCGCGGTCACTGACAAGACAATTTCGGCGCCGTTTAATTGGCTCCCTCGTATCGTGCGCGTCGGCTGCGGTGCCCTATTAGAGCGAAAATCCCAATACTGCGCGGTCACTGACAAGACAATTTCGGCGCCGTTTAATTGGCTCCCTCGTATCGTGCGCGTCGGCTGCGGTGCCCTATTAGAGCGAAAATCCCAATACTGCGCGGTCACTGACAAGACAATTTCGGCGCCGTTTAATTGGCTCCCTCGTATCGCCCGCGTCGGCTGCGGTGCCCTATTAGAGCGAAAATCCCAATACTGCGCGGTCACTGACAAGACAATTTCGGCGCCGTTTAATTGGCTCCCTCGTATCGTGCGCGTCGGCTGCGGGGCCCTATTAGAGCGAAAATCCCAATACTGCGCGGTCACTGACAAGACAATTTCGGCGCCGTTTAATTGGCTCCCTCGTATCGCCCGCGTCGGCTGCGGGGCCCTATTAGAGCGAAAATCCCAATACTGCGCGGTCACTGACAAGACAATTTCGGCGCCGTTTAATTGGCAACCTCGTATCGTGCGCGTCGGCTGCGGTGCCCTATTAGAGCGAAAATCCCAATACTGCGCGGTCACTGACAAGACAATTTCGGCGCCGTTTAATTGGCTCCCTCGTATCGTGCGCGTCGGCTGCGGGGCCCTATTAGAGCGAAAATCCCAATACTGCGCGGTCACTGACAAGACAATTTCGGCGCCGTTTAATTGGCTCCCTCGTATCGCCCGCGTCGGCTGCGGGGCCCTATTAGAGCGAAAATCCCAATACTGCGCGGTCACTGACAAGACAATTTCGGCGCCGTTTAATTGGCTCCCTCGTATCGTGCGCGTCGGCTGCGGGGCCCTATTAGAGCGAAAATCCCAATACTGCGCGGTCACTGACAAGACAATTTCGGCGCCGTTTAATTGGCTCCCTCGTATCGCCCGCGTCGGCTGCGGGTCCCTATTAGAGCGAAAATCCCAATACTGCGCAGTCACTGACAAGACAATTTCGGCGCCGTTTAATTGGCTCCCTCGTATCGCGCGCGTCGGCTGCGGTGCCCTATTAGAGCGAAAATCCCAATACTGCGCGGTCACTGACAAGACAATTTCGGCGCCGTTTAATTGGCTCCCTCGTATCGTGCGCGTCGGCTGCGGGGCCCTATTAGAGCGAAAATCCCAATACTGCGCGGTCACTGACAAGACAATTTCGGCGCCGTTTAATTGGCTCCCTCGTATCGTGCGCGTCGGCTGCGGTGCCCTATTAGAGCGAAAATCCCAATACTGCGCGGTCACTGACAAGACAATTTCGGCGCCGTTTAATTGGCTCCCTCGTATCGTGCGCGTCGGCTGCGGTGCCCTATTAGAGCGAAAATCCTAATACTGCGCGGTCACTGACAAGACAATTTCGGCGCCGTTTAATTGGCTCCCTCGTATCGTGCGCGTCGGCTGCGGGGCCCTATTAGAGCGAAAATCCCAATACTGCGCGGTCACTGACAAGACAATTTCGGCGCCGTTTAATTGGCTCCCTCGTATCGTGCGCGTCGGCTGCGGGGCCCTATTAGAGCGAAAATCCCAATACTGCGCGGTCACTGACAAGACAATTTCGGCGCCGTTTAATTGGCTCCCTCGTATCGTGCGCGTCGGCTGCGGTGCCCTATTAGAGCGAAAATCCCAATACTGCGCGGTCACTGACAAGACAATTTCGGCGCCGTTTAATTGGCTCCCTCGTATCGCCCGCGTCGGCTGCGGGGCCCTATTAGAGCGAAAATCCCAATACTGCGCGGTCACTGACAAGACAATTTCGGCGCCGTTTAATTGGCTCCCTCGTATCGCCCGCGTCGGCTGCGGTTCCCTATTAGAGCGAAAATCCCAATACTGCGCGTTCACTGACAAGACAATTTCGGCGCCGTTTAATTGGCTCCCTCGTATCGCCCGCGTCGGCTGCGGGGCCCTATTAGAGCGAAAATCCCAATACTGCGCGTTCACTGACAAGACAATTTCGGCGCCGTTTAATTGGCTCCCTCGTATCGCCCGCGTCGGCTGCGGTGCCCTATTTTAGCGAAAATCCCAATACTGCGCGGTCACTGACAAGACAATTTCGGCGCCGTTTAATTGGCTCCCTCGTATCGCCCGCGTCGGCTGCGGTGCCCTATTAGAGCGAAAATCCCAATACTGCGCGGTCACTGACAAGACAATTTCGGCGCCGTTTAATTGGCTCCCTCGTATCGTGCGCGTCGGCTGCGGGGCCCTATTAGAGCGAAAATCCCAATACTGCGCGGTCACTGACAAGACAATTTCGGCGCCGTTTAATTGGCTCCCTCGTATCGTGCGCGTCGGCTGCGGTGCCCTATTAGAGCGAAAATCCCAATACTGCGCGGTCACTGACAAGACAATTTCGGCGCCGTTTAATTGGCTCCCTCGAATCGCCCGCGTCGGCTGCGGTGCCCTATTTTAGTGAAAATCCCAATACTGCGCGGTCACTGACAAGACAATTTCGGCGCCGTTTAATTGGCTCCCTCGTATCGTGCGCGTCGGCTGCGGTGCCCTATTAGAGCGAAAATCCCAATACTGCGCGGTCACTGACAAGACAATTTCGGCGCCGTTTAATTGGCTCCCTCGTATCGTGCGCGTCGGCTGCGGGGCCCTATTAGAGCGAAAATCCCAATACTGCGCGGTCACTGACAAGACAATTTCGGTGCCGTTTAATTGGCTCCCTCGTATCGCCCGCGTCGGCTGCGGGGCCCTATTAGAGCGAAAATCCCAATACTGCGCGGTCACTGACAAGACAATTTCGGCGCCGTTTAATTGGCTCCCTCGTATCGCGCGCGTCGGCTGCGGTGCCCTATTAGAGCGAAAATCCCAATACTGCGCGGTCACTGACAAGACAATTTCGGCGCCGTTTAATTGGCTCCCTCGTATCGTGCGCGTCGGCTGCGGGGCCCTATTAGAGCGAAAATCCCAATACTGCGCGGTCACTGACAAGACAATTTCGGCGCCGTTTTATTGGCTCCCTCGTATCGTGCGCGTCGGCTGCGGTGCCCTATTAGAGCGAAAATCCCAATACTGCGCAGTCACTGACAAGACAATTTCGGCGCCGTTTAATTGGCTCCCTCGTATCGTGCGCGTCGGCTGCGGTGCCCTATTAGAGCGAAAATCCCAATACTGCGCGGTCACTGACAAGACAATTTCGGCGCCGTTTAATTGGCTCCCTCGTATCGTGCGCGTCGGCTGCGGGGCCCTATTAGAGCGAAAATCCCAATACTGCGCGGTCACTGACAAGACAATTTCGGCGCCGTTTAATTGGCTCCCTCGTATCGTGCGCGTCGGCTGCGGGGCCCTATTAGAGCGAAAATCCCAATACTGCGCGGTCACTGACAAGACAATTTCGGCGCCGTTTAATTGGCTCCCTCGTATCGTGCGCGTCGGCTGCGGTGCCCTATTAGAGCGAAAATCCCAATACTGCGCGGTCACTGACAAGACAATTTCGGCGCCGTTTAATTGGCTCCCTCGTATCGCCCGCGTCGGCTGCGGGGCCCTATTAGAGCGAAAATCCCAATACTGCGCGGTCACTGACAAGACAATTTCGACGCCGTTTAATTGGCTCCCTCGTATCGCCCGCGTCGGCTGCGGTGCCCTATTAGAGCGAAAATCCCAATACTGCGCGTTCACTGACAAGACAATTTCGGCGCCGTTTAATTGGCTCCCTCGTATCGCCCGCGTCGGCTGCGGGGCCCTATTAGAGCGAAAATCCCAATACTGCGCGTTCACTGACAAGACAATTTCGGCGCCGTTTAATTGGCTCCCTCGTATCGCCCGCGTCGGCTGCGGTGCCCTATTTTAGCGAAAATCCCAATACTGCGCGGTCACTGACAAGACAATTTTGGCGCCGTTTAATTGGCTCCCTCGTATCGCCCGCGTCGGCTGCGGTGCCCTATTAGAGCGAAAATCCCAATACTGCGCGGTCACTGACAAGACAATTTCGGCGCCGTTTAATTGGCTCCCTCGTATCGCCCGCGTCGGCTGCGGGGCCCTATTAGAGCGAAAATCCCAATACTGCGCGGTCACTGACAAGACAATTTCGGCGCCGTTTAATTGGCTCCCTCGTATCGCCCGCGTCGGCTGCGGTGCCCTATTAGAGCGAAAATCCCAATACTGCGCGGTCACTGACAAGACAATTTCGGCGCCGTTTAATTGGCTCCCTCGTATCGCCCGCGTCGGCTGCGGTGCCCTATTAGAGCGAAAATCCCAATACTGCGCGGTCACTGACAAGACAATTTCGGCGCCGTTTAATTGGCTCCCTCGTATCGCCCGCGTCGGCTGCGGGGCCCTATTAGAGCGAAAATCCCAATACTGCGCGGTCACTGACAAGACAATTTCGGCGCTGTTTAATTGGCTCCCTCGTATCGCCCGCGTCGGCTGCGGTGCCCTATTAGAGCGAAAATCCCAATACTGCGCGGTCACTGACAAGACAATTTCGGCGCCGTTTAAATGGCTCCCTCGTATCGCCCGCGTCGGCTGCGGGGCCCTATTAGAGCGAAAATCCCAATACTGCGCGGTCGCTGACAAGACAATCTCGGCGCCGTTTAATTGGCTCCCTCGTATCGCCCGCGTCGGCTGCGGGGCCCTATTAGAGCGAAAATCCCAATACTGCGCGGTCACTGACAAGACAATTTCGGCGCCGTTTAATTGGCTCCCTCGTATCGCCCGCGTCGGCTGCGGGGCCCTATTAGAGCGAAAATCCCAATACAGCGCGGTCACTGACAAGACGATTTCGGCGCCGTTTAATTGGCTCCCTCGTATCGCCCGCGTCGGCTGCGGTGCCCTATTAGAGCGAAAATCCCAATACTGCGCGGTCACTGACAAGACAATTTCGGCGCCGTTTAATTGGCTCCCTCGTATCGCCCGCGTCGGCTGCGGGGCCCTATTAGAGCGAAAATCCCAATACTGCGCGGTCACTGACAAGACAATTTCGGCGCCGTTTAATTGGCTCCCTCGTATCGCCCGCGTCGGCTGCGGGGCCCTATTAGAGCGAAAATCCCAATACTGCGCGGTCACTGACAAGACAATTTCGGCGCCGTTTAATTGGCTCCCTCGTATCGCCCGCGTCGGCTGCGGTGCCCTATTAGAGCGAAAATCCCAATACTGCGCGGTCACTGACAAGACAATTTCGGCGCCGTTTAATTGGCTCCCTCGTATCGCCCGCGTCGGCTGCGGTGCCCTATTAGAGCGAAAATCCCAATACTGCGCGGTCACTGACAAGACAATTTCGGCGCCGTTTAATTGGCTCCCTCGTATCGCCCGCGTCGGCTGCGGGGCCCTATTAGAGCGAAAATCCCAATACTGCGCGGTCACTGACAAGACAATTTCGGCGCCGTTTAATTGGCTCCCTCGTATCGCCCGCGTCGGCTGCGGTGCCCTATTAGAGCGAAAATCCCAATACTGCGCGGTCACTGACAAGACAATTTCGGCGCCGTTTAATTGGCTCCCTCGTATCGCCCGCGTTGGCTGCGGGGCCCTATTAGAGCGAAAATCCCAATACTGCGCGTTCACTGACAAGACAATTTCGGCGCCGTTTAATTGGCTCCCTCGTATCGCCCGGGTCGGCTGCGGTGCCCTATTAGAGCGAAAATCCCAATACTGCGCGTTCACTGACGAGACAATTTCGGCGCCGTTTAATTGGCTCCCTCGTATCGCCCGCGTCGGCTGCGGTGCCCTATTAGAGCGAAAATCCCAATACTGCGCGGTCACTGACAAGACAATTTCGGCGCCGTTTAATTGGCTCCCTCGTATCGCCCGCGTCGGCTGCGGTGCCCTATTAGAGCGAAAATCCCAATACTGCGCGTTCACTGACAAGACAATTTCGGCGCCGTTTAATTGGCTCCCTCGTATCGCCCGTGTCGGCTGCGGTGCCCTATTAGAGCGAAAATCCCAATACTGCGCGGTCACTGACAAGACAATTTCGGCGCCGTTTAATTGGCTCCCTCGTATCGCCCGCGTCGGCTGCGGTGCCCTATTAGAGCGAAAATCCCAATACTGCGCGTTCACGGACAAGACAATTTCGGCGCCGTTTAATTGGCTCTCTCGTATCGCCCGCGTCGGCTGCGGTGCCCTATTAGAGCGAAAATCCCAATACTGCGCGGTCACT
The DNA here is from genome assembly GCF_016920785.2 of Ixodes scapularis. Classification (NCBI taxonomy): domain Eukaryota; kingdom Metazoa; phylum Arthropoda; class Arachnida; order Ixodida; family Ixodidae; genus Ixodes; species Ixodes scapularis. The sequence continues at coordinate 1,071,526 of NW_024610148.1, forward strand.
GACAAGACAATTTCGGCGCCGTTTAATTGGCTCCCTCGTATCGCCCGCGTCGGCTGCGGTGCCCTATTAGAGCGAAAATCCCAATACTGCGCGGTCACTGACAAGACAATTTCGGCGCCGTTTAATTGGCTCCCTCGTATCGCCGGCGTCGGCTGCGGTGCCCTATTAGAGCGAAAATCCCAATACTGCGCGGTCACTGACAAGACAATTTCGGCGCCGTTTAATTGGCTCCCTCGTATCGCCCGCGTTGGCTGCGGGGCCCTATTAGAGCGAAAATCCCAATACTGCGCGTTCACTGACAAGACAATTTCGGCGCCGTTTAATTGGCTCCCTCGTATCGCCCGAGTCGGCTGCGGTGCCCTATTAGAGCGAAAATCCCAATACTGCGCGTTCACTGACGAGACAATTTCGGCGCCGTTTAATTGGCTCCCTCGTATCGCCCGCGTCGGCTGCGGTGCCCTATTAGAGCGAAAATCCCAATACTGCGCGGTCACTGACAAGACAATTTCGGCGCCGTTTAATTGGCTCCCTCGTATCGCCCGCGTCGGCTGCGGTGCCCTATTAGAGCGAAAATCCCAATACTGCGCGTTCACTGACAAGACAATTTCGGCGCCGTTTAATTGGCTCCCTCGTATCGCCCGTGTCGGCTGCGGTGCCCTATTAGAGCGAAAATCCCAATACTGCGCGGTCACTGACAAGACAATTTCGGCGCCGTTTAATTGGCTCCCTCGTATCGCCCGCGTCGGCTGCGGTGCCCTATTAGAGCGAAAATCCCAATACTGCGCGTTCACGGACAAGACAATTTCGGCGCCGTTTAATTGGCTCTCTCGTATCGCCCGCGTCGGCTGCGGTGCCCTATTAGAGCGAAAATCCCAATACTGCGCGGTCACTGACAAGACAATTTCGGCGCCGTTTAATTGGCTCCCTCGTATCACCCGCGTCGGCTGCGGTGCCCTATTAGAGCGAAAATCCCAATACTGCGCGGTCACTGACAAGACAATTTCGGCGCCGTTTAATTGGCTCCCTCGTATCGCCGGCGTCGGCTGCGGTGCCCTATTAGAGCGAAAATCCCAATACTGCGCGGTCACTGACAAGACAATTTCGGCGCCGTTTAATTGGCTCCCTCGTATCGCCCGCGTCGGCTGCGGTGCCCTATTAGAGCGAAAATCCCTATACTGCGCGGTCACTGACAAGACAATTTCGGCGCCGTTTAATTGGCTCCCTCGTATCGCCCGCGTCGGCTGCGGGGCCCTATTAGAGCGAAAATCCCAATACTGCGCGTTCACTGACAAGACAATTTCGGCGCCGTTTAATTGGCTCCCTCGTATCGCCCGCTTCGGCTGCGGTGCCCTATTAGAGCGAAAATTCCAATACTGCGCGGTCACTGACAAGACAATTTCGGCGCCGTTTAATTGGCTCCCTCGTATCGCCCGCGTCGGCTGCGGTGCCCTATTAGAGCGAAAATCCCAATACTGCGCGGTCACTGACAAGACAATTTCGGCGCCGTTTAATTGGCTCCCTCGTATCGCCCGCGTCGGCTGCGGGGCCCTATTAGAGCGAAAATCCCAATACTGCGCGGTCACTGACAAGACAATTTCGGCGCCGTTTAATTGGCTCCCTCGTATCGCCCGCGTCGGCTGCGGTGCCCTATTAGAGCGAAATCCCAATACTGCGCGGTCACTGACAAGACAATTTCGGCGCCGTTTAATTGGCTCCCTCGTATCGCCCGCGTCGGCTGCGGTGCCCTATTAGAGCGAAAATCCCAATACTGCGCGGTCACTGACAAGACAATTTCGGCGCCGTTTAATTGGCTCCCTCGTATCGCCCGCGTCGGCTGCGGTGCCCTATTAGAGCGAAAATCCCAATACTGCGCGGTCACTGACAAGACAATTTCGGCGCCGTTTAATTGGCTCCCTCGTATCGCCCGCGTCGGCTGCGGTGCCCTATTAGAGCGAAAATCCCAATACTGCGCGGTCACTGACAAGACAATTTCGGCGCCGTTTAATTGGCTCCCTCGTATCGCCCGCGTCGGCTGCGGTGCCCTATTAGAGCGAAAATCCCAATACTGCGCGTTCACTGACAAGACAATTTCGGCGCCGTTTAATTGGCTCCCTCGTATCGCCCGCGTCGGCTGCGGTGCCCTATTAGAGCGAAAATCCCAATACTGCGCGGTCACTGACAAGACAATTTCGGCGCCGTTTAATTGGCTCCCTCGTATCGCCCGCGTCGGCTGCGGTGCCCTATTTTAGCGAAAATCCCAATACTGCGCGGTCACTGACAAGACAATTTCGGCGCCGTTTGATTGGCTCCCTCGTATTGCCCGCGTCGGCTGCGGTGCCCTATTAGAGCGAAAATCCCAATACTGCGCGGTCACTGACAAGACAATTTCGGCGCCGTTTAATTGGCTCCCTCGTATCGCCCGCGTCGGCTGCGGGGCCCTATTAGAGCGAAAATCCCAATACTGCGCCGTCACTGACAAGACAATTTCGGCGCCGTATAATTGGCTCCCTCGTATCGCCCGCGACGGCTGCGGTGCCCTATTAGAGCGAAAATCCCAATACTGCGCGGTCACTGACAAGACCATTTCGGCGCCGTTTAATTGGCTCCCTCGTATCGCCCGCGTTGGCTGCGGGGCCCTATTAGAGCGAAAATCCCAATACTGCGCGGTCACTGACAAGACAATTTCGGCGCCGTTTAATTGGCTCCCTCGTATCGCCCGCGTCGGCTGCGGTGCCCTATTAGAGCGAAAATCCCAATACTGCGCGTTCACTGACAAGACAATTTCGGCGCCGTTTAATTGGCTCCCTCGTATCGCCCGCGTCGGCTGCGGTGCCCTATTAGAGCGAAAATCCCAATACTGCGCGGTCACTGACAAGACAATTTCGGCGCCGTTTAATTGGCTCCCTCGTATCGCCCGCGTCGGCTGCGGTGCCCTATTAGAGCGAAAATCCCAATACTGCGCGGTCACTGACAAGACAATTTCGGCGCCGTTTAATTGGCTCCCTCGTATCGCCCGCGTCGGCTGCGGTGCCCTATTAGAGCGAAAATCCCAATACTGCGCGGTCACTGACAAGACAATTTCGGCGCCGTTTAATTGGCTCCCTCGTATCGCCCGCGTCGGCTGCGGGGCCCTATTAGAGCGAAAATCCCAATACTGCGCGGTCACTGACAAGACAATTTCGGCGCCGTTTAATTGGCTCCCTCGTATCGCCCGCGTCGGCTGCGGTGCCCTATTAGAGCGAAAATCCCAATACTGCGCGGTCACTGACAAGACAATTTCGGCGCCGTTTAATTGGCTCCCTCGTATCGCCCGCGTCGGCTGCGGTGCCCTATTAGAGCGAAAATCCCAATACTGCGCGGTCACTGACAAGACAATTTCGGCGCCGTTTAATTGGCTCCCTCGTATCGCCCGCGTCGGCTGCGGTGCCCTATTAGAGCGAAAATCCCAATACTGCGCGGTCACTGACAAGACAATTTCGGCGCCGTTTAATTGGCTCCCTCGTATCGCCCGCGTCGGCTGCGGTGCCCTATTAGAGCGAAAATCCCAATACTGCGCGTTCACTGTCGAGACAATTTCGGCGCCGTTTAATTGGCTCCCTCGTATCGCCCGCGTCGGCTGCGGTGCCCTATTAGAGCGAAAATCCCAATACTGCGCGTTCACTGACAAGACAATTTCGGCGCCGTTTAATTGGCTCCCTCGTATCGCCCGCGTCGGCTGCGGTGCCCTATTAGAGCGAAAATCCCAATACTGCGCGGTCACTGACAAGACAATTTCGGCGCCGTTTAATTGGCTCCCTCGTATCGCCCGCGTCGGCTGCGGTGCCCTATTAGAGCGAAAATCCCAATACTGCGCGGTCACTGACAATACAATTTCGGCGCCGTTTAATTGGCTCCCTCGTATCGCCCGCGTCGGCTGCGGTGCCCTATTAGAGCGAAAATCCCAATACTGCGCGTTCACGGACAAGACAATTTCGGCGCCGTTTAATTGGCTCTCTCGTATCGCCAGCGTCGGCTGCGGTGCCCTATTAGAGCGAAAATCCCAATACTGCGCGGTCACTGACAAGACAATTTCGGCGCCGTTTAATTGGCTCCCTCGTATCGCCCGCGTCGGCTGCGGTGCCCTATTAGAGCGAAAATCCCAATACTGCGCGGTCACTGACAAGACAATTTCGGCGCCGTTTAATTGGCTCCCTCGTATCGCCGGCGTCGGCTGCGGTGCCCTATTAGAGCGAAAATCCCAATACTGCGCGGTCACTGACAAGACAATTTCGGCGCCGTTTAATTGGCTCCCTCGTATCGCCCGCGTTGGCTGCGGGGCCCTATTAGAGCGAAAATCCCAATACTGCGCGTTCACTGACAAGACAATTTCGGCGCCGTTTAATTGGCTCCCTCGTATCGCCCGAGTCGGCTGCGGTGCCCTATTAGAGCGAAAATCCCAATACTGCGCGTTCACTGACGAGACAATTTCGGCGCCGTTTAATTGGCTCCCTCGTATCGCCCGCGTCGGCTGCGGTGCCCTATTAGAGCGAAAATCCCAATACTGCGCGGTCACTGACAAGACAATTTCGGCGCCGTTTAATTGGCTCCCTCGTATCGCCCGCGTCGGCTGCGGTGCCCTATTAGAGCGAAAATCCCAATACTGCGCGTTCACTGACAAGACAATTTCGGCGCCGTTTAATTGGCTCCCTCGTATCGCCCGTGTCGGCTGCGGTGCCCTATTAGAGCGAAAATCCCAATACTGCGCGGTCACTGACAAGACAATTTCGGCGCCGTTTAATTGGCTCCCTCGTATCGCCCGCGTCGGCTGCGGTGCCCTATTAGAGCGAAAATCTCAATACTGCGCGTTCACGGACAAGACAATTTCGGCGCCGTTTAATTGGCTCTCTCGTATCGCCCGCGTCGGCTGCGGTGCCCTATTAGAGCGAAAATCCCAATACTGCGCGGTCACTGACAAGACAATTTCGGCGCCGTTTAATTGGCTCCCTCGTATCGCCCGCGTCGGCTGCGGTGCCCTATTAGAGCGAAAATCCCAATACTGCGCGGTCACTGACAAGACAATTTCGGCGCCGTTTAATTGGCTCCCTCGTATCGCCGGCGTCGGCTGCGGTGCCCTATTAGAGCGAAAATCCCAATACTGCGCGGTCACTGACAAGACAATTTCGGCGCCGTTTAATTGGCTCCCTCGTATCGCCCGCGTCGGCTGCGGTGCCCTATTAGAGCGAAAATCCCTATACTGCGCGGTCACTGACAAGACAATTTCGGCGCCGTTTAATTGGCTCCCTCGTATCGCCCGCGTCGGCTGCGGGGCCCTATTAGAGCGAAAATCCCAATACTGCGCGTTCACTGACAAGACAATTTCGGCGCCGTTTAATTGGCTCCCTCGTATCGCCCGCTTCGGCTGCGGTGCCCTATTAGAGCGAAAATTCCAATACTGCGCGGTCACTGACAAGACAATTTCGGCGCCGTTTAATTGGCTCCCTCGTATCGCCCGCGTCGGCTGCGGTGCCCTATTAGAGCGAAAATCCCAATACTGCGCGGTCACTGACAAGACAATTTCGGCGCCGTTTAATTGGCTCCCTCGTATCGCCCGCGTCGGCTGCGGGGCCCTATTAGAGCGAAAATCCCAATACTGCGCGGTCACTGACAAGACAATTTCGGCGCCGTTTAATTGGCTCCCTCGTATCGCCCGCGTCGGCTGCGGTGCCCTATTAGAGCGAAATCCCAATACTGCGCGGTCACTGACAAGACAATTTCGGCGCCGTTTAATTGGCTCCCTCGTATCGCCCGCGTCGGCTGCGGTGCCCTATTAGAGCGAAAATCCCAATACTGCGCGGTCACTGACAAGACAATTTCGGCGCCGTTTAATTGGCTCCCTCGTATCGCCCGCGTCGGCTGCGGTGCCCTATTAGAGCGAAAATCCCAATACTGCGCGGTCACTGACAAGACAATTTCGGCGCCGTTTAATTGGCTCCCTCGTATCGCCCGCGTCGGCTGCGGTGCCCTATTAGAGCGAAAATCCCAATACTGCGCGGTCACTGACAAGACAATTTCGGCGCCGTTTAATTGGCTCCCTCGTATCGCCCGCGTCGGCTGCGGTGCCCTATTAGAGCGAAAATCCCAATACTGCGCGTTCACTGACAAGACAATTTCGGCGCCGTTTAATTGGCTCCCTCGTATCGCCCGCGTCGGCTGCGGTGCCCTATTAGAGCGAAAATCCCAATACTGCGCGGTCACTGACAAGACAATTTCGGCGCCGTTTAATTGGCTCCCTCGTATCGCCCGCGTCGGCTGCGGTGCCCTATTTTAGCGAAAATCCCAATACTGCGCGGTCACTGACAAGACAATTTCGGCGCCGTTTGATTGGCTCCCTCGTATTGCCCGCGTCGGCTGCGGTGCCCTATTAGAGCGAAAATCCCAATACTGCGCGGTCACTGACAAGACAATTTCGGCGCCGTTTAATTGGCTCCCTCGTATCGCCCGCGTCGGCTGCGGGGCCCTATTAGAGCGAAAATCCCAATACTGCGCGGTCACTGACAAGACAATTTCGGCGCCGTATAATTGGCTCCCTCGTATCGCCCGCGACGGCTGCGGTGCCCTATTAGAGCGAAAATCCCAATACTGCGCGGTCACTGACAAGACCATTTCGGCGCCGTTTAATTGGCTCCCTCGTATCGCCCGCGTTGGCTGCGGGGCCCTATTAGAGCGAAAATCCCAATACTGCGCGGTCACTGACAAGACAATTTCGGCGCCGTTTAATTGGCTCCCTCGTATCGCCCGCGTCGGCTGCGGTGCCCTATTAGAGCGAAAATCCCAATACTGCGCGTTCACTGACAAGACAATTTCGGCGCCGTTTAATTGGCTCCCTCGTATCGCCCGCGTCGGCTGCGGTGCCCTATTAGAGCGAAAATCCCAATACTGCGCGGTCACTGACAAGACAATTTCGGCGCCGTTTAATTGGCTCCCTCGTATCGCCCGCGTCGGCTGCGGTGCCCTATTAGAGCGAAAATCCCAATACTGCGCGGTCACTGACAAGACAATTTCGGCGCCGTTTAATTGGCTCCCTCGTATCGCCCGCGTCGGCTGCGGTGCCCTATTAGAGCGAAAATCCCAATACTGCGCGGTCACTGACAAGACAATTTCGGCGCCGTTTAATTGGCTCCCTCGTATCGCCCGCGTCGGCTGCGGGGCCCTATTAGAGCGAAAATCCCAATACTGCGCGGTCACTGACAAGACAATTTCGGCGCCGTTTAATTGGCTCCCTCGTATCGCCCGCGTCGGCTGCGGTGCCCTATTAGAGCGAAAATCCCAATACTGCGCGGTCACTGACAAGACAATTTCGGCGCCGTTTAATTGGCTCCCTCGTATCGCCCGCGTCGGCTGCGGTGCCCTATTAGAGCGAAAATCCCAATACTGCGCGGTCACTGACAAGACAATTTCGGCGCCGTTTAATTGGCTCCCTCGTATCGCCCGCGTCGGCTGCGGTGCCCTATTAGAGCGAAAATCCCAATACTGCGCGGTCACTGACAAGACAATTTCGGCGCCGTTTAATTGGCTCCCTCGTATCGCCCGCGTCGGCTGCGGTGCCCTATTAGAGCGAAAATCCCAATACTGCGCGTTCACTGTCGAGACAATTTCGGCGCCGTTTAATTGGCTCCCTCGTATCGCCCGCGTCGGCTGCGGTGCCCTATTAGAGCGAAAATCCCAATACTGCGCGTTCACTGACAAGACAATTTCGGCGCCGTTTAATTGGCTCCCTCGTATCGCCCGCGTCGGCTGCGGTGCCCTATTAGAGCGAAAATCCCAATACTGCGCGGTCACTGACAAGACAATTTCGGCGCCGTTTAATTGGCTCCCTCGTATCGCCCGCGTCGGCTGCGGTGCCCTATTAGAGCGAAAATCCCAATACTGCGCGGTCACTGACAATACAATTTCGGCGCCGTTTAATTGGCTCCCTCGTATCGCCCGCGTCGGCTGCGGTGCCCTATTAGAGCGAAAATCCCAATACTGCGCGTTCACTGACAAGACAATTTCGGCGCCGTTTAATTGGCTCCCTCGTATCGCCCGCGTCGGCTGCGGTGCCCTATTAGAGCGAAAATCCCAATACTGCGCGTTCACTGACAAGACAATTTTGGCGCCGTTTAATTGGCTCCCTCTTATCGCCCGCGTCGGCTGCGGTGCCCTATTAGAGCGAAAATCCCAATACTGCGCGTTCACTGACAAGACAATTTCGGCGCCGTTTAATTGGCTCCCTCGTATCGCCCGCGTCGGCTGCAGTGCCCTATTAGAGCGAAAATCCCAATACTGCGCGTTCACTGACAAGACAATTTCGGCGCCGTTTAATTGGCTCCCTCGTATCGCCCGCGTCGGCTGCGGTGCCCTATTAGAGCGAAAATCCCAATACTGCGCGGTCACTGACAAGACAATTTCGGCGCCGTTTAATTGGCTCCCTCGTATCGCCCGCGTCGGCTGCGGTGCCCTATTAGAGCGAAAATCCCAATACTGCGCGTTCACTGACAAGACAATTTCGGCGCCGTTTAATTGGCTCCCTCGTATCGCCCGCGTCGGCTGCGGTGCCCTATTAGAGCGAAAATCCCAATACTGCGCGTTCACTGACAAGACAATTTCGGCGCCGTTTAATTGGCTCCCTCGTATCGCCCGCGTCGGCTGCGGTGCCCTATTAGAGCGAAAATCCCAATACTGCGCGTTCACTGACAAGACAATTTCGGCGCCGTTTAATTGGCTCCCTCGTATCGCCCGCGTCGGCTGCGGTGCCCTATTAGAGCGAAAATCCCAATACTGCGCGGTCACTGACAAGACAATTTCGGCGCCCTTTAATTGGCTCCCTCGTATCGTGCGCGTCGGCTGCGGTGCCCTATTAGAGCGAAAATCCCAATACTGCGCGTTCACTGACAAGACAATTTCGGCGCCGTTTAATTGGCTCCCTCGTATCGTGCGCGTCGGCTGCGGTGCCCTATTAGAGCGAAAATCCCAATACTGCGCGTTCACTGACAAGACAATTTCGGCGCTGTTTAATTGGCTCCCTCGTGTCGTGCGCGTCGGCTGCGGTGCCCTATTAGAGCGAAAATCCCAATACTGCGCGTTCACTGACAAGACAATTTCGGCGCTGTTTAATTGGCTCCCTCGTATCGTGCGCGTCGGCTGCGGTGCCCTATTAGAGCGAAAATCCCAATACTGCGCGTTCACTGACAAGACAATTTCGGCGCTGTTTAATTGGCTCCCTCGTATCGTGCGCGTCGGCTGCGGTGCCCTATTAGAGCGAAAATCCCAATACTTCGCGTTCACTGACAAGACAATTTCGGCGCTGTTTAATTGGCTCCCTCGTATCGTGCGCGTCGGCTGCGGTGCCCTATTAGAGCGAAAATCCCAATACTGCGCGTTCACTGACAAGACAATTTCGGCGCCGTTTAATTGGCTCCCTCGTATCGTGCGCGTCGGCTGCGGTGCCCTATTAGAGCGAAAATCCCAATACTGCGCGTTCACTGACAAGACAATTTCGGCGCTGTTTAATTGGCTCCCTCGTATCGTGCGCGTCGGCTGCGGTGCCCTATTAGAGCGAAAATCCCAATACTGCGCGTTCACTGACAAGACAATTTCGGCGCCCTTTAATTGGCTCCCTCGTATCGTGCGCGTCGGCTGCGGTGCCCTATTAGAGCGAAAATCCCAATACTGCGCGGTCACTGACAAGACAATTTCGGCGCTGTTTAATTGTCTCCCTCGTATCGTGCGCGTCGGCTGCGGTGCCCTATTAGAGCGAAAATCCCAATACTGCGCGTTCACTGACAAGACAATTTCGGCGCCCTTTAATTGGCTCCCTCGTATCGTGCGCGTCGGCTGCGGTGCCCTATTAGAGCGAAAATCCCAATACTGCGCGTTCACTGACAAGACAATTTCGGCGCCGTTTAATTGGCTCCCTCGTATCGTGCGCGTCGGCTGCGGTGCCCTATTAGAGCGAAAATCCCAATACTGCGCGTTCACTGACAAGACAATTTCGGCGCTGTTTAATTGGCTCCCTCGTATCGTGCGCGTCGGCTGCGGTGCCCTATTAGAGCGAAAATCCCAATACTGCGCGTTCACTGACAAGACAATTTCGGCGCTGTTTAATTGGCTCCCTCGTATCGTGCGCGTCGGCTGCGGTGCCCTATTAGAGCGAAAATCCCAATACTGCGCGTTCACTGACAAGACAATTTCGGCGCTGTTTAATTGGCTCCCTCGTATCGTGCGCGTCGGCTGCGGTGCCCTATTAGAGCGAAAATCCCAATACTGCGCGTTCACTGACAAGACAATTTCGGCGCTGTTTAATTGGCTCCCTCGTATCGTGCGCGTCGGC